>NC_139353.1:54862849-55175349 GCF_055883805.1 Amblyomma maculatum
TGCAAGAAGACTGCACATCTATTTGGCTTGATGAAAAAAAACGTAAGAATGTAGATTAGGGTGCCATTTCAATCTTATATGTTGTGGTGATACGTAGTTTTTGCTGCCAACCCGGCATCGCTTTATACACGCTGTAGTGATATGTATTTTAAAGGGCGCGTAGAAATTGACACAGCCGCTGCCACTATCAGCAAAAATCAGCTGAACTTCGTAACGTTTTCTGCTCCAAAAATTTTGTTATGTTTTAGGCATACTTCTCATGAAGGGAATTAGTACAAGGGCTTACCTTCTGTCTTCGCATTGACAGCAACACCAAAGAAAAGTACAGAAGCAAAAATCTCCACAGCTGCCATGAGGTCGTTTGGTTTGACCTGTAGCAGAAAAATATAGCTGGTAAACGTATTCCTTCTAGAACAAAATCACTGAGCGAACCCGACTTTCAGGTTATATTCGTGGCAGCCATATAAACAGAGGGTTGCTGTTTTTGGAGTGGGTGGAAACGGCTAGAACGAAAACAATGTGATGGCCGATTTGTCCCGGACGAGTTTCTTGTGTCAGAGGCGCGTAACATTGGTCGTGCCGGATAGATAATGTGCAGACTTAGGATTACGCAATTCTACCCAAATCATTATTCACATTAGGACAGCTGCAGTCCCTGGCAACACACCGAACACCGAATTGGGAGAAACATTGCTTTATTGCAGCTTCTTTTTATGAATAATGCTTTAAAACTAATCTGATTTCATGCACTCAGTGGCAAATACACACTCAACTGTAATAGCAGCCTGTGATTTTACTTATGGGTAGCTGTTCTGTTTTTAATGCAGGGTCTTGAAACGTCTAGTCTATCAAAAATATTACTAACTCCGTACCAGCTGACTGCCAGTGGTTTTTTGCTGTTTTCCTATAAAATCAGCATTGAATCGGCAAAGAGTGCTTTGTAACAGTTAATAATACCACCGCACTACGTTTGATTGCAAAAGAGGCAATTGTGTGCCATGCGGTTAACAGTTGAGGTAGATATATTTAGAACTTTTTTAAATAGTGTTACATAAACTGTATAATATTTTTCGAAGCAAATCCGTACTGAAAAACCGAAAGTTCTATGGGGCAATAACCTCATATAATCTCATTTAATCGCATAGAGTCTCATACGGTGCACATCATTATCATAAAATATCGTGCATAATTTATGATAATGTACAAAAAACTATGAGAACTTAGCGGCTTGTACTTGATTTCTTATATGAATTGAGTGAGATTGTGTGAGAAAATGTGAGGTTATTGCCCCTTAATTTTTTCAGTAGGGATTACACTGACAGGTAGCGAACTTACAAGTGTATACGTGTTTGCATAGCTTGTCAACTATCTCAATGCTGCAATAGCTAAAGCAGTGCGCATACTGTTATAGAAAAAAAACAGAGCAATGATATTGGGCGCATTCAAACAACGATGGATACCTTGCGCCTGTAAAACGAGAAAATGAAAAAAACATCTTTGAACAAAGACTACATGTAAGATGCTTCCTGCTCGCTACAGTTATTACCCCCGCTTTGTTAAGCTTTCGTTAGGTTATTAAGTGCATTCGGATACTGATTCGAACATTTCACCTGTTATTCGTTACGTCTACCTAATTGCGACAGTTTTGAAAGTAGGGGCTATGAGCATCTTTAAAAAAGTTATTGATTGGTACTCTACGGGAAACCCCTATACATTCCGATCGCGAAATTCATCAGCTGGCGTGTTCTGTAACGAACAACTCGAAAATTGCGTACATTGAAAGGATATTTTTATTCAGTTTACTTAGAAATTATTTCTTTCCAGGTTTGCCGTGGACGATGAAGATGTGCATTTGGGACCGCAGTAACCTTATTACAATCAATTGTCTTACTTATTAGTAAACTCACTTTCATACTTTATCAGCTTCCTGTGATTCACAAGGGACCATGTGCCATATTAGGAGCCCATTGGCACCAGGTTTGCCTTGCGGTTATAAGGTTTAACGTCTCGAAGCGGCTCATGTTAACAGGGACGCCATATTGAAGAGCTCATGATAAATTTGATTATATTCATTTCGTTAACAGGTGGAGATATCGCTGTTTACACGGGCCCGATGCGTATCGACTTAATTACAAAGTGACGGAAATGAATCGCGGGCCTCTCATTTCTCCTCCCTAGTGCACTATAATCATCCAACTAGCGCGGCGGAGAAACTGGAACGTTAAGTGCCAGCATTTACCTGTATGATATTCCTATGTTCTACTCTGCAGAGCGCGCTTTTAAGAAGAAAATTTGAAATGAAAAATAAATATAATAGGCCCCCATATTATACATCCAACAATGCATTTCTAAGAGGCCCTGCTAATACTCTGCTATTACCAATATATTGCGCGCGAATAATTACATACTCTATCCTTTGCATTGAAAATAACTTTTATTTTGTCGCGCGTAAACTTACTGCGCCGAATTCCTTATATTGAACAAGATCATAGAGAGGTTGTAAAGATTCGCTCACGGCGATAGAAATTTATGCGTCAAACGAAGGTATCATGAGCTGAAAAGTGCCAAAATATACTTTTTATTGTCTTTGAGCATTTCAAATATTACAGTTCCGGGATTAGTAAACAGAGGGCAAGCACATCTATTCGCTGGAAATTTCTATTTTCGTGACACCTAAGCAGCTGAGAAGTTTTTCACGTCATTCCAGCTTACTGCAAATGAGGACCTAAATAGGCAGCTCTTAATGAATACTGCCTGCATTATCATGAATGCAGTAGCTTTATTTACCCATGGCAAATGGATAGCTGCTCTCTAAGCAATCAGAGAGTGGTTCTCTGTACGCTGTCTGCTAAGAGTTACTCTAAGGTAATTCCTTGTTGTCAATATCAATTCAATTCTTTAAATCTCTAAGATTGCGACTTCTATTCTTAGCGCACTTGATGGAATAAACGACTCAGTACGCGCGCGTTCATGCTTTCTTTCAACTCGGTTTCAGCGCCTAGGGCACACAGTCTACCTTTATTTTGCATAGCGAAGCGCGCATGTTCTTTTCGGGTGTTGAGAATTACCGAAGCTTTGCCTTGAGCTGAAACGACCTTTTAGTCCTTTGCTTGGGTGTTTTGGCTCCCTGTGATTTTTCTGAAAAATAAACTCAAAGCTTCGCACCAGTTTTGCCTGGTGTACTTTGTCGTGGTTCTTGCTCGCCTGTCCGCTTTTGCGAAAAATAATTGCCCTTCTTGGGGCTCACAAGGCGATCGCGACATACATGTACTTGGTACGCGACATAAAATGACCAATATCGGCATCCTTTCAATCAAAGTGCAGCCTTAGTGACTGCGTATATAAATATGATATTCGTAATGACACTCCAGATTTCGCAAGCTAAAAAACAAATTGCCGCTGTGATCCTCAATGTTCGTTGAGACTCAATAACTTGGCCTTGTCGTCGTTTAAAGCATTATGCTATTGTATTATAATTAATAAGCTTATCGCATGGACTACATTGACTACTCACTTTTGGGGCCGGTTGAAATGGCTAAGGACTTCTGTAACAGTGAATCGGACGTCTCAAGGAGCTTTGGAAGAACTGCAACTTCCCTGCAGTTTCTCTGTCATCTACTACAGCTCGAATGGAACCTACGTCCGTCCTCATAAAGGCGCTTGTTTTCAGAGGTCTGCTCTTTCCAATGCGCCTCTAGCCGAGGCTGGCATTCGTGCTATCTGCAGCTAATGTTATCCGCCCTAGCTTTAATGACGGCTTCCGCAAGGCTACATGTGTTTCTCTTCTCAATGCGATAAGTTTGACTGCCACCAGCGCTGCAGTCCACATTCACTTATCATTTTGACGTTCATACTTACAGCCTACTGCCTCAATTTGATGTCAATACAACATGAGAAAACCGAAAGCACCCGAGTTTAGGCGCAATCTTCAAGCAGACTACGCGTTACGTGAGGTTATTGTCATTTAAAATGAGCAATTGGTATCTGTGCCAGCGAAATGTTCTTTGCATGCAATTCCTGTTCTCGAGATTTTACGCATGATACATAATTTGTTAGCATTCAACCGTTTGATATACAGCAATTCCGGCTATTGAAAACATTGCAATGCGGACATCCTACTTAGCACGAGCGATCTACAAGCCTAGTGATGCACGAATTTATAAATTATCCACTTATCTACACCTGTAAGTGGGCCCTCTCTATCACGGTTAGCAGTTTTCATGTATCCCTCCAGAGAAATGTCCCTGCGTGCTTAACTTCGTTTTACCGGCACTATCTTATAAGAAACGAGGAACAACCAATAATGTTTTCATTTAACATCAGTACAAGAGCAGCCAGTTTTAGAAGGGAACATAATGGGTCAACTGTTATAATGCTTGAAGCAAGTCGAGAGCGTCGGCTAACAAACAAGAGATAAGATTTCACTCGAAGCCAAGAAAGAATAAGTGGTAACAATTGGATCTCAAGAAAAACCAAGATGTAGTGGGATTTTGGCGGAAAGTCCATTGTGGGGACCAGTATAAAACGTTTGCAGGAGAGCTAGCACGGGGACCCGGTTAAAAATGAATATTTGGAATAAGTATTTGCACCGCAGTGGGTTTCTTAAGACTTATGATGTTGATCGGTTCATCACTTACCTGAAGCAATGCATTTTCGTTATGTTTCAGCCGTTTTGTCTATATAACCTTACTAACTATAATTTCTGACATCACTGCCACCATTACAAGAATCATTATGTCGTTTGCCGTAAACACGTTCACATTGCACTGCATTCATTATTGAAGTAGAAATCGGAACTGTTTGCCTAACAACGTTTCTGAAATTCTGTATAAATATTCAGTTTAATATAGTGGGGCTGCCATTGCATCCTCCTGAGCATCTCGCAGAGCTTCCCGGAAATTGGGGAAGAACTTATGCATTCACAGGCCCAGCGGAATAGAAGAAAGAAGCCAGCTAAACAGGTTGCTGGCATTCATCCCGCCATCACCGAGGCCTGCTACAGTTACCTCAACATTGTACATGTTCACAGGCAAAATGGCATAATCGATAGTCATCGCCAGGTGCTTCTCGCCGTTGTCTCGACTGCGGACGCGCAGGTGTACTCTGAAACGCGAGTGCTGTGCGTGTAGGGACACGTTGCCCTGCTGTCCGGAGCTTGACCTCCAAGGTGCGATAATTTCGACATTGCCGGCGTTAATCAAATTCATGTGAACCATTGCCGTGCCTTTCAAACAGTAACGCACAACCGGTCCGCACCGCCTAATTTTGTCCAGGCCGGTTACGTGCACACCCCCAATATCTAGGCCAGTAAATACAGGTGAGAAGTCTTCAGGGCCACCGGCCCGGTAAGTTTTCGCCAGCATGTCGATGACCTTTTCCACTTCGTGTTCCAGGTTGATGCCAGAAACATCGCATTCTGTGTATGAATGAGAAAAAAAAAGCAGGGGAAAAGTTTGCTGGAACAGAAATGCAATCCTTTAATTTCGACCGGCCGCGTAATAATTAGGGCATAGCCGAAGACGGATAGAATGACGGTTTGGGAAAATCTTTTCATCTAGCCCAAAATCATACTACAATATTATGCTGGCGTGCCTCTGCAATAAACCAAAAGAAAGGGTTCTTGAGCCTTGTCTTTCAGAATAATGCGTAGCTTTTGACTCAAACTAATACATTCCAAGGGCTTTACTTAAAACCTTGCATACTGTGAAATAGCATTATTGATGTATACTATACCAAAACCGCAAACATTACGACGAAGACAGGTAGACACGCAAGCTACACACAGGGGAGACACACGGGTTGCCGTGTCTTTTGCTGTGCAGTACTGCCATACATCATGCAAGACCAACAACTTGCAGCCTTACCCTACAAAGGGAATTAGCTAAAATCTAATTTTGAACACCCATTTAAGCCATAGTCGTGTTTCTTTTTCATACTAAAACGAAAAAAAAATTCAAGAGCTCACGTTTTTCTTTATTTTGGGCCAGTGATAACCTAAGAAAACATTTAGGGCGACGTGCTTGGTATTGTTCACTGGGCCAGTACCCTGAGCCATGCTTTGAACAAAAACGCTGTTCCGTCCTGGACATCGCAAAACATCGTTATCCACAATGTGAGCTTATCGCTTTTTCGCAGAATCTCTAAGATCTAATCGTTGCCTATTAACGCTTTCCTTCCCTACACCCATCCCTAGCAAGTTGTCTTAATATTTTGAAGCCTTAATTCTATGAAAGCTGATGCAACCACCTGTTTTATAAATATTGCTGCGTACGTCAAAATCTATTCAGGAATATTCTCGGAGCTGTCACATCCAAGGTAAGTACATTTGCACATGTCGTACATCTCGATATGTTACTTGAAGAACATCCTTTCTAGTAAGGAACTCTATGATTGGCAGTAACAAGGAATAAGACAGTATTTCGAAGAACTGGTACGGAAGTAGTAAAGGAGCATGCGTGCATGAAGTGAATGACGGCAAATCATTTTTTGCGATACCTAATGTATTCCTTTTCATTGAGAGCAAAAAGATAAGCTTTCTTAATTTCACACATATTTACTTCGAGGGCCAGTATTTGGTGCATTTCATACAAGTTTAAATCGCCGCACATGTTTATCGTTACTGATTTGGGACATGTTTAATTACTTTTTCAAGTGGAAGATATCCATTAGGAGGTACTCACGTTTTTGACGGCATTCAGTCGATCATACACTGGGACGTTTATTTCTACACAGAGCCTCTGCAAGGCTACAGCAAGTCTGCTGTGCCACAGAGTGTGGGGCTAATGAGCACCATGGATTGCATGGAGCGCACGCGCGCGCGCACACACACACACACACACACACACACACACACACACACACACACACACACACACACACACACACACACACACACACACACACACACACACACACACACACACACACACACACACACACACACACACACACACACACACACACACACACACACACACACACACACACACACACACACACACACACACACACACACACACACACACACACACACACGCACGCACACACACACACGCACGCACGCACGCACGCACGCACACACACACACGCACACACACACACAGCCGGGGTGGCGCAGTGGTTACGGCGCTCGACTACTGTTCCCAAAGACGCGGGATCGAATCCCGGTCCCGGCGGCCGCTTTTCGATGGAGGCGAAAAACAAGGCGCCTGTGTGCTGGGCGATGTCAGTGCACGTTAAAGAACCCCAGGCGGTCGAAATTTCCGAAGTCCTCCACTACGGCGTCTCATAGCCTGAGTTGCTTTGGGACGTTAAACCCCACAAACCAATCAACCAACCAAACCACACACACACACACACGCACACACATGGACGCACGCGCGCACACACTCACGAAAACGCACACGCCCGCACGCACACACACACTCGCACACGCGCATGAACAACCACACTCTTGGTAAGAAGCCTCAGGAACTTTAAGCCATACACAAAGACAAGGCTATTAAAACAGGTCTCACGATTGTTCCTTTCTATCTTCTGAGTTATTCATATCATGGACCTACTGCTTTGAAATGAACGATAAATATCAGATTTCATAGCGTCTGGTACAAAGCAGTTTATCTGCGTTTTCCCATTGTCGAGTTAAAATTTTCTTGTTTAAAATAAATGCAAAGATAAGAGCCAAACAAAAATTCATAATAAATGTAAGCTCTCGATTTGAACAAGAGCTTTGATAAGAATCTAGATTAGAGAGTAGCATTTTAGGATCACACGAAATGACACTCCTGCCGCGTTTTGCTTAAGGAGGAAAATTGAATCCATTCTGAACAATGTTGTATATTGCGCGTATGCTTAGGTTAATCGGCAGAAACCACAGCCGAGGATAAACATTCACTTTCAGATCATTTTCTGTTTAAGCTACTATAAAGTTTGCATCATAAAATGATTTTTAGTTTATACAAACCTGCAGCTCCGCGCAGTAAACACTTCTGCATAATATCTTATTTGCAACAACGGGTTTAGTAGCGGTATTTAAGAGTAGAAGTTAACAAAACTCAGCAGCTCTACTCACCCTTGATGTGATCTTGTCAGCAAACTATTTGTGCTAATCAGCCGCGCAGCTGGGTGCGCTTAGTAGAGAGTAAAGTTGACAGCAGCTAGTCTTCACTTGACAAGCACCGCTTGTACTTGTGTTGGACGCAATATATAGTGCCACGGCGACCAGGAGGCGAGAAATTCTTGACACTTCGCCACGAATGTGATACGTTTCGAGCAACCACTATAAAAGCTAGCCTACAAAACATCGCTTACTTTTGCGTGCGCTAAGTGACCCTCATAGGGGAATGAACAACATGGTTACAGTACGCCACGAAATACGAGGAGGTTATGTCGACCCGAGCTCTGACGTGCATTATAGGCATACAATTAAAGCTTCTGCTGCCTGTACAAAACGTTTTTCAGTCAGGACTGCTTCGGAAACACGTTGGACTAACACTGCTTAGAATGAGCGACCAATGAGGGAGGCTTGATGGTTTCCACGCAACTTCATGCCGTGCACAAAAAATGAGAAAATAAAAAATAAGAGTGTCAGCGTGTTTTAATTATGTCTTCTTTCTTTTCTTTTAAAATGTTTCTGCTTCTTGTTTTCGGCCACGTTCGAACAGTACAAGCATTCATAGGCGCGCTGCCAGCAAACCTGAGTCGATTTACGTTTACCTCGTAGATAATCCGTTTGCCATCGTCATTGTCCAGGAGGAGTGTGAAAGGGGTTCATATAAAAGAAACAATTTCGCGCTTACAAAAGTGGATGAGATATTATTATAAGTCAGTTCAGTTCAGTTCAGTCGTTCAGTCGTGTCCGACTCTTCGTGACCCTATGGACCATGTCACGCCACGCTTTCCGGTCTCTCACTATCTTCCTAACATCACATAACTTCATCTGCAGTGCCTCGAGGATGCCATCCAACCATCGCGTTCGCTGCCTACCCCTTCTCCGGCGACCCTCAACCTTTCCCAACACTAACAGCACAATAATATATGACGCATGAATCCAGTAAAAGAACAAAATACATTAAGAGTAGAGTAACGTGTAGAGAATTATTAGCAATAGCGCAGGCTTTCAAAAATGAAGCCCATAATTTTTTTTTTCTCATTGCAACCATCTCTTTTGTTGGTAAGAGCTTTAAGAGAAACGCAGAGCGCATTTTGTACGGCTTACGCTTGGTGCCATACTTTAAGGCGAACGGCTTGTAAAGGCTCAACGGCTCAACGTGCGCGTACAAAGTGTCTGTCAGCAGAGGGTGTCATACAGTCTAAGTCAAAGAGAGACGTGACTTATGAGTAAATGAATGGTTGCATAAGGTAGAGAGTACAAAATATCTCTCGGTTCAACATTGCGTTGATGTGGTGGTGCAATGGGTAAATAATTAAGCTAGTAAGCTAAATTCGACGTCGAAATAGCCCTGGACGTTGATATAGTTTCCAGTTATCAAACTAGACATGAAAGTCGAAATTTTGCAAAAAAAAGAAAACGTGCACGAACACCGCAAATATTTAACGTCAGACATCCTCACTATGTTAAAGTATCGAAAACAATCAGTCAAGAGTAAAAAAAGTTAAAGAATAAACAATAAAAAAGAGAAAAATGTAGAACAGTAAAAAAGAAAATAGAATCACAAGTAGAAAAAAGAGTGAAAAGATGCAAGAAATGAAAAAGCGGGCTATTAATGCAAAGAGTCACAGGAAACGCTTTCAGCTTACAGCACTTAATATAGATCTAAGTGCCCACAGTATTAATTTTTTTTTTTTTTTAGTTTAAAGAAATATCGTGGAGTGGCCACGGCAGTGAAAGCGCTTTTAGTTGCAAAGGGCCCATAGAGGGTTAGAATGCCTGCAAAGTACACAAACGAAATTAGAATAAGTGCTGCCGCCGGTTATCGAACTTTTCCTGACTTGTTTGTCTCCTGCGAAGGCTTTTAAGTTATGAACGAAAATGTTTTACATGTGTGCTCATACTCAGTCTGATACACCAGGCGTATGCCTCATTCGCATATTTCTTCTGTTGAATACCATAATCAATCACAAATTATCATCCTGCATGGTTTAAACGATTTCAGAAAATTCTTGATTAACCTATATTAGGAAATTTCGATCCCTTGATTTCTGCAGAATTAGTCTGGCAGCTCATAAATTCAGAGTAATGGACGCTTAAAGTAAACTAAATCTTAAGTAATTATAGCGCAGCCATGTACTATACTATGTCTTTCTTGGCAAAATGAAATCTAGCATAGATTCTGCAATCGCACAAAACAATTGAGAATGCAGCAATGCGTAACAATTGCGAGTAGGTTCGCCGGCATATATGTTGAAGTCGCCGCTACAAAAAAAGTGCCTCTTGATGCTACGCACGCATACCAGCAATGAATGAACGAACTGCATAAAATATTCGTTACCTTCTGGTCAACGACATGAAGCAGTCATAAATAAAAGTTATCCCGTATAATGCTTAGTGCTGAGCGGTTAAGGGGTCCTCCCTCTAAGCTAGTTCTTTGCCCATCCTTTTCGGATTATTTTTATTTGATTCCTTCTGCTTTTGTCCCATCTGTTTAGTTCGTGAGAAAGAAGAGATTATGCATTGTGCATTTCATTGTAGGACTAGTGCAGAGACATCGCAGAATGACGATCAATGCGATAGTACACAAAGAGAAGGAGTCCATGCTCAGCCACTCGATCGACCACCGTGTACACGGGTCCGTGCTTGTTTTCTCGTCATTCTCCATACGTTGCTGGCCACGGGGCGACAACGTAATCTTACCCGAGACACCAGCCTATGTGTTCTTGAGATGTTTGTTTATGAGGCATTTTTGTTCCCGATGTCACTATTAACTGCGGTATAAATGATAGAAATGAAGCCTTACATCAGCTGTTGCAAATAAATGTGATTCATCCTTGCTGGGTGCCACATGAAATTGCTTTTATTGTTTGCTTTTATTTACGTTGATGCATGCTTGGTGTTTTCTTGGTGGTGTGTTGAAGAGCATTACGAGGTGTGCAGGTCTTAGTTATCGATTTGCTGCATAAAGTTGAATCCTAAACACAAACGGACCACTAATTATAGACAAAAAAAACAGCCGCTTTGGGTGTGGCCTACACTGAATTTGATATGTGTTACATCTTTATACCTGTTTTTGCCAAAATACGGTAGAAAGAAAAGGGAAACGATAAGATGCAGCCATCTAAACTAATGAGCGTAGACATTCACATAAATTCTGTTAAAGCAAAATCCTTCTCGAAATTCCCACAGAATAATGGAACGAAGTCGTGGCAAACAACGATGGAGAAGGTAGAGATATCTAGCAAAATTTAAAGCAGAGGTCTGTGCAAAGTATTATTTTGTCCGCTCTCGCTGTACTTTGAGTTGCAATACGATACAAGAGCACAGAACAAAATGCAGTAATGCAAAACAATACAACATAATGTAGTCAAATACAAAGCAACATACACGCGATTCGACAACCCGTAAACACACAGCCATTAATCGAGATCACTACTGCAGAAACAAGAAAGTAAAATTGCCTAAGAAAGTTCTTACTACTGCTTTTCAGAAGGCCAGTAATGTTGTCCAGAACAATGGCTTGGTTTCAAATCTACGAGTGTAGAAGCCAACACCATACTTTAGTGCACTTTAACGGAGATTTTGGCGGTACGTATCTTGTTTGAAACTCGCCTGATTGCTGAAGCGAAATATCTACAAATATGCATTGCGGTGTTTACTCTCACAAATTTAACACACACCATTGTACCAGAGACAAAAAAAAAAAAAACGAGGACACAACGAACTCGATGAAGAGGAGATCGAAATTAAATGGATAGACTACTTGCAGCAATATGTTCCCAAAAATGTGCCATGTGTCAGCCCAAGTACGGGAAGCAGACTTACGGCACAAAGTGTTTTAAACTGTTATAAGCATGCAGTAAGCATGCGGATGGTAACCCTTCGAATTGTTTTCCGGCCGCTTGTTGCCTTTCATCTATAAAGCATATCCACTGAAGTTTGTTCCTAAAGTAGATGTCGAAGTTACAGCGGTACAAAAATGTCATCACTAAAGGACAGAAGTACCGGATCGAGGCGTTTAGGTATGCAGGAGTGTGCCTTAGTGTGTGCATTCCTACTCTGCAGGATTTTGTCTATTTTTTTACTGCATGCATCAAACAGTGAAATGAGAAATGTAACGGACGAGTGCAATAGTTTCCAAGAGAAAGTCTCAGACGATATATTAACATTTATTACTTCTTGGCACAACAGCTTAAAGCTAGCTTTTTCCAGAGCATTTTATTCCTCCCAGCTACAGCCCAGTACAATACGAATGCCATTGACAGGGCCACCGAAGCGGCAGGGGCTAATGATGCGCCATACAAAGGTTACCGGTCGTCACGTCTGCCCGCCAGGGCATCCCACAGAGCTTCACGGAACTGGTTGACGAAGTTGCGCATCCACAGTTCCATAGAGACCGAAGGAAAAATCTTGCTAAAAACAATGCTAGCAATCTTCGCTCCGTCACCCAGGCCTTCTACATTGATCTCAGCATTGTAAGCGTTCACAGGCGCTATTGGTTCCCTGTAATTCATTGCGAGGTACTTTTCGCCGGTTATCCGGGTCGGTACGAGCAGATTGGCAGTGAAACGAAAGTACTCGGTGCCTAATGACGCATTGCCCTCCTGTCCAGAGCACAGCCTCCAGGGGGAATAAATTTTGATGCCGCCGAGGTTTATCAGTTCCACCTTAACCATGCTCTCTCCCTTCCAGCAGAACGGAATGACTGGTCCATAACGTCTTAGTTTGTTCAGACCGGTTACGTACACACTACCGATATCTAAGCCAGCGAAGAGCGGTTTCAAGTCTTCAGATCCGCGGGCGCGGTAAGTTTCCGGTAGCGTGTCGAGAAGCTGGTCCACTTCGTTGTCCATATCAATATTTGAGAAGTCGCACCTTGTGCGTGAAAAAAGGAAAACAAAAATAAAAACAAAACAAAAATTCTGAATGATGCGCAAATGCGATCATATCATATTCCACGATTCTGATGAAGTGAAATTGCAGGGTGTAAAAATTGCTGCATTGAGACTTTGGGCAGAAATCACCGCCCACCACACAAAGGACTCAGCCTCAATGTTTAACAATAGAAGAAAAATATTAATTGTGGTATTGCTACACATAGATCAAATCATTTGAAGAAACAAAATGCCGGCAAGGAGGTTTCGCTTCGAATTTCTATATTGTTAACAGAAGACAGTTCCCTAGCTGTTAATAAAAATTGGTGCTGGTAGGATTGTTTTTCACCCTAGAGTTGAAACTCAAAAATTCACCGAAACGTTAAAAGTGATGTAATGATGCAGCATCAAATGATAGCGGCTTGGCATGTTTCCCTTCGAGGTACCTTGAGTCTTGCCATTGGCCATTCAGTCCACAAATATATATATATATATATATTGACGCATATAGAAGACGACGCAAAAGATGACATCTGAGACGACAAGCGCGAGCCTGGAAGTGAAAGAAGCTTGAACGCAAGACTTGTTCTGGTCGACCATTCAAACCATCTATCGCTAGGTTCTCCTTGGTGTTCTACCGAGACGTGACACTGGTGGAGGTGCTGGGTATGCATAGGACTCCTTCCGGCAGTCCACAGCGGATCCCAAACGTCGACACGCCTGTCCATCGTGCTAGCCGCCGCCTTCTAGGCCTAGCGCCGGAGTACAGTCACCTACCGAACGACTCCTCAAACGCCCAAGTTCCTCAGACCTCCCAAGCCATGGCACATACCAACCCTACGCCGGTGACTCTACAGAACACCAAGGTGCCAGAGTGCTTTCGCGGGGAAGCGTTTGAAGATGTGGAGGACTGGCTCGACCAGTTTGAGCGAGTGGCCAAGATAAACCAGTGGAGCGCAGACCAGAAGCTTTGTAATGTTTATTTTGCCCTTCAGGATAATGCTAGAACGTGGTTTGAAAACCACGAGGCCAGCTTATCCACATGGGATGACTTCCGCTGCCAGCTGGTCGACACATTCGCGAGAACTGACCGACGGGACAATGCGCTGCGCCTGCTTGAAGTGCGCATCCAGAAGCCAAATGAGAGCGTGGCTATGTTTGCGGAAGACATGGCTCGCCTTTTTCGCCGTGCCGACCCTGATATGAGTGAGCCAAGGAAGCTACGGCATCTCATGCATGGTGTAAAAGAACAGGTGTTTGCCGGCTTGGTACGCAACCCACCTAAAACGGTGAGAGAGTTCGTTAAGGACGCTACTGCTATAGAGCGAGCCCTACAAGACCGGTGCCGCCAGTACAACCGACCCGTTAACTGTGCTTCGACGACTGCGGCGGCGCTGAATGCAACCGATAGGACCGCTCTTCGAGACCTCATTAGAGAAATTGTCCTTGAGGAGCTCCAGCGAATTACGGCTACGAAGGCTCAGTCATCACAGGCCCTTGTGGAAACCGTCAGGAATGAAATTCGGTATGCCTTATCACCGTCTGCACCATGTAACCAGTCTCACCCCGTCGACAACGCGGCAGCTATTTCGGAGCCATACCACGCTCCACAACCAGTCAGCTTCACGGCCGACGTCCCTGCACCTTACCAGGAGCAGCAACATGAGAGCTATGCCGCAGTCCTTCGTCGCCCGCCTCCAGACTACGCCCCACCGAGCTCATCGAGCCGTCAGGAGACGCGACTCTTCCATGGACCTCAGTGGGCGCCTTCCAGGCGCTTTCAACCACGCCGAACTGACAGGTGGCGCAGTTATGATAACCGGCCACTCTGTTTCTACTGCGGACAACCTGGCCACGTGTATCGGTACTGCCGCTACCGCGAAGAGGGGCAAGCCTTTCCGCCTGCTTCTGCTCGCCAACACTTCAATGCCGACACTGCCCAAATCGAGGACGATCCTCCGGTCAGCAGGGAAAACAAGTCCCGGGGCTTCCGCCGCCGCTCCTCCCCATCACCACAGCGTTATCCTTCGCCAATGCGCCGTAGCATTGCTGACGTTAGCGGACAGCGGTCCCCGAGCCCTCACCGGGGAAACTAACAGCCGCAACCTCGCGAGGGGAGGTTGCAACCAGTCGAAAAATGCCAAACCCCTCACCACCGCCGCAACCGCCGACAACCTGTGCTTCTGACGCCGCTGTTAACATTAACATTGACATCGCCGCACTACCGCCGAAAATGCCGCCTACATTACCGCCGAAAATGCCGCACCAGATGAGCAGCCCTGACGACGAAGCTGACAGCGCCGACCTTGCTGCACTTCCGCCGCAGATGCCGAAAAAGACGAACAACCTGGATGAAATTGTTAGTGCTGACCTCGCCGTTTCTATTGACGGGCTGGAGGTACACGCTCTAGTGGATACCGGAGCGGATTTTTCAATTATTAGCCAGAAACTGGCTGACACGCTGCGTAAAGTAAGAACCGAATGGACTGGGCCAGTAATTAGAAGTGCTGGGGGTCAGCTACTGGCACCGACAGGGAAGTGCACTGCCCGGATAGCAATAGGAAACGCGGTGTTTGTCGGCAGTTTCGTTATTCTCCCTGACTGTTGCAAAGACCTCATCTTGGGCATGGACTTTCTGCGCCTTCATGGGGCTGTAATCAGCATTCGAGATAGCGTCGTTGCCTTCACCAAGAATCATGGAGACCTTGGTTATGCGGAAGTACCACTGATGCCCTTACGCGTCGCCAAGGAGACGGTGACATTACCTCCGCGATCATGCTCTCTTGTTCAAGTGAAGTGCGACGTGGCGCATACCGGCGATGGAATCGCCGAAAGGGCAGTCACCCTGGTACTAAGCCGAGGTGTTTCTATAGCTCGGGGGCTAGTCAACTTGACCGATGGACAGACCGAAGTGCTGCTGACAAACTTCAGCGACGAGCGTCAGCAAATTCCGAAAGGCACAACTGTGGCCTTTTTCGACAGCATCCTAAATGCGCAGCACTGCTTCTCACTGCAACAGGAAGAGCCAATGAGCAAGACGCCCATAACCATCGTCGATGTGAGTCCAAATTTGTCTTCTTCAGAACGGGACCGCCTTTTGGATCTCATAGATCAATTTCGAGACTGCTTTGCTTCCGAATCACGGGTCGGCCAAACGCCCTTGACAAAACATCGAATCATTACGGATGACTCGATTCGCCCAATTCGACAAAATCCTTACCGTGTGGCTCCGAAAGAACGCGAAGCCATTCAGCGCCAGGTGGCCGAAATGCTTAGAGACGACGTCATCCAGCCGTCACAGAGCCCCTGGGCTTCCCCCGTGGTGCTTGTTAAAAAGAAGGACGGCAGCTTACGATTTTGCATAGACTACCGCAAGCTCAACCAAGTGACTAAAAAAGACGTGTACCCTCTTCCTCGCATCGACGATTCCCTTGATCGCCTACGAAATGCACGTTACTTCTCATCAATGGACTTGAAAAGTGGATATTGGCAGATAGAAGTAGATGAGAGGGATCGGGAGAAGACAGCATTCGTCACTCCCGACGGATTGTATGAGTTCAAGGTGCTTCCGTTCGGTTTGTGCTCTGCACCAGCAACATTTCAGAGGCTGATGGACACTGTGCTCTCGGGACTTAAGTGGCAAACATGCCTGGTGTATCTTGACGACGTGATTGTGTTTTCGGCCACATTTGAAGAGCATCTACGCCGTTTGCTAGCTGTGTTTCAGGCCATACGATCTGCAGGCCTCACCCTAAAGCCCGAGAAGTGCCACTTCGGTTACGAGGAGCTGCAGTTCTTAGGCCGAAAAAGAATGTCTTGCAGTGGTATGGGCGGTTATGAAGTTCCGCCCTTATTTGTACGCTCGCCCCTTTGAAGTCGTTAGCGACCATCACTCTCTCTGTTGGCTGACGAACCTAAAGGACCCTTCAGGGAGACTCGCGCGTTGGAGCCTTCGATTACAAGAATTTGACATGGCCATTATTTACAAATCTGGAAGGAAGCACACGGATGCTGATTGCCTTTCCCGAGCGCCGGTCGAACCTTCCACTATGACCGATGAAGGCACTGCGTTTTTAGGTGTCATAGATGACGCAACGCTTTCCCAACAGCAGCGAGAGGACCAGCAATTGCTCCCTCTTATTGATTTCTTGGAAAAGCGAACTACGGTTGTGCCCAAGGCTTTCGCCCGAGTAATGCCTTCGTTCTTTATTCGCAACAACGTACTTTACAAGAAGAACTTCCGCCCAGGGGGAAACAGTCATTTACTCGTCGTCCCATCAGCTCTCCGCAGTGAAGTTTTGCAAGCGTGTCACGACGAGCCAACCGCCGGTCACCTAGGCTACACCCGCACTTTGGCTAGAGTGCAGCATGGATACTACTGGCCAAAACTGCCGGCGACAGTGAAACACTATGTACGTACGTGCATAGACTGCCAGCGCCGTAAATCACCTCCTGTAAAACCAGCTGGCCTACTCCACCCTCTTCAAGTGCCAAAGACACCTTTTAAACAAATCGGCATGGACCTCCTGGGACCATTTCCGACGTCCACAGCCGGGAATAAATGGATAATTGTCGCCACAGATTATCTAACCCGCTACGCGGAGACCAAGGCTCTGCCAAGGGGTACCGCCGCTGAAGCAGCTCGGTTCTTCATTGAGAACATTGTCCTGAGGCATGGCGCCCCGGCACTCATTATAACAGACCGAGGAACTGCATTTACGGCCGAACTTTTGGAGACCGTTCTCCGCCTCAGTGGCACCAGTCATCGTAAAACTACAGCCTATCACCCCCAAACCAATGGGTTGACGGAACGTCTCAATAAGACCATCGCAGACATGCTTTGCATGTACGTCGACGTGAACCACAAGAATTGGGACGAAATCCTTCCCTACGTCACGTTCGCCTACAATACGGCACGCCAAGACACCACTCGTATGACACCATTCAGCCTCCTTCACGGGCGACCAGTAACAACTATGCTGGATGCAATGTTGCTCCCAAATGCTGACACCGATGATCTCGATCAGGACGCCGAGGAATTCGCTCAACGTGCAGAGGAAGCTCGACAACTAGCGCGTGTGCGAATCAAAAATCAGCAAGAACATGATGCACGACGCTACAATCAGAGACACCGACATGTCATCTACGAACCTGGCGACAAAGTGTGGGTCTGGACTCCTATTCGCCGCCGTGGACTCTCCGAAAAATTATTGCGGCGATACTTCGGGCCCTATGTTGTCCAGCGACGTTTAACCGACGTCACTTATGAGGTGGTGCCAGACAAGGTGTCGACATCAAAGCGACGCCAGCAACAAGCAGACGTCGTCCACGTTGTGCGTATGAAGCCGTACAACTCGGACTGACCTCATCGAGACGATGCTTCCTGAGGAGGGGGGCAAATGACGCATATAGAAGACGACGCAAAAGATGACATCTGAGACGACAAGCGCGAGCCTGGAAGTGAAAGAAGCTTGAACGCAAGACTTGTTCTGGTCGACCATTCAAACCATCTATCGCTAGGTTCTCCTTGGTGTTCTACCGAGACGTGACAATATATATATATATATATATATATATATATATATATATATATATATATATATATATATATATATATATATATATATATATATATATATATATATATATAACACTCTTCATGAGCACAGATTGGGAAATACTGCTTCCTTTGCTGAAAGCACAGCAAGGGCTGTTTCACAAGAACGATATGATTTCATAGGTACCTATCAGTGGTCTGTTTTTGCTTTCTGGAATTGTCAGAGTGAGATATATTCTAGTTTAGATCCGGCTTGACAGTTCAGCACACCACGAATAGCCCCTTAAAGCTTCCTATGACTCGGCTACATTATGTAGGCTTCTGCGATTAGCGTTCAGCATGAAACCCTCAGGCATTCAAGAAACTTCGCGAGTATATGCTTTTTTGTCGGCATTGAGATGACTTGCTATGAACACGTATTGAGATTTAATCGCTAGAGTTGTGACACTGCTCGAGAATTGGCGGTTACGCACGCAGCGTAACAATAGAAGGTAATGAAATATGCCGATTATTCCAGTTTTCAGAAATTTCATGGGATAACAGAAATGTGGCTGCAGCCGACTAAAAGCTTTTAGGAGAGTAATAACAAGGCTTATTTGTGTGTTTTTTCTGACTTACTTCGTTACTTTATAATACAAAAATGAATCTTATGTTCTTTTAGGAGAGATAACACAAAACAATGCGTGCAAAATTTTAGGACGGTAACTTATCAGAGGAACAAGTGCGATAGTACAGCAGCCATAAACATTTTCGGGTGGAGCACTAGTCTTAATCTGTCATTAATTGAATGGAGGTCAGTTTAACATTATTTCTAATGCACATGTCCTTATGATAGGGTATTTTCTGCTATTTTTCCTCACGTTTAAAGAACGCAAGCAATTTAAGTCTTATAGAAGCAGGAATTTTGCATTTGATGTATTCTCTGAAAAGCAAGACAACAATAAATATTCCTGTATTACTCATACATGACTTTGAAAGAAATCAATCTGAGATAGAAAGTATTATTCAAATTGAATGAGAGGTTTATGTGTATTTTAACATTTGTGTTTATGTCTACTTAAGCGGCAGCAGCAGGAGTAGGAAAGCTGAATTTGGAGTGGGACAATAGCGTTGTAAAGACACCAAATAAAATGAAATAAATAAATAAATCATTTTCATAGACTTTTCCCTCCTTAAGGGCATTTCGCATTCAGAGTCCGGCAGCCAGACATTCAGTTTAGGTCATCAGAAATTTGCAAATATAAACTAGTTTATTTTTCTAATCCGACTGAACATTTAGTTTAACGTATTCCATCAAAATAATCTGATATACGATCCGAGTGTCTGTGACAAATGTGTGTTCTGTTGCTGAGGTAACTGCATCTGAAATTGAAGAATCTTCGAAACACTGCAAGCAGACTGTACATCTTTTTGGCTTGATGAAAAAGCGTAAGCATGTATATTACGGAGCTATTTCAATCTTGCGTGTTGTGGTGATAAGTAGTTTTTTCCTGGAAACCCAGCATCGCTTTATAGATGCTGTGTGGATATGTATTTTATAGGGTGCGTAGAAATTGACACAGCTACTGTCACCACCAGTAGAAACGAGCTGGACTTTGTAACGTTTTCTGTTGCAATATTTTCGGCATGTTTTAGGAATACTTGTCTTGACGTGATTTAGTACAAGGGCTTACCTTCTATCTTCGCAGTGACAGCAACACCACAGAAAAACACAGAAGCGAAAATCTTCACAACCGCCATGACTTTGTTTGGTTTGACCTATAGCGGGAAAATACAACTCGTAAATATATTACTGTAAGAAAAAATCACTGAGCGAAGCCGCCCTTTCGGTTATCTTTGTGTAGTCATACAAATAGATAGTTGCTGGTTTTGGAGCGGATGTAAACGGCTAAAACGAAAACATCCCGATAGCTGATTTGTCGCCGACGAGTTTCCCGTGTCAGAGGCTTAACGCTAGTCATGCCGGATAGATAATGTGCAAATATAGGATTACGCAATTCTACCCAAGTCATTATCCAAATTTAGAGAGCTGTAGTTCCGGGCAACACACCAAACCACGGCTCGGTTAGAAACATTGCTTTATCGCCGTTTTTTATGAGTAATTCTTTAAAATGAATGTGGTTCCACGCACTCAATGGAAATTACACAGTCAACGGCAACAGCGGTATGTGATTCTATTATTTATAACTGTTTTGTTTTTAATGCAGATCCTTGAAACATCTAGTCTATTAAAAATATTACTAACTCCGTGCCAGCTGACTGTCAGTGGTTTTCTGCTGTTTACCTAAAATCGGCATTGAATCGGCAAACACTGCTTGGGAACAACAATAACACAATTCGGTTAACAATACCATCGCAATTCTTTTCATTGCAAAAGAGGCAACAGAGTTCCATGCTGTTAACAGTTGAAGTATATATGTTTGGAACTTTTTTATATAGTGTTACATAAACTGGAGTACTATTTTTCGAAGTAAACTACCATGACAGGTAGCGTGCTTAGAACTGTACACATTTTTGCGTGGCTTTTTAACTTTCACAACGCCACCATAGCTAGAGCAGGGCGCATATATTTGTACAGAGGAGAATGGAGTAATAAAACTAAGCGCACTGTAATAATGGTGGATAACATGCGCCTCCAAAACAATAAAATAAAAAAAAATATCCTTGAACGAACACTACATGTAAAATGATTCCTGCTCGCTACAGTTACTACCCCCGCTTTGTTGAACTTTTTTAAGTGCATTCTGATACTGATTCAAACATCTCGCCTTTTTTTCATTACGTGGACCTGTTTGCGACATTTTTTAAAGTAGGGGCCTGAGCATCAGCGAGTGCTTTTAAACAAAAGCATGAATAGCAATGGGAAAGTGGTTCTCTGTACACTCTCTGCTACGAGTTATTCTAAGGTCATTCCTTTTTGTCAATATAATTTCCGTGATTTAAACCTCAAAGATGGCGACTTCCATCCCGAGAGCGCTTGTTGAAGTAAATAACTTAGTACGTGCGCATTCATGGTTTCTTTGAACTCGGTATCAGCATCTAGGGCACACTGTCTACCTTTAATTGGCATAGCGAAGCGCGCACGTTCTTTTCGGGATATTGAAAATGATCGAAGCTTTCCCTTGAGCAGGATGGCCCTTTTAGCCCTTTGCTTGGGCGTTTTCGTTTCCTGTGTAGTTGTAGAATCATTTTTCTGAAAAATAAACTCAATTAAGGCGTCGCACCAGTTTTGCTTAATGTGCTTAGTCGTGGTTCTTGCTCGCCTGTCAGCTTTGGTGAAAAATATTTGCCCTTCTTTGGGGCTACATGCCCCGTACATACACTGTATGCGATATAAAATTACCAATTTTGGCAGCCTTTGAATCAAAAAGCAGCCTTAGTGACTGCGTATATACATGCTACCCATAATGACACACCAGAGTTCACAAGCTTACACGCAAATGTCGGTCGTGACCCTCAATTGTTGTTGAGACTTAATAAAGTGGCCTTTCGCCGTTTACAACATTATGTTATTCTCTTATAATTAACCAGCTGAATGCATGAACAACGTTGACTATTTACTTTTGGGGCCGGTTAAAATGGGTAAGGTTTTGTGTAACAGTGAATCGGACGTCACAATGAGCTTTGGAAAAACTGCGCCTTCGCTGTGGCCTCTCCGTCATCTACTACAACGCGAATGAAACCTACGTCCGTCCTCTTAAAGACGTTTGTTTTCAGAGGTCTGCTCTTTCCAATTCGCCAATAGCCGTGGCTGGCATTCGTGCTATCTTCAGCTAATGTTATCCGCTATAGCTTTAATGACGGCTTCCGCAAATGCTACGTGTGTTGCTTTTCTCAATGCGATAAGTTCGACTGCGGCCAGCGCTGCAGTTAACAACATAAAATAAGTCAACATTCACTTGCTTATTATTTCGGCGTCCTTACGTACAGCCTACGGCCTCAACTTGATGTCAATACAACATGAAAAAACCGGAAGCAATCAAGTTGACACGCAATCTTCGAGCATTCTACGCGTCACGTGACATTATCGCCATTGAGAACAAGCAATTGGTCTCACTGCCCGCGAAATACCCTTTGCTGAGGGGATGCGCATGCAATTTTTGTTTTGGACATTTTAGGTATGATACATAACTTCTTAGTGTTGAGCCGCCTCATATACAACAATCACGGTTATTGAAAACATTGAAATACTGAAATCCCACTTAGCACGACCTATCTACCTGCCTAGTAATGCACGAATTTATGAATTAATCACTTATCTACTTTTTTAAGCAGGCCCTCGTTATCACGAATAGGAGTTTGCCTGTATCTCTCTACAGAAACGTTGTTGGTTGGTTTGTTGGTCTGTGGGTTTAACGTCACAAAGCGACTTAGGCTATGAGAGACGCCGTAGTGGAGGACTCCGGAGATTTCGACCTCCTGGGGTTCTTTAACGTGCACTGACATCGCACAGCACACGGACGCCACTCCGTTTCGCCTCTATCGAAACGCAGCCGCCGAAGCCGGGATTCGATCCCGCGTCCTTGGGCATAGTGTGTCGAGCGCCTTAACCACTGCGCCACACCGGCGGGGCCTAAGAAAGAAAAAGTGGTAATAACTGAATTTCAAGAAAAACCAAGACGTAATATTGTATGGCAGAAAGTTAATTGTGCTGACAAGATTAAAGCTTTGGTGGGAGAGCTACCACTGAGACAAGGTTTAAATGGAGATATGGAACAGTCATTCGCACTGCATTGGGTTTCTTCAGACTGATGATGTTGACAGGTTCATCACTTACCTAAAGCAATGCATTTTCGTTATCTTTTAGCTGTTTCGTCTATACAACCTTAATATTATAATTTCTGACATCACTGCCACCATTACAAGAATGATTATGTTAAGCCATTTGCTGTAAAGACGTTCACATTGAATTGCCTTCATTATTGAGGTACAAATCGAAACTTTTTGCCTAACAACGTTTATGAAATTCTGAATAAGAATTAAGTTGAATATAGTGGGGATGCCATGGAATAAAAAAGGTGTATTTATTACAGATTAACATGCTTCTTGGTTTAGTTCGTGATCTCATTGTTAATGTTTTCTTAATCTAAAATAGGCTTCCTTTTATTTTGTATTATTTTGGATATGTGCATACGTATGTTATATGGCAGCATTTATATGCCAGCACAGCGTTAGCACTTCTTCTATGTAAGTTGGGCAGAATAGTTAATGCTCGGATGACTGAGGCAGACAGAGTGGGTCACCTCCTCAAAGGAATAGCGCAATACGTGTACAATATTTATGTGTAAAGTAAATGCCACTTCCCTTATTTGAAAAGCTTAAGATGTTCGTAATAAGAGGTATAAAATTATTTTACCTCAGCACCTCTTGTAAAATATTTACGTTCGTTCAGTCTCTGCACTGGTTCGCCGTATTCTGAGTATTGGTGTCTTTTAAGTTTCGCTTTACAGGTTCGTCGGAGACTATTGCGCAGGTATTGAAAGCTTTTGTTTTGGACACACTAAAAGCTTTGGCACTAGTTTTTTAAAAGTGCTGTTGGCAGAATATTTAAGGGATAGCAATATACGTCTCCCTACGAGAAAATTCATTGTTTCGTGGCGTTACCTAATGATGGTAAGCAACGTCGAAGCGATGGGAAGAGAAATAGAAGTCATATGGCCTCAGCATGCCGCACAGAGTACGTCGAAAATTCACGATGCGTCACTGAATGCATACAAAACTATTCGCAAAAGAGGCCACCGCCACCTCAGGCTGTCCTAGATACGTCATTTGTCTATGCACACTTGCCAGAGACTCAGTTTTCCAGTCATTACTACCAAAATTCTGATGCGACTGTTGATTGCATTACATTCTAGATGGTGCAGTGCGATATCTTAATCCTTATAAGCATACATGTGCTGGTCGAGTTGGTGACAGAGTCACTGCCGTAAATCGAGTGGCATGCCTGAAAACCGCTGTTTCGGTGATTACAGTTACCAGACTGTTTGTCTAACATTGTTGTCTACGTAAAATACGCAATGACATCCTGGATACAATACAAGAAGTCGAAACTTCTCTCGAAAAAAGACCCTCACTCAAAATAATTTCGCCCACTTAAATATAATACTGTATATCGTTTGACTAAGTTTCTTGATATACATGACTGCAATGTCCCGCCGTGGTGGTGCAGTGGTAAGACGCCCGACTACTGTGCCGTAGTTCCCGGATTGAACCCGACCACGGTGGTTGCGTTTCGATGGAGGTGAAACGAAGTGGCGTCCGTGTGCTGTGCTATGTCAGCGCATGTTAAGGATCCCCAGGTGGTCGAAATTACTCCGTAACCCTCCACTACGGCTCTCCTTTCTCTCTTTCCACTTTTACTCCCACCTTCCTCCCTTCCTTACGGCGCGGTTCAGGTGTCCATAGAGAAAGTGTGACAGATACTGTGCCGTTCCCTTCCTGTGAACCATTATTATTATCACATGACTGAAATTGAGAACAGGTTAAACTTTGCATTGTGTTATAATTGTTTGTTTACAAACATTCCCTCCACCACAAAATAAATGGCCTTGGCTCTACTTTATTTTTAACTAGGTTGGCCAACAACAGTGATCAGCAACAGTTGTAAGCATACGCAGCCGCAGCACTTATTCTTGAGATGTTCTTCGAAACCAAAATGGCGCTAACCAGCCGGGCAGTTGAATGGGCTTACTAAAGAAGGAAACTGACGGCGGCTGCTCTTCACTTCGTGTGATGCTTCTCCTGTCGTCGAGATATATGTACGGTGCTCCAGACAGCCTTACTGTCTGTATTCACGAATATGACAACGCTTTGTGCAAGAGCAATGAAGGAGAAGTGATCGCACCGTGACCCCCTTTTGGGACCGCTAAGAGGCTCTGATTGAGAGAACGAAAAGCACAATTGCGACGCGACGTGAAACAACACGGGCGAGCTCTGACGTGCTTTTAGACCTGTGATTTTGTTTCGAAAATTTCTCTATTTCGTAAGAGAAATTTTACGATATTTCATTTTGAGTTTCCTAACCAAGTGTCATATAAAAGGTTATTGGTCGTTTCAAAATATCGCTGGCTTAAACGGTTGGACCAATATATCGTTTGCAGATATAGAACCTTCCTACTAGCCTGAAAAGGAAACTCTCACAACAAACAAGCTTAAAACAAGCGTCCCTAACTTGCATAGCGTTTGCACGGAGAGATTAATGTTTGCAAAGACCCAGTCACGCAATAGGTCTCAGGTATGCCAAAACGCTACATTTCACTAAATAAAGCAGATACCTCCGTTGCAAAGAAATCTACAATTTCAGCTTTCTCTCTTCAACCGTAAAGATAATAAATAAAAATAGGCCGCGCAGTTCGGCTGGACAGGCCTCCATTTGTTGTACCAGCAACGCACGGTTCCCATCGACAAGTCTCCTTCGCGTACATAGAAGCGAATGCTTCTTCGCCTGCGGCAGATATAAAGCGTGGGCCATCCGCCATCTACCTATAAGTGAATTGTCTTGGACCACTACGCACTTAAAAGGTCTTTTGCCTAGTCGTCGTCGCTAAGGGCCTTCAAAATGACGTTCACAGGCTCAAACGAACAAAAATGCTGGGCACGTTGGCTGAGGGATATTACTTTCAAGAAATCGTAAAATCAGATACGGCTACTGCTGATGAACAACATCTTTAACTGCAACTCCTGGCTGTTCGTAGTGGATAAAAATTGGGGAACACTAAATTTAGAGTTTCCAGGGTGTGATGCGAAAGCTATACTTTCTGCTGTCGACGGATCATCCTAAGATATCATGACGTATGCTACTCGTTTCTTTACTAATTCCTGAATATGTGTGAAAATTATCTTACACATACTCATTAGCATACAGTTTTCAGTGGTAGTAATGTCGGAAATATCACCAATATTTCATTGGTGACGAAGCAATAAAGACCCGCCCACGTGGCCTAACATTATTCTTTGAGACTCGGCCGTCAAGGATACTGGAGGGTTCTCTTTTTAGTCAAGGATTTAGCCAAGGTTTAAGCTCATATTGTTTGGATCATTCAATGTGGTCCCGCCACAAAACCCGCTGACCCTATGAGCCGGCAGCTACTTGTCAGATGTTTTCTAGCGCCTTTTCGCTCAAAATGGAGGCGCTGACAATGACAATGCCGACGGCGAATTTTTGCACGATTGCCGTATTTAAGGCTATTGTTTTAGAAATAACTTAAAAATCTTTAAACAAGTTGATTAGCTTCTGTCATTAATCTTGCTTATGATGTCCGTCAACAAAAGTATCTGACGTAGGCCGCGTTTTCACCTCAAAACAAGTTAGCAAGAAGAATCGCTGAAACACCTATAGTACATATAAGAATGTTCCCTTCTCCTCCTATTCGCCTCCACTTATTTTCTTCAAGCGCGATTTTGTAAGACAGCTCTATGAAGAACTCTGAGTTACATTTAATTGTTTCTTCAATAGTCAATTTTAAGGGCAGAAACGTAATCATAGACTTTTATTACTTCTTAGCACTTGCTTGCTTCTCAGAAACATTGCATTCACAGCATGTATACGGTCATCTTGTAGTACGGAGTTGAAACTTTGAACTTCACTGAGTGATCCGAAGAGTTGAGTCGTAGAATGAAGCACTTGTATGAGCTTGCTAGAAGACTTCATTTGCATCCTCCAGGGCATCCCGCAGAGCTTCCCGGAAGTTGGGGAAGAAATTACGCATCCAAAGGCCCAGTGGAACCGAAGGAAGAAGCCTGCTAAACACACTGCTTGCAATCCTCCCGACATCACCGAGGCCTTCTACAGTGACCTCAACGTTGTAGGTGTTCACAGGCAAAATGGCGTAATCGGTTGTCATCGCCAGGTACTTCTCGCCGTTGTCTCGAGTGCGGACGCGCAGGTGTACCGTAAAACGGGAGTACTCGGCGCGTAGGGACACGTTTCCCTGCTGTCCTGAGCATGACCTCCAAGGTGCGATAATTTCTACATTGCCGATGTTAATCAAATCCATGTGAACCATTGCCGTGCCTTTCAAACAGTAACGCACAACCGGTCCATACCGCCTAATTTTGTCCATGCCCGTTACGTGCACGCCTCCAATATCTAGGCCAGCAAATACAGGTGAGAAGTCTTCAGGGCCACCGGCGCGGTAAGTTTTCGTTAGCATCTCTATGACCTTTTCCACTTCGTGTTCCAGGTTGATGCCAGAGAAATCGCATTCTGTGTATGAAGGAGAAAAAAAAAGCACGGGAAAAGTTTGCTGGAACAGGAATTCAATTCTTTAATTTCAACCTGCCGCGTGATAATTATGGCATAGCCGACAACGGAGAGAACGACGATTTGGGAAAATCTGTTCATCTAGCCCGAAATCATACTATAATATTAAACTGGCGTGCCTCTGCAATAATCCAAAAGAAAGAGTTCTTGAACCTTGTCTTTCAGAGAAATGTATAGCTTAATTATGACACAAACTAATACATGCCAAGTGCTTTACTTAAAACCTTGCATACTGTTAAAGAGCATTAATCATGTATACCAGACCAACACAGCAAAAGTTACGACGAAGACAGGTAGACACACAAGCTATACACAAGGGTAGACACACAGGTTGCCGTGCCTTTTACTGTGCAGTACTGCCATACATCACGGAAGACCAACTACTGAGAGTCTTACCCTACAAAGCGGATTAGCTAAAGTGTAATTTCGAACGCCCATTTAGGCCACAGTTGTGTCTCTCTTTCAGGCTAAAGCGGAAAGAAATTCAAGAGCTCGCTGTTTTCTTTATTTTGGGCCAGTGATACCCTAAGAAAACACTTAGGGCGACTCGCCTGGCATTGTTCACTGGGCCAGTACCCTGAGCCATGCTGTGAACAAAAACGCTGTTTTGTCCCAGAAATCGCAAACGTCGTTATCCACAATGTAAGCTAATCACTTTTTTGCAGCATCTCTAAGATCCAATCGGTGCCTATTTACGCTTTCCTTCCCTACACCCATCCCTAGCAAGTTGTCTTAATATTTTGAAGTCTTTATTCTATGAATGCTGTTTTATAAATATTGCTCTACTCAGGAATATTCTCGGAGCTGTCACATCCAAGGCAAGTACATTTGCACATGTCGTACATCTCGATATGTTACTTGAAGAACATCCTTTCTAGTATGGAACTTAGTAACGGGTGGTAAAAAAGAATAAGGCAGCATTTCGAAGAATTGGTAAGGAAGCAGTAATGGTGCATGCGTACACGAAGCGAATGACGGCAAATCATTTTATTTTTTATTTGGGACACTTAATGTATTCTTTTTCACTGAGAGCAAAGAAATATGCTTTGCAAATTTCACATATATTTACTGCGAGGATGAGTATTTGGTGCATTGCATAGAAATTAAAATCGCCGCACATGTTTATCGTTCACAGATTTCGGACATTTTAAATTAATTTTTCAAGTGTAAGATGTCCATAAGGAGGCGCTCACGTTTTTGACGGCATTCAGTCGATCACATATTGCGACTTTTATTTCTACACAGAGCCCCTGCGAGGTTACAGCAAGTCTGCTGTGCTACAGAGTGTGGGGCTAATCAGCACAATGGAGTGCATGGAACAAAAACCTCACGGAGAGACATACAAACAGCATAGCACAAAATATACCTTCCAGCCACTTCTTATCCACTCTAGACCTCGGTATCAGAGGCTCTCCTCCTCCAGGTCCACTGGTATAAAGCAGTCATCTACCCCTGCGGAACAGCGCCCGTGCAGTGCTTCTCTTCGTGTGCATGCATCCGATGAAGGCCGCAATGAAGCACCCTTCAGTTTGTATGCGCAGTTGCGTCCACAAGAAACTAGATAGCAGCACTATCTGCCTAGGGCGTTTCTTTTCAACCAATACAAAACAGTTTTGGCGATTTCTCAGATGATACTGAATCGTCTGGAAAAGGTGTTAGCCAGCTCCTGCATACAAATGGCAGCACTATGGCGAGAAACCAGGCTTGGGTATTATTTAGACTACAAATTGTGCATGTGAACTAGTCCCATCGTATTCATTATTTTGTTAATTGAAAAAGATGAATGATGCAATCAGCGTGGACAGCAAATGGTTTGAGTTTCAATGCAGTAACCCGCAGGCTACAACCCCAAGCGAAATCTTGTCTTGCTTGTGTAGCAGCTATGGTCCAGAGCTGGCTGCACAGCAACGCACTGTTATGCATATCAACTGCAGAGATTTAATAGACGGCTAAACTTGTGTTTATCTTCCAGCCAACTACCTAAACCAAGGTGACACAGCTGCAAAACCTGCGCAACATTGCTCTCGCGCGGCAATAAAAATTCGCATCGTCTTCATTTTAAGACGAACGCTTTTCTAGGCTCATGGTGAATATCTCTATTGCGCGTGATTTTGCCAATGTGTAAGCGAGATTCTGAGAGGTTCTGTGAGATGTGTCAGTGAGACGTTGCCTTAGCTTCTGACGTATACATAATTTCCCCGGTAAGGACGTCGCAATAGGTTCTGGCGACGAAGCGAAAGAAAAGAATGTAATAAAATTATAACGAGTTAACTGACACCGAAGATAAAGGAAGAAGAGAAAGGCTTTCGCCATTAAGCATTTAGGCGAAGCTAAGTGGCGAAGCTAAGTGCAATCCTGTAATTATTCTTTTTGCCTTTGCATTCTCTGCTTGTAAACCTTCGAATATTTGGCTCTCCTGACACTATCTTTACGTGGACGTTGTTGGCCCGTAAAAGTCGGTAAGTGATGACATGCCTTTAAGTTTGTACACGTTAGTGCTGTGCTGCATATTTCTAGCGGCACAAAGTTTTAAAATGTGGGCAAGAAGTTATGCGCCGCCACTCACTTCTCAGTATTATCACCTCTGTTCTCCTCAACGGACTGTGCGTCTGATTTTTTTTTTTTCGTTTCGTTGTGAAGTAACTTTCTCCAGTTGCTCGATATTCCTGATAAGTGGAGCAAGCGCAGTGCCTTACCTTGTGGGTTTAATTCCTGTGCAACGAGTTCAAGACCGAATAAGAGAATCGCTGCTAAGAGCCTCACAGCTGACATGACGACTTTTATCTGCAACAGAAAAAACAGGGTGCGTAAGCACAAAGGCCTCACAACGTAGATACCCGAAGGAAAACTACTGGCATGATATTAGTTTGCAGCCAGCACGAAGGGCAAGTAACCGTTCCTGAAGCCTCAATAATAAGCCACTATGAGAAGAGCGTGTTTTGGTGATGTGCTGCGGATTTCTTTTGAGCATCAACAGCACAAGGCGATCCAGTCTCGACTAAAGCATGTTATTTTGACAATTTCTTTCATTAGCGAGCACATTTCGACAATCACGAAAAAGGTGGCAGAAAAAATGTGTATGTGGCATTTAGATATTGAAGCTGATTACCCCATTCATTTCAAGAATGCAATTTTAGAAGAGGAGTGGCGTCTGCATTTTGTGCGTATAGACGGGCTAAGATCATACAAAATTATTCTTTATTTTATGCTTTCTTTTTTCGTAACAGGACATACTAAGAGCGCTACTGTCAGTAATAAATCATCGCATTCTCTATACAAGTAACTTATGAGTATTGTTTCAGCCACAGGGTAAAATGATCGATGAATCAGTGCAAGAAAAAAACTTAGCTGAGGTTTAGACCTTGAGTTACGCGAGAGGTATCTGCATGGCTACGCTTAGGCTCGGCATGAAAGTAAAGACATGGCTTCTGCACGTAGTAGTTCACTATATGGTTTTACCTTTATTTATGCCACAGGCGGCACTTTTCGCCACTTACGTGCGACTAGAAGAAAGCTTCTATAGAGCGGTGGTCCGAAGCCCTCCACTACGCTACCTCTTTCTCTCTGTTTTCACTCCCACCTAGCGAGCATGCCTCAGCGTAACCTACCAGCCAACATATAAATCCCCGCTTTAATCCTGCCGTATGAACGTGCCTGCGTGGTCTAGGGATAACGTGAATGCAAGAGCTTTGGCAGCCTGATTGTGATATCATCCTCCCATATGAAAGGGGAATCCCGAGTGTGCAGCTCGTGCAAAACGTAATGTCAGGAAGCCCTACTGCCAGTTAGTGCTCGGCCATGGCAGCTGCCAGCTACCATCTCCCAAGGCTTCTTCTTTCTTCGCTCTTCGGACAAGCACGGAACGGCACGGACAGGGACGGACAGGCATGGAGAGGCATGGACAGGCACGGGCAATGTAGCTCTCGCTACAAATTATTTTTATTCTGCATTTTTGCCGCCCAAAAGCCGCGGATTGGAACCGCATGAACGATTTCTTATAACTCTCACCACGCCTGTATAGTAATAAATTATTTAATAGGTATTTTTTGATAGTCTAGTCACTCTTTTAACGCTTGCAAGATTCAATCCTGAAAAATTTCTGAATGAATATTCTTGACAAATACTTCGCGTTCTCGCATAGCATAACATTTATTTACAAGATTTACAAAATTTATAATCTCCCGAAGCTGCCCATAGCATTAGACTAGCGTATACATGCAATAATAAAGAAATATAAAACATACATAGCGTTCGTATCCTGTGCATTCAAACAACTGCCGCGTGAGAGGATGAACAAACGAAAAATTAAAAACGCTACTCTGACTACGACTGCGCTCCAAATCCTTGCTCGCGCTATCTTTTCTTGTATTGTGTCTTACATTGCGTGGAAGTTTGCGGAGGCATTTCGAATATGAAAGCCTAATTCCAAAGAGCATTTTCGATAAGAATGTTGTATAACCATGCCACAATAAGCATAAATATGAAACGCTCGGCTACAGCCGGCGATAACCTAAAGATTCCATGGTCGACCAAATGAATCGAGGGGTACATATTTTATACCATGCTAGTCGCACAAACTAGACGTTTTGAATTTTAGCATATACGACAAATCCAGGTTAATATTTTCATCACGCAGCTATAAAAATGACAATTTCATTGAAATGCACAACATATGAATATGAAAGCTCTCAGCTACCCTTGTTGGGCGACTGCAGTACAGCGAATAGAAACGGTAACGAACGTAACACCGGGAACTAAAGTGAACTGCACCTGAGAACTGAGCTTTCTTGCCAAAGCTGAGCGATCCGAATGCCGTTTCAAAGGATTTATCAGTCGAGGATCCCAACTTTACATCCAGTTCAGGATACACACCTTGAGGATCTGGCTCTTTATTACTAGCTCACAGCATGTGCATTGCGCACACCAACATTTGTTTTTACTTAGTCACTAACTCCAAGGCATGCCATCTTTTGCACAAACTGTCATAGCTTCAGGGGCACAGCACGCTGACCTCTTCGCGCTGCTGGATAACCATTGCTTGTATTCGATGCCATCGCAAACCCTGTCGTCATGCTTATATATTCTTGTCTTATCAGACGACATAGGCCAGGTATGCTAACAGCCCTGCGAAGCCGCATTTGCAATGGCTGCTAAACACGCGCTAAGATAGAATTTTTGCACAACTTTGATAAATTTTTTAAGCTTTTATAACCAAACTGATTTTTGGGCGCGCGAGGAACAACCGAATCGTGCATTCTTCGTCGACGATATATGATAGCCCATAATGGGTATATACAGGCACTTAGAGGCAGCGAGACCTTGGAGACTGTCTACATAGTAGCTGCTTGGTACAACGTGAAGTTTCTTACCCTTTTTCTCCCTCTCATAAGCAGAACAGGATACTGCGTTTCCCCGGGGTTACCTGCTTGTCTTTCAATCGTTTTCTATCACTCTCTATCTCTTTGAAAGCCAAAATCTAAAGTATGTTTCTGACCTTCCATTTTCATTAGAATCTGATAATACTGGTTTGAATTCATCCCCTGTACTAAGCTAGTATATTTGCAGTGCTTCATCAAATATTCTCCTGGTTTTCATGGTCTACTCACTTTTTGGCTGCTTCGTCCGCCCTTGAGGCTCAGTAAGATTGTACAGGGAGTTTAACCGGCACTCAGTAGTTACACGTCTGGCTATGAAAACACAAATGAAAGCATCCTTTGCCGTTCCTTTGTAAAGAGCGAGTTGTTGAAAGCTCGCCTTCACCGATACGTCGCGAGAATTGGCTGGCATGCACGTCTTTTTCAGCCAGTTCCATCCGGTCCCATTATAATTAGCGTTTCCGCAGAGGCCACATCCGCTACGTCTCTGAACGCAATAACATGATATCGTAGGCAACGTTGCGGTGCTTCGGGAAATAAATCCAAAGGCATATCAAGCCGTTATGGTAGCTTCAAAACAGTCTCTTTCTTCCTAAGTCGGTAGGTAGTGTTTTTAGGTTTGGTGCTCGCCTTTGTAAGGTCTAGCCGAAATCTTCCTAAAGAAAATAAAAAAAAACGCCCGTCAGGTCTTGACAAAAAGTGCGTTGAGAAAAGTTGGTGATATCTGAATTGGTGGCCAAGTATATAAGTTTGCGCACAATTTCAAGCCAGTAACGAACAGATTCGACGATCCCCCCCCCCCCCCACACTAGTCCTTCCACCCGAAAAACTCTCAAAAGTCTTTGGTCTCTAACTGAAAGAGGGAGAGAAAAACAATAGGTTGTGGAAGGAGCACGATGGCATTTTTTATGATGTACCGATGAGGTGGGATATGATATCTCTTCCCCTCTTCTACGGTTGCTCTTGCATAGGACAAAGTGATCGCTGCTAATGAGGGAATTAGAGAGCATGAAAATAAACTTTTATCAAGAAAGATAAAGAACGACCCAAATTTTCCCAGGATATAATGTTCTGCCCGTATGCATAATTTGAGGCATGTTTTGTTAGTGCGATCATTCTTTTGATGTAAAAATACAAAGCTAAGGAGGAAACGGAAGCTAGGGAATAAACATAATAATGAAGCCGCGTTTGTTCTGCATATTTCTGCGTCGCTGCATAAGACTGGGATACGCTTTTTACCAGCTCTTTATCTTAAGTAATGTGAACTAAGATTACTTTCCCCCAGTATATGATGGCTACATTTTTATGTATTTTTTATGCAAATGCAGCAGTTGTGAGGGGGGCTCCGTGTTGTCTTCCTTCGATGTGTTAGCGTATTTCCCGCCTTTGAAAGACATGTATTACGTACTGAAAGGTTGATGAACGATCAACTAACTTTTAGTTCTTAACAATGCCTCCGCATGGATCATCAGTAACATATTTTAAACTACATCTGCCTTCAATTTGCTGAAAGACGAAGCTGACATACTAAGATGCCTTGTTTAGTATCGACCACATTCACATATAAACTTCGATGACATTCCTTCACATATTACGATATAGTTTTACATAGAAATAGAAAATCCGAAAGCAAAGCGCCCGCTAACTCTACCTTGCCACGGGATATCTTCACGACGTCACAACCAAACAACCAGTCAGTATCTGACCACGTTCCCTGTCAACCCCTGGCAATCGTCATCTTCATGAGTGACACTGATAACTTCTTGCTCACTCTACTGACTGCGACACGTACAATGCCGACATCGTAATTTCGGTAAAATGGGCCATTACCACTGTTCCGTTAAAACCTGCGCCTTTTAAACTACAGCCGTTTTCTTGATTTGGATGTCTCCACTTTGTATTAAATTTGTTTTGTTCGTTTTTTGATTAAGCTTTGTCTTTTGTCTAAACTGATAACTTTCTGCACTTGAACAATGTTTCATGTATTTCAGACACAACAATGTGGTTTATCGTGAGAGTTCCAGAAGACTGGTACAACGCGCCTATTCGCCACCAAAACGGTTGCGCCATGGGGTTGGGCCCGCCGCTCTGGCAACCCGATTCATGATCGAGAGCTGCCTGCTCCCTTGGCAAAAGCGATGAATCCGAGCCATCGTTGATGCGATGAACAAAAGGCGTCTTTATACATTATTTACAGGGCAACATTTACAGTACGCGATCATTCGAAGTTCTTACCATACACGACTGTTATTGTACAGAGCGGCCGGGGGATAACGTCGCGTCCGCTCCTTGCGAGCGGCACTGCATTCGATGGGCGCTATTCACGGTCTCGGTCTCGGTCATAGAGCGCGGGCAACCGATTCCACTCAAATTGTCTCATCCGACGGCAGCACTTGACGGCGACTCTAGAGGTTCATTCAGTGAGCGAGCTTACCGCCTGCTTCAAATCTGCCATGGCGTGATAGCGTATTGCTGCTAGGGTACCAGCGCCAGGCTGTCTAGAAATTCGCTGGCATATTTCAACATGAAGCTCGCTGATGCTTCCTTGCAGTGCGCTGCGGCCTTTTGAAGCAGCACTAGAGCTTGCAAATGCCGTTAGGCGGAGAAGCTTGACGTTCGGGTCAGGTGGAATCTGGGGCGGCTTACCCGGGCTCAACAGTGCATCCGTTTCCTATCGAAAAATAACGTGAATCAGAAGTTCTTCGCCAATTCTACCTCTCGCCTTAGATTCTCGCCAATTATTCGTTGGCATAGAGTTCCGCTTTCCTCACTGGGCAGCATGAGTCATCCCCCTTGGAAAGTTATTTTGGCAGTTTCTCAGCCGCTTCGAGTTCGATGGGATTCTGTGCTTTTAGAATTTCGTTCAATGTGTACTTCCCTGGGCTTGCAAATATAGCAACTAAAGATTTTTGAAATAGCGAGAAACAACAATTCAAAATTCAAACGAGAGAGCGCCATTGTTGCGACATCGGCCATGATATCGAGCGGGTCGCACCAAACTGTTCAGGTTCCTCGCATATCGGAGTTACCAAATTGTCTGAGCGAACGGCAAGAAGATTTTTAGTGAATAGGAAATGTGCTTATTAATAACGATATGAGTAATTTGATATCATTAATGCAATGTTTAGAAAAAAATGGAGGGATGTCTTTTAATTGGGCGGCGGCTCGCGCCATCTGTTACGGCAGCACCGTACGGCCGAAAGTAATTTTGCAGTGAGCGGCGCATAACAAGTAGGCAAAGTAGAAATTTTCTATGCTACTCATTTATTGTTGCTTCCGCAATTAGCTTCTTACTAAGGACACATCGCAACAATAGCTGACAGTCATAAGGCAATGCATACATGAGGTCAAATTTTATTCGAAGAAAAGCAATGCGGTTCTCTGGCGGAGTGGCCCAATAGCATGAGGTGGTCATGCTACTGGGCCACTCCGTCACATCTGGTCATACTGTTTCAACACTTAATATGTTTTCTGGTCCTAAGTGCGTCGTTTGGATCATATCTTCACGTAATTCTCCAGGTGTTCCAGTTTTATGTTGAATTCGTATAAAACTAAACGTTTCTCATTTGCTTCAATTGCGTTCTAGACAAAAGCACAATCATTCGCGCAATAACAGGACTATGATCATTAAACTTACCGAATCTTACAGAGATACCTACTATTGATGGTACGTTTTTTTTTTGTCGTGTTAAATGTGTGCATGCTTGCAAAGGCTCTTATGAGACCCTGATCTCAAAGAACGTTTTCGCTAATGAACTTGGTTCACAATTCTTCAGTAAATATCTACAAAACTCTTGGCAACAGCTGGAAATAACCCGCAGATTCCACCTTCCAGGTGGGTAAACATTGAATTAAATGTTAGCCGCCCCACAAAACGCTTTGCATTTCAGCATACTTGACAAAATCATACTAATCTTGCCATAACCCGCTATAATTACGATAATTTCATTGTGACACAAGGATATATGAACATGAAAATATTCAGCTGGCCCGGTTATGTGATAACGGAAGTAAAGGGAATAGAAACGGTAAACTGCCAAACGTAGATCCAGCGACCAAAGGAAACTGCTTGAACGCTGTGCTTTCTTGCACGAGCTGAGCGGTCCGGATGCTGTTTCAAAGGCTACTACTGTCGAGCATCCTAACTTCACATTTAGTTCAGAACACTGACTTTGAGGATCTCACTCTTTGTCGCTGACGCACACCATGAGCATTGCGATCACCAAAATATCTCTTTTTTTTTTTCCAGTTTGCCAGCAATTCCAAGGCATGCCATCTTTTGTTGTAATCATCATATGATCAAGGAAACAACACCCTGACCTCTATGCGCCGCTCTATAGTCATTGCTTCGACAACCTGGACAAACTGTGACAACCAGCTTATATATTGCTACGGAGAAGATTCACAGTCTGACAGCTGTCCGCACCACTGAGGACGATCACAGCACAGGTCTCAGCACCCGTGTGCTTCGTATTCTTCTGGGAGCCTGTTGCACTTTTTTATCCTCAGCACGACCAGCGAATACCGCTAAGTAACATTACCCCCCATTGGGAAAAGCACTGTCCCAGTGCGTTCTACGTTAGTGAAACAGAATTTGCCTAGTAGGGCTTCAGACGGGACACATGCACTATTTCGGAGGATGGCACTCTGGATCAGGATTTCGGAGACACAGATTCAACTGCGTATGTGACGTCGGTTACGGGCGCAAAATTCGGTAAGGGCCTGTGTAAGGGGGGAAATGTTTTTCGCACAACCCCACTCAACGACACGGGAGCCGCGGAAGACGAGAGATCCAGAAGTGGAGTGGACATTACGGTGACGATTGTTGTACCGGAAGTTTTGGGAGTCGTGAAATGCAAAGAGCCTGGCACGAGCTATCCGGTGGGCATCCTTAGCGCGGGCGATGGCATCACTGGCGAAGTACTGGTGGCGTCTGCTACGGGTAGTGAAGTGTCGAAGGGCAGTAACAGGTGTCGGCCATGATGTAGAATCACGTTCGGGATGGCTCGGGTAATAGCGTACCGCGTAGCGTAATCGGTGGCGAAACGATCCATTTGTTCCCTGAGGCGGAAACTGGGAATGGCCGAAGAAGGTCAACGCCTACACAGGAAAATGGGTCAGTGGGTATGGGGCTTGGCTGCAAATGGTCTAGAGGTAGAATTGTGGGCATCTTTAGAAACTGATACAATTCACATGCGGGAATGTACTGCTGGACGAAGCGGCGAGCCCCGGCCAGTTGAAACGTCAGCGCAGGTTGTCGTATGTGCGAGAGACACCGAGGTGGCCAGCCATGGGAGCATCATGGATCTGTTCAAGGATGGTGGAACTTAGATATTGACGATCGACGAGAAAAAAAAATCTGCTCTATCTGGTTGCCTATTGCGTTGGTATAGGGTGTTCTTGTGGAGTACGAATTAGGTTAGAGATGGATCAGGGCAGTCGGAGGTAAAACGGAGGATAAGGGAATGAAGCGAATGATCTAAGTGTTGTTCATCGGCAATGTTAGAAAAGGTCGAGGCAGAAAAGACACATGCGTCATTGTTAGAGTCGTTAGGACTAGGGGAGTTGACAGGATGATGGGAAAAGCAGTCTGCATCTTGGTGAAGCCGGCCGGACTTGTACACGACGAAAAATGTATATTCTTGTAATCGAAGCGCCCATCACCCCAAACGGCCAGTAGGATCTTTGAGGGAGGAAAGCCAACACAAGGCATGATGGACTGTTATAACAGTAAAAGAGCGGCGAAACAAATAAAGGTGGAATTTTGTAATAAAAGTGCCAGATACTCTTGCTCTGTGATAGAGTAATTCGGTGATGAGAGTAATTCTTTCGGTGAAGCAAGAAGACGGGACCATGAACAACGTGAAGCAAAAAAAGAAGAAACATCAGAAACCAACATTAGAAGTTTACCCTACCTCTCTTCGAAATGTCAAGAGAGTAATGTCCCTGTTAATGTGCCCCCAGAATATTTCCTTCGATGTACTTCCGACGATGAAAGAAGTGGCAAAAATGATGTGATATTATAGAAACACAGAATGATGGCTGAACTCTTAACTGTGCTCTGAATGGGTTTCAATATTGGTTAGCAAAACAGACCCTACTGATAGCTGTTGGAATGCCTATTATTTTCACTAGAAATAATATTTATTATTATAAGCACACAAAAAATCGACCCCAAAAACATCCACCGCTTGGTCTCTACCGAGTGGAAAACAATTATCGGCCTTCGGGTTATCGAGAGTACTTATCAGCATGAAATGGTTACTAACTCCGAGGCCGCCTTATAGTCTAGTGAGTGGCTGCTTTAGCAGAGCGTTCTGGGCAAGGAAGAGCAGTCTTCAGCTGTGGCTCATAACTTACAAAGTAAGCGCTTTCCGCGATACGCTTTCTTCTCTTTTCATCAGGCTCCATTGCTACGACGTGAAGAGAATGCCCAACCATGCCCACTTTGGTGAGTATGCCCATCGAAATTTGGAAGTCACGACTCAGTAAGATCACGGTCAAGTGATATTTGACAATGGTTTTATTCAAACTCAGAACCACAAAATTGTTCAAATTTTTCAAACCGACTTGTGATGAGCAATAAACACGAGGCGTTGACAAATATGTTGTTGAATGTGATCGATGTCGAGGTCATGGTGTAAACATCGTTTCCTTCTCTTATGAAGTTGACAGTTTCAAAGTGAGCGTTGCACCTTGCAATTTCCTGGCAAGAATCCCTTAGCCTGCGTCACAGCTGAGGCGTCACCCACGTTCAAGCGCGCTTTGGCTTCGCTAGACGTCGAGTTGTTTTGGGTGCTTGCTGCTGGAGCCCGAAACACGTCGCTACCAATCGTTGCTTGTTACCGTTCATAAAGCTTTGGCTGCCGCAATGACTTCTGAGGGGTTGTGCCCTGCAGTCGTCACGACGTCGGAGCGCATCTGTATAGGTGGCTATTTATAAAGCCCTCCATATAATACACGCTTTGTGGGCTGCGTGGTTCTTGTCATCCGTGTTTTAATGCTGGTGGTTCTTTCCTGCCGACCCCAACGGCATCTTCGGTCAAGAATTCTGTCATTACAAGGTAAGACATTTGTAAAGGAGGGTAATTATAATGATACAATTCCGGTTCTTGACACAATGCATGCGGTCTTTGATTTTAAACCGCGATGTGTAATCTCCATATTCTCTCTGAAGCGTTTTATAGCAAGTTTTCGCAACATACAGATAAGAAGATAAATTTGCCTCTTCCGGCAGAGTTGATTTCTGGTCAGTTTGGTGTCCGAGTGTTTAAAATAATGACGTCCAGTAGTCTTTGCTTGTGCACCCCTTGAAAATTGACTTGACTGTCCTTGTGAGGCAGTAGTGGTTATGTTGTTCTCCGGAAAGAGAGTTCATTCCTCCTATTTATGGCTAGGTAGCAGCTACTGGTAAGAACAGGCCCACCTGGCTGAAAATTCGTTGCCTTAGCAGGGTGCGTCCAAGAGGATCAGCGTATATAAGGGGCTTGATTATTATGATATCTCTTTAACAGACCCCTATGCCATGCGCGAATTTCACTCGTCATTGCACTCAGGTTGCTGCGAAAAGTTATACTAACTGGAGGCTAATAGAAATCATATTTTAATGTACCGGAGATCTCGACGTGACACATATTAATATCTCCACATCATTCGTCCTTTGAAGTGAAGGTCAGCTACATCGAACGACCCTTGCGCGTATGTGTCTGAAATGTACTATTTTATAGAATAATCCTAATGTGCGTGAGTAGCTTACTGTCTTGTAATAACTGTCGTAGAGTTCATAATCGCAGTCCTGAAGGGTGCAAATGCACATCAGTGCCATGGCCTTTTTTTTGTGGGGTGAGGTTTAGAGGAGCAGAGGAGTTATATTCGATCTTGCGCTTATTTGCCTTCGCTTTTCCTAGCACGCATTGGGAACATTTTTCAATGGGTAGCGCTACTGTTGAAGAAGAGCTTGAGGAGGCATGCCTCGGCTTGCATGCAGTTAGTGGGCAGCTGGGGCTGGCACGTCAGATGGAGCTCTGTACATCGGCGTGCCGTCAGCTTTGTGTGGGCACTTTAGTGTCGAAATGGTCGCAATTAAAAATTAAGCGTGATGAAGACTTTGCGGATCGCTTCATCCTTATTTATTTCTATCTGTGTAGTAGTAATAAACGTCAATTTAAAGTGAAGGAGTCATTACACCTTGAAATTTACTGCCTGCCGCCCAAATGCGGGCGACTAGCTGATTTTTACTGCCCAGACTGCTCTCGGATATTAGTCATGCATTAAAAGTCTAATAATAATACTGAAAAAAAAAGTAACTGAAATATGGAAAGGCAAGTGCATAATGTGCTTTCATCAGTAGGACGAATGAAATTTTTGTGCAAAGCTAGAGGTTAATGAAGACGACGACGCGCAATGCGTAGCGTGAGTGTGGGTTGGAGTATGGATGCGTGCCGGGTGATCGGCTGCACTACGACATTCCATACTCGCTCCCACAGATATATTACTGGATTCGACTCTTCTCCGCCCCAACGATTCTTTTTCTGTCCAAGGTCGGCTAATGCAAGCAAGAACATTCTTTGTTTGGTTTCACCATATGAAATAGTGTCTTCGCACTAGAAGTATGTTGGGTTTATCTTTGTTGCACCTATAAATCCCTGTGAAAGCATTCTTGAAATTATTCACACCAAGGCGCGTGCCATGTGGCGTCATAATCTCGTGTGACGTCATAAAAGGAGTTTTCCGCCAAATACCAGCCTCACACCATTGTGCGTCGCGTAAGTTCCGCTGCTCTTGTATAGGTACTGGTTTACAAAACGTCAGAGGGGATGATGCCGTATTTGTCAGCTTGAGCGGTAATTCCGGGGTCTTATTTTTAAGACGAGTGCATTATTTTTATTATGAATGGCGTTAAGACCGTGTGTGGACAGAAGATCTGGGCAGGACGTGATACCAGAAATATTACGTTATTTTGTATGAAAATTGTGAAGAAACCGATCTTTTTATAGAGTTCAGGGCGGTGTCATGTCATTTCTCTGTCGCGTTTAGCATCGATTTCCTAGTCGATTTTGAGGCTTTTTTACATAGGTGTTCGAAGTGGCTCTATATAAAGCTCTAGTTCTATGCTGTTCTTTGCTTACGTTAAAAACAGTTGCGGTGTTAACCAAAGAACTAGGATGTGCACTGCTCTCTTTCTGTCCTAAAGAAACAATATCGACCTCTGTGCCAATCTCTCACTCCTTAACTGTCTAGAAAAACAATCATAAACCGTGCAAAAAGTATTTTCGCATGTCCTAATTGGCATAAGCGGATTTATTTTCCGAATAATGTTAATATTTTTGAAGAGCTGCGCAGACAGCAAACTGACATCGTAGTGTTGAACACGTAAGCACATTACGGTGGGCATTACATATCAGGCACACTAGACCGCTTCTGAGAGTTTCAAGAGAAAACGTTGTACGAGAGAAGAAATGCGTTGTGAACATCTAGCTAAGAGTAAGCATTATCTATTGATTATATTATTCTTTTGACCTCCATCAGATTATTGACATTACAGAGTTAGCACACCACAAATTGCAATTTAGTTCTTAAGGACCTGTTGCCGTGCCTGTGCTGCTCTTAAAACGAGTTGAAAATCATAACCCTTGCTGCACTACATACCTGCATCGTTGTGTAAAGGCCCTATCTCGACAAACAGCACTCCGATTAGGCACGGGCTTTACTTCTGAGTTTCCTATAAAGGAACACCGAGAGGACGCCGCGAAGTCTATATAGAAATACTACAGCATATACATATACCGCAAACACGATTGTTTACTCAGCTAGCTCCTGTTTTGAAAACAAATGTGAGACGAGACTAAACTCGGAAAGCTGAACGGCTGCGGGTATTGTTTTACGGCTCAGGTAGTATGCACATCAACTAACACCAACTGAACTTCTGCTCCGGCCGGGCGTTTGGAGCAGCCGCTTCTGATAAAAGAGAGCAGAACCACTCTTGCAGTGCCATGCCCGGAGCTGTGATGCGTAGCTTGCCGTACAATCTAGCTCACAGTGGCCGCACTATGGGCGCGTATGTATATAAGAGAGGTAATAAACGCAGGGCACATTAGGGCATGGAAATTGGATCGAGAGTTAAAAGACCTGTGCCTGTCAAAGTAGCAGCCTGCGCGGCCCGTGAGTGTGCCTGAAAACGCACGCTTGCTAGTAAAGTGCCGTATTGTGCTGGCCTACACTAGCCTACACTCCTCCTCAGATTTACTCCTTATGCTCTCGCCATTCCCTATCTCATTTTTTCTCTCCTTGCGCTCTCTTTGCAGTCGAGGCACGTTTTGTTACCTGGTGCTCTCGTACAAATAGTTCACTTTGCTCTAAATAGGTGCAAAAACCATAAAGGTTCCTTAATTTTTTTCTTTCTGAAACTTATGGAGTAGCTTCATTGTAAAAAATGGTCCAAGGCGAAAGTGTATTGCTGGCTCAAGGTCCGTTCCCCGAAATCCGCACTTCAACTAAAAAAAAAAAAAAACAACAACAACGAACGAAATGCTCAACATAGTTCAACTCAAAATCTGTTACAAATTCCATTTTCGCCCATTTCTTCAAGGTGAGTAGGGGTGTATTGAAATAAACACGCAGAGCTTTCTATGCTAACGGCCCGGCTTCAAAGCGCGAGCTCTCAAAAAGCTAGTTAGAGTCTGGAAGTGCTCAGCAGCCTCATTCAGTATTGAATCCCTACTAAAAGCAAATACACACGCCGGCCATCTTACCTGCTCATCTTTATCATCGATAAGAGGAGCGGCGACTCAGGTTTACGTCGCCAAGTTTACGCTCGCTGCGGGGGGTAAATCACTGGTGCTGGCGACCGTCGTTCTGTCGTTCGGCTCTCATGTCCTATGCAGCCCCGAGACGGAACCGGATTTCACGTATTTTTGGCAAAGACGGCGAATGTCAAGGTTATGTCAGTAAAAAAAAGAGGTTCGCTATAAAAAAACAAAGAATTCCTTTTCGCAAAAAAAATATACAGATATTTTTTTGTTGTTACGTAAGAATTTCTATGGTGTTTTTGATAGGAATCCTGTTGGGACGTCAGAACTTTCTTTAGTAACATCAGAATTTTCAATAGTTACAACATTAAGGTATTACAGAAAACTCTGCACAACTACATAAAAAATTGACGTTTGAGACAGAATAAGATATTTTGTCGTCTTTTTAACATGGCTCTGTAGTTTTTTTTTTCTCACTGGGTTGGGTTGCTACCCATGCCACGTTTTCATAAAGTGAATGTCCTGCCAATTTCAACACTTGATTGGATATCTCGTGCATACACAGTAAGTAAGAAAAATCGGCCTCCTAATTGTTTCCAACGCGGTTAACGGCCTGGGGGCGTTTTTCTCCCAACAGCTTCGCTGCCCGTTCACGCTTGCTATCGCACTCGGAAGCGAGAGGATACAGCATGTCAGATACTCTAAATTAAGGGTGTAACGAGCGGCCTTTCGGACGGCGGCGTGCATGTTTTCAATGCCTCGCAGCTTATCGGCGCAAGCCAGATATTCACGGCGTCTTATAAAGAGCCGATGTTGGACTCGATTTATTGTTTCCTACGCGTCGTGCTACTGTAAGCTATCTGTCATTTCAGAGAGGCGGTACAAGTTTCGAGCGAGGCAGAATACGTGGGAGCTCCAAAACGTAAGTAGTACTACTAGCCGTGCGCTGAACTTATACGATCGCACACTATGTGGCTCACATGATTTTAACCATTTCTTTAGAGTTACGGTGTGACGGTAAGGAACCGATGGGGGAACATTTGCATTAATGTGTAAACGTTGTGCTAGATTCAAAGTGTATATATAATTTGAATCATCTGATTGTACCACTGAAAATCAAGCCCTGAAGACACTATTCTATTAATCCACTTCAGAGGAGAAACAATATTTCTTGGTACCCTAAAGCTATCGAAAGATTCTGATCATCCTTCGTGGTACGAGAGGAAAGAAGCCGAGGATAATCAAGGGAAGAAGATGCTTGAAGGTACTTAGAAAAAAATATCTTGACAACGTCTTCAGGATGAGTTTCCACATGCGCACTGCACCATATCATTATTGAAGGATGTTCCTGGCGCTTTAACAACACCTTAAGGAGAAGCTGCCGCGGTTTTAGACTTCGATGAGTTTCGAGCGGTTGAATTTTTGCAGCTTTCACTTAAAGCATGTGAAATATCTTGGCGCTAGCATTTGAAACAATGGCGCAATTAGCGATTAAAACCGCGACGGCTATCAGGCTTCACCGCACTACACAGTGATGGCTTGGGGACGCGTGTTGAAATCATTGACGGTGCCGGTACGTTTCCTGCATAGAAACATTTGGTTTGAAGAAATAAAATTAAGGCTGCTGAAAACAGTGCCCTAGAAATGTTGATTAGCACCATCAGAAACGGCGCAGCAGGAAGTGGGTGAAGGCAACGAACATCAGAAATATTACCTCCCGTGGCGTCATGACCCAACTTCTTTGCAGAACTTTTGTGCTCAGAGGCGAAGCTCGAGGTTTAATCATCGAATACGCCATAATTTTTAATTCTAGTGCAAAAAACGCTTTGCATGCATTACCTACAGCCCTAGGTAGATTTGAATCTTGGAATATCGCAAAATTTTCGAAAAGGGATGCAGCTGCTCTTTAATGAGAGCAATCAAACATATGGCTTACAGCAAACCGGTTCATAAGTTATTTTTATTCAAATATTGCATTTATCAATAGAGTGAAAATAATACATTGTTATATCAAATACTCAGAGCCCACAGCTTCGGTTAGCAAAAAGGCACAAGCTGAGATGGTAGAACACAAATAGAATACAGCGCCACATTGCGCAAAAAAAGAAAAAAAGGCTTGCAGGGGATTTTTGTAATACTATTATTCATTTTACCATTATTCGGCTTTCATCAGGTAGTAATAAATTTTTCTTGCAGGTTTTAAATCGCGTTAATTGTTCTTTGCTGAATAAAAGTCGATTGGCTTGATTTAAATTAACGGATAAATGTATTCGGTGAAGTCGTTTAATAAATCATAAAATACATTATATCGCTCAGGACAATGGTTGCTATTAAAAGAAACCGTCACTGATAGATGTGGCAGTCAGTTACAATAAAAGGGTGGAACAGATAGAGTCAGTAGCTAACCTTGTTGACGCCTCAACCTTTCGCTCTGTCGCCCCCCACCCCATCGTCCGCTAAACCTCAAAGAACCAATTGCTGCTCTTCACCCGATTTTCTGCAAAGTTATTTTCGCTAGTTCCAATCAATACATAGTAGGTGGCAATGAGCCCACGAATTCTCAGGATCCCGCGCCTGGTATTTACAAATGTGTTACATCACATCGAGTGACCGCAACGCAACAATAGCGCTCGGGGTGTTTGTTTTCAGTGCTTTCTTATGGTCATCTGCAGCTGTCAGGAGGGCATGCTGATGGCAAGGGCGTAGTACCAGACAGAAATACCTATAAAGATTTCTCACTTACCAGCATGATGTTACCGATTTATCCCATTATGTCTAACAGTACCGACTATCCCAATGCAGGTCAACAGCGAGTATGGCGGGTCTCGAATTATTGGCTGCAGTAGTTGTCATGGCACTGGCCGCTGAAGCCGGTATCATGAGTGCGAAAGGTAAGTCTAGGTGTCGTTTTCTTTTAGTTTTTGGTTATCAGAATAGTTGAAACGTTTATTTGCGCAAGGCTGGTGGACAGATTTCATTGAAGTCGGTGAAGTAAAACAGAGGCATACAAAACAGCAGGTATGAAATAGTACTAGCTGTGGAAGTATACCTGCATGAGCAGTAAAGTACAGTATCAGCAGAAAATCTCCCATAATTCATGGGGGAGAAGCCACAAAGTAGTCAGTCACCAGGTTAGGTTTCGGCTCTTCCCAAGTGTGTGTGTCCGTATTTATCTTCGTTCTTAATGGTTTTTGAGACAATATCCGGGGAAAGAAAATACCTGGCAAGTATACAATGGTCTACTGGGTTCATGAATGTTGTTTTGCTTACCTGGATGTAAGAGTCTATTGACCGAACTCGGACAACGATACTATTATAGAAGGATAAACTTCTTACTGCTGCTGTAAAGACCGTAATCGCATGCGCTTTGCATTTGCATAAATGTGAGGGCCACAATTATAAAACAATGAGACTTTCAGTATAAGATAAAACAAGGGCGCGAGTGCTGTTAGAAGTGCCAAAAAAGTTTGGTTTATGGTCTATGGGGCTTAAAGTCCCAAACCGACACTTGCCGTGAGAAGCGCTGTAGTGGAGGACTCAGAAACTTTCAACCAGCTGGGGGTCTTTTAACATTTAGGGACATCATAAGCATAGGGCACCCAAATTCAAACACTCTTACATGTACTGGCGCTGGCTAAGCGACAGAATCTCGCTTTGTGGCGTTTCGAGCGCCTCCCAGGGAATTCCGAGAACGGTAAACTGGGACCGCAGTTTAAGGACAGCATACCACTGGCTGTGTTTCTGTGCTGTCTTGTGTTTTAGTCACACTGCATATTATAGGTATGCTCACTAATGAATTTGAAGATAATTATATTACCTGTAAGTTAAATTTAGCTCAGTTGCGCAGAGGACTAGTCCTCTGCTGGAAATCAATTTAAGTAGCAACTTCCAGTTTATGCCAAATCTATTCCGCTTTTAAGGCGATCCTTTTATGGTTCATCTCTCAACGGCGTGTCCGTGCGTGCGCTCGTGTTAATGATTAATCAATCAATAATGTAGAATTAGGCGTATGAAAATTATTTGACGATAAACAGTTATTTATTCAATTAAAATTAGTACTGTTCAAGGCTAATTAGTTAGTTCACCAATAATACTTAGCGACGTGGTTAGTGATAGTTAATTAGTAAGCTTTGAGTCTTCTTGAACACACACACTGTGCATGTGCAGTGCATGGGTTTAAGATGTCTCAAGGCTAATTAACCTCGGGGAAAGTTAATTAACCTTGAACATTACTAATTATCATTGAGTAAGTAACTGCAAACGACACCTCCTAGCCACCACAACTATGCACGCGTAATGACGCCAAACAGAGAGCAGCGACAGTTGTCGTTAAAGGCTTTCGCATCTGCGCACTTCAGATCGTCCAAGTGCCCCTAGACTTTTTTGCGATAACAAAACTTGCATTCTGCTGGCAATTACAAACCCTACAAAAGTCTATGTGCTTGTTTTAATGGTTTTAAATTCTGCTCATTTCAGAGACAAAATGTGATTTCCCAGACATTGACCTCGACGACGAAGTGGACAAATTGCTCGAAAAGTTACCAGCAGCATATTTACCTATGGAGGCCCGAGGCTTCAGGCCTTCTCTCCCTGGTCTAGAAGTTGGTGACCAAAACACGACTGGCTTGAACGAAATTAAGCGATACGGTCCAGTGGTTACATATTGCAAGAACGGCGAAAGCATGGTCCAAGTAGACCTCATCAACATTGGTGACGTTGAACTAAACGTTCCCTTGAGGTCTTGCTCAGGACAAGAAGTCAAAGCAATCCTCCACGCTGAATTCTCGCGCTTCACAGCACAATTTCTCGTCGATAAGGATGGCAGCAGCGGAAAGTATCTAGCCTTGAGCGGCCGGAGTGGCACGCTGCCTGTCACGACGTACAACGTCGAGTTCATTCTGGATGGACTTGGCCCCGGGGGCAGAATTGCGAGTGTAGCTTTGAGCAAGCTCGTCCCGCAGCTCTTCCAGGAAGCATGGACGGCGAGTTTCTTCCCTACTTTCCGCGGGGCCCTGCGAAAGGCTCTACAAGAGAACAATGAGGTCTTTTAGAAGTTTCCAAGCAATTACAACGCAGTGGAGCGGTTCAACTACGAACTACGACCACAAAGGCCTAAGGTATTCCGTCAAACGGCCGTGAGGTAATAAAAACATGTATTCAGTCTCTCAAAATGCTTACTGTTTAAATGCATCATACATGGCGCTAAAAATCGCCATTGATCTGGCATAGCGCGTTCCCATATTCTATACTCTACCTGAAAGTTTAGTTGCACAACTACTGGAGACAAAGACTTTCTAAACACCACCGTGAGAGCGCATAGATCGTCATGTTATCTCTCTATGCCTCTGAGCCCAATTTTGACTTGCTTATTACGTCTGGAATAACGTCTCAACGTATGTGCTCGGAGAAATATTTTGCGAAGGCGCGCCTAAGGGACCGCGGCGGACTCTTGTAAAATATATTGGCGAAAACGATTAAGCGGCGTACTTTAGCACGGATAGAAACCAGAATCCGCGCCAGGCTCACAGTAGCCCCTACTGTGTCGAAAGGTAGTCCACAATAAAGGACTTCTGTAGACGCCGAAACCTTACGGCGCTATTTATCGCTACGCATTGATGCTTTTTCTCCTCAAATCGCAAAACCAAGTCAGAAGTAATATTAGCACCCAACGTTTGCCTTGCAAGACAGGCAGAAGGAATCACGGGAAGGTGAGTGTAGAAGCCATTGTTCAGAAAATTTCAGAATATTGGCTTACATTCATGCACTCTAGGCAGGGCATAAACTTGTGATTTTAAATAAGGAATGTCTACTATTTAATGAAACGTTAAGAAACCTATACCTCCGCCTTACGTTAGGTAATTTAGTCCCTTTCAAACTAACGAACCCAGACTATAATAGCGTGTAATCCAAAAAAGTGCCCTGCCTTCAATTACCAACTATAAACAGTTCGTAGATGTTGTTTAGGAACTGAAATTTCGATAAGAAAAATTTGAAGGACTTTTTTATTTTAATCTAAAAGTTTGCCACAAGAGATAAGTCGAGAAAAGGGGAATGGGATGCAGGAAATAGAAAGTTAAAGAACGTGTGAAGTCCAGGTGCACTTAGGTATTCACAGAGGTTGGCGGTGTAGTGCGTCCATTGTCCACTTCTAGTAGTCACTATCGCGGTTCCACCGCAGGCCCACCTTCATGAGTCGCCATTGTCTAACTGGAGCCGTTGCTGGACACATCCACAAAAAGTGACGCACATCACAGATCTCAAGTGCAGTGTCACAGTGAAAGCACCTGTCAGTCACTGCGAGATTTTTATCACGCCAACGATGACGTACAGATTGGGTCTGAGCCGCCCCAGCCCGAATCCGGTGCACTGATACCTCCTTCTGTGAGTAAGATTACGGGGGAGAGGGTGGGAACATTTAGGAATGAGAGAATTTGAAGGACTTGAAAGGCATGAGTCAGTCCAATAATATGAACCGATTTCTTCAACCACCAAGTATCCTGCTGATTTCTAAGAAACATCGAAGAACCTGCGGGCCGTAGCGATTAATGTCTGTAGAAAGAATTTACACATTGTCGACCCATTTTGCTTTTCATCGCGCGTTTGGCCGTGACGCCAAGCATTTCGAAACGGACACTCCGCCATGTTGCGAGCAGAGCCTAGGATTGGGGTTTTGTTGGACGGCAGAATCATAATTCAATGCAGCTGCGTGCTTCTTCCATTCTACAGAAGTGGAGAGAGCTTCTACGTTTTCAGTTTGAGTACAGGATACTATTTCCAGCGCCTTTGACTGAAAATGTCCATTGAAAATGTCCTTATTGTGGTTCTGTGGTGGTTAGAAGATGCCGGACAGAACAGAATTGTTATGAACGCCTTTTTGCATTGCTTTTATGAGCGCAATACTACAAGCGCTGTTTTAACGCGATAGCGTTAAAGACACCGTGTCGAAGAAAAGCCGGTGTCGGCGTTGTGTTGTAACGCGAAAATCAAAAGAAAGTACGAAAAAGTGGGCGAAAACCCGCAGAGTTGAACACAGCTCCTTTGCTGTTTAAGGCGAGCACGCAACCACTCCAATACAAGAAAAACTTCTGCAAAACGAAAAAGCTCCATCTTCTTTAAATTTGTCCATGTCTAAAGTTACCGGGCTGCTTAGTACGAGCCATATCCTTATCCCGGCAATGCACCCCATCATTAAAACATCAGATCTTTGGGAGGCAAACACATGCATCTAATACGGCATCCAGTTTGGAGGTTCTTCACGTGCAGCATACACACTCCTGCCCAAAGCACATTGCTCCCGAAACACTCATTTGGACGATCTTGGTGGCTCTGCAAGCCTGTCCATCATGCGGCTTTTCCAAAGACTGAACAAACCCATCAACAAAAATAGATCTAAGGCACGACAGAGGTTTTGTCAGGAGGTAAAAATCTAATTGTATATGGTGTAATTTCAATGTCCTTTTTAAGAGTTCTTTGTAGTATGTCCCAAAAGAACATAGCATCACGGCACAGAAAAAAAACAATGATCTATTCTCTCAGGAACGTTAGAGAGATGACAATTCGCCGACAAGGGCACGAACATCTCATCATCATGAAGACATTTCTTGACAGGCAAAGTCGCTGTGTGAAATTTAAAAAAAGAACGTTTTTGCAGCTGCCTGAATGGACATTTGCCTAACACGCTTTAGAACAGTGGTGTTCAAAAACCCCAGATAAGGCTACCGATACAACGGTGTAGGGAACAAAGACTCAGTGAGAGCCTGAGTCGTCTGCTTCCTCGGGAAGCTATGCAGGTAATCTACAGAGAAACGCATAGGGAGAAAATTCAAAGTGTCAGCAACCTCCTTAAGGAATCCTCATAAAGGTCCCTCACGAGCCTGCCCAGTCGGTCCGAATAGGTAAGGCAAATGAGGACTAAGACGCCTAATAAGCACAACTACATGAAAGGGGTGGTTTGCCGATTTGTAAAAGAAAAAAACGGGAAACAAGTTGATGCCCGAACAAGAGAACAAGGCCCACTCCACCAAACTCTAAGGGAAAGAACAAGTTGTCATGCCGCATGGGCTCCCATTGAGAGCGCCACACAAATGTTGCAAATATTTTGTGTATTACCCACGGGTGGCTGCACTGTTAATTATACTGAGACAGAGGGGTTCGAGATATAAGGCAAACAACATTGGAGACAGTGGACATCCTTGACGAACAAATGATTCCAGTGGTATTGGTTTCGTTAGCTCCTGATTAACAATTAGTCGTGTATACGAGTTCATATAGCACAGCCTTATGCCTTTGAGCAAAACGTTACCAATGTTTGCATGCTCCAAGACCACGAACAAGAAATCTTACCCAACTTTATCAAACGCCTTCGCTAGGTCGATTTGAATCAGAGCTACTTGGCTCGTCTCATCTGATACTGTCTCGATTACTGAACGTGCAATATGGATGTGTGTTTGAATACTGCGTCCTCTGGTACCACATACCTGATGCGAACTTATCAAGTCCATAATGATCAGCTGCAGACGACAACAAAGAACTTTGGCGAAACTTTTTGTAATCAACATTACAGAGGGAAATTGGACGATATCCTTCAACAGTTTTCAAACGATTAGTATCTTTGCGTTTGAGAATTAACATTGTGTGGCCTGAATAAAAAGTGGGAGACAGGAAACCCACATCATAAGGTGCTTGGAAAATCATCAATATAGGCGATATGCAAGGCGAAAATGTCTTTTAGAATTCCCTAGTAGCACTACCTGAGCCAGGAGATTTTTGGCTCTGATGGCCTGAAATGGCTGATTTAATTTCGTCCAAAATGATGGGTGCCTCTACTACAGCACACTTCTCATCGTCTAGGCGAGGAAAGTTCTCAAGTAAGGAATTATAATCGGAATACTGATTTGGATCTTCACAACTGCCAAACAGCTTTCGATAATAGTCATAGAAAGCTATAAGAATACTAAGAGCACCACTGTATGTGCAATCACCATACTGAATTTCCAATATATCCTTCGTAAGAACATTCTCTCTTTCATCACTCAGCGCCCGACGTGTTGGTTGGTGGTCAAGAAGACTTCGGGTCCTAGGTCTTATTAGGGCCCCCTTGTATCTTTTCGTCGCAAATTGTTGAAGCTCTGCCTTTGCGTTATTAATTTCTTCAACGTAGGCACCCCGGCTAACCTTCTCTAGATCATGTAGCTCAGTTAGAGTGCGCCCGAGCTCTAGAAGTTGATGTTTCTTCAGAAACGCGGTTCTTGCAGAGGCTTCAATTACCAAGTTTTAGAGCGCAGCTCTTTGGCGCCTGTTCCTGTGTTTCGCGTCGGCGTCGGCATCGTCAACAACGTAACCAGTTCCGCCCCCTTTCATCCCCCCCCCCCCCCCCCCCCCCCAGTTCGAGCCGGCGCTCCGGCGACTGGAGCCTCGCAGGAAGAGGGGGGGGGGGGGGTACACTCGGCCGTGAACAATGGGGGAAGGAGATCGCGCCGCAACCGGAGAACACGAGGAAAGGAGGGGGGGGGGGGGGGGGGGGGGGTCGCCGGAGGCAGCGCTGCCGCCGCTATCGAGTCAAGACAACGTGACTGCATAGAACACCTTCGCCGCCGTGCAGAAAGAGGAGGAGGGGTTCCATCTTTCTTGCTGCGTGGCGGCGAGGGTGCTCTCCAGTTGCGTGCATCGCTTTCTCGCTCGCTTAAGTCGCTAGCGCCGTTAGCTGAGCGGCATCAGTCAGTCGCTGCTATCTGTTCGTCGCGCAACGTTACTATGGGCCCACGCGCTGCCTCCCGCAACCTCAGGATAACTCAGTCGCTCTCTTCATTTCTCCGACCACAAAGCTTATTTCATGACAGCCCAGAACTGTTAGTGGAGTGTTTCTTGAAGGAATACGCGTGCAAAAATTTAAAAAGTTGTCTGTAATTGTACATACGTATCTTGCTCGAAATCTTTGCCTCAATATATCGAAAAGGTGAAACAGCTGATGAGCTGCGCTCAAATTTCGCATTACGAAGTAACATAATTGTGGGCAATTTTTCGGTCTCCTGTTTAAACAAGTCCCATTTTTGAAAAACTGACAGATCATGGCGTAACCATATGTCTTGCAAACAAGTATGAAAAAGAACTGAGCAAGGGTAAATGAGGTACGCTTCAGTTGGCAGATGAGCCAACGTTTCGACAAGTGGACCTGTCGAAACGTTGGCTCATCTGCGAACTGAGGCGTACCCCTTTTACCCGTGTTCAGTTCTTTTTCATACCGTGCAAACCATCTTCTTCCTTTCGTTCTACCTGAATTTGCAAAACAGGTAGGCACAGCACGTTTAAATATTTGAACTGAGAGCAGACAGTTATTCCTCTTCTACAATTCCCATCGAGGCTGAAGTATGTGCCGATGTACCTCACGACTAGAAGAGAGACCATACATTGGTCACTGAAGAAGATGGGCCGTACGGAGTATCTCAGCAGACAGAAAACTGACATTGTAGTGTTGAAAAAGAAAGCACATTACGGTGGGGATTACATACCCGGTAAACTACACCGCTTCGGAGGGTTTCAAGTAAAAACGTTTCGCTACAGAAGAAATGTGCTGTGAACAACTAACTAAGGGTGAGTATTATTTATTGGTGGCAATATTATTTTCATCTGTATCAGATTAATAGTGTATCAGAGCAAGGACATCACAAATTGCAATTTAGTTCCTAAGAACCTGCTGCAATGCCTGCGCAGCTTTTAAACGGAGTTGAAAATCCTAACCCTAACGATACTATATACCTGCATCGTTGTGTAAAGACCCGATCTTGACAAATAGCCCGAAGATGAAGCACGGACTTCATTTCTCAGTTTCCTGTAAAGGAATACAGAGAAGACGCCGCGAAGTCTATATAGAACCACTACACCAGATACATATACCGTAAACACGATTTTTTACACAGCTGGCTCGTGTACTGAAAACAAATCTTAGACGAGACTAAACTCGGAAAGCTGAATGGCCGCGGATCAAGTTTTAAGGCTTAGGTAGCATGCACATCAATTAACACTAACTGAACCACTGCTCCGGCGGAGCGTTTAGAGCAGCCGCCTCTGAAAACAGAGAACAGAACCGCTCTTGCTGTGCCCGACTCCTCCGTCGTGTTGTGCTGGCCTACACTGGCCTACACTGGCCTACACTCCTCCTCCGATTTACTCCTTATGCTGTCGTCATTCCCTATCTCATTTCTTCTCTCCTTGAGCCCTCTGGGCAATCGAGGCACTTTTTGTTACTCGGTGCTCTCGTACAAATAGTTCACTTTGCTCTAAACAGGTACAAATATCATAAAGGTTTCTTCACCGTTATCGTTCTGGAGTGGCTTCATTTTAGAAAATGGTACAAGGCGAAAAGTGTATTGCTTGCCAAGATCCGTTCGCCGAAGTCCGCACTCGAATTGACAAAAAGAACAAACCAAATGCTGAACTTAGTGAAACTTAAAACCTGTTATAAATTCAATGTTCGCCCATATATTCAAGGTAAGTAGGAGTGTATTGAAATAAACACGCAGAGCTTTCTATGCAAACGACCGAGCTTCAAGACGCGAACTCTCAAAAAAGCTGGGTTCGAGTCTGGAAGTGCCTAGCACCCTCAATTAGTAACAAATCTCTCTTAAGAGCGAAGGCACACGCCGACCATTCTACCGGCTCACCTTTATCATCGATAAGAGAAGCGGCGACTGAGGTTTACGTCGCCAAGTTTACGCCCGCTGCTGGGGAGTAGTAGCCGGTGCTGGAGACCGCAGCTTTGCCGTTAGGCTGACTGCATGCAGTCCCAATACGCTACCGGATTTAACGTACTGTTGGCAAACACTGCGAATATCAAGCGTGTGTGAGTATTAAAAATGAGATTCGCATTTAAAAAGATCTGCTTGCAATTCGGAAAAACAAACATTTGTTCTTAAGCCAGAATTTCTGTGGGGGTTTTGACAGGAATCCTGTTGTGACATTAGAACTTTCTGTAGTAACATCAAAATTTTCAGTAGCTACAACAGGAAAGTATCACAGGAAACTCTGCAGAACTACAGAAAAATCTGACGTTTACGACAGAACAACACAATATTTTGTTGTATTCTTAACATGGTTCTGTAGTTTGTTCTCACTGAATTGGGTTGCGACCCGAGCCACTTTTTTATAACCCGAATTGTCTGCCAATTTTAAGACTTGATTTGATATCGCACGCATACACAGTAAGAAAAAGCGGCCTTCTAATTATTTCCGACACGGGTAATGGCCTAGGGGCGTTTTTTTTTTTTTTTTCAACAGCTTCGCTTCATGTCAACGCTTGCTATCGCTTTCCGAAGCGCGCGGATACGGCATGTCCGGAACTCTAAATTAAGGGTGTAACGACCAGTCTTCCGATCGCTGGCTTGCATGTTTTCAACGCCTCGCAGCTTATCGGCGCAAGCCAGATATTCCGGGCGTCTTATAAACCGCCGATGTTGGACTCGATTTAATCTCTCCTACGCGGCGTGCTGCTGTAAGCTGTCTTTCATTTCTGAAAAGCGCTACAAGTTTCGAGCGAGGCAGAATAACTGGGAGCTCCAAAACGTAAGTAGTGCTATGAGCCATGCGCTGAACTATCACACTATCACACACTATCACACGCTGTCACTATACTATCACAGATTATATGGTACCCGTAATTTTAACCCCTGCTTTAGAGTTATGGTGCGACGCTAAGGAACCGAAGGGTGAACATTTGCTATAATGTGTAAAAGGTGTGCTAGATTCAAAGTTTATATATATGATTGGGATTATTTGATTGTGCCACTGAAAATTAAGCCCGAATACATTTTTGTATAATTCAATCTCAGAGTAAAAATCATAGTTTTTGGTACCTTGAAGCTGTTTAATGAATCTGGTCGTCCTTCGTGTTACGAGTGAAATGAAGCTGAAAATAATCAAGCCTAGAAGATGCTGGAAGGTGTTTAGCAAAAACCTCTGGACGACGTCGTCAGGATGAGTCGCCTAGCCTCATGAATATGTGCACCGCACAATAGCATTATAGAAGGATGTTCTTGGTTCCCTAACAATACCTTGATGACTGCAATCAAAAACGTGCCTTACGTCAAACCTGTTCTTTAGTTATTTTTGTTCGAATACTCCATTTAATAATAGAGACAAAATACTTACATTGCTATATAATATATTCAGAGCACGAAACTTCGGTTAGCAAAAAGAGCTGGTATAATAGAACGCAAAACTATTGCAGCGGCAAATTTAGCAAAAAAAAAAAAAAAACTGGCAGTGGATCATTGTAATGCGCATTATATCATTTTTGCGGCTTTCATCAGGTAGTACTGTATTTCTTTTTTTTTTTTTTTGCAGGTGCTAAATCTCGTCTATTTGTTCTTTCCGGAATAAACGTCAACTGGCCTGATTTAAATTAACGGATAAATGTATTCTGTGAATTCGTTTATTGAATCATAACATACATTTTATTTATTTATTTATTTATTTATTTATTTATTTATTTATTTATTTATTTATTTATTTATTTATTTGTTTAGTAATACTGCGGAGTAGTTTGAATCCAAGCAGGAGTGAGAAAAATTACAATACCGAAAAGAATAACGGTCCGTATTAAACGAAGCCGTCGCTGGTACATGTAGCACTCAGTTACAATAAACGAGTGGGAGAGACAGAAAGAGTGAGAGAGAGCCCTTTAATAAAAAACAAAGAATTCAGTCAGTAGTCAACCTAGTCTACTCCTCGACCATTCGCTGTGTCGCATCGTCGCTAAACCTCAAGGAACCAATTGCTTCTGCAGTTCACCCGATTTTTCGCAAAGTTGTTTTCGTTAGTTCCAGTTAGTTAGTTAGCGAAGTAATGGAAGTAGTAGGCGAATATGTCTAGTTAGGACAGGTAGTAACCGCAGATCCGGACCATGAAAAGGAAATAACAAGAAGAATAAGATTGGGATGGAGCGCATTTGGCAAGCACTCGCAGATTATGACTAGCAGCTTACCGGTATCACTCAAGAGGAAAGTACACAACAGTTGCATCTTACCTGTACTCACCTATGGGGCTGAAACGTGGAGGCTAACCAAGAGAGTTCTACTTAAGTTGAGGACAACCCAGAGGGCTATGGAACGAAAAATGGTAGGGTTAACATTAAGAGATAGGAAGCGTGCAGAGTGGGTCAGAGAAATAACTCAAGTTACCGACATTCTAGAGGAAATTAAGAAGAAGAAATGGACATGGGCAGGACATGTAGTGCGAAGACAGGATAATGGATGGTCGCTGAGGGTAACAAACTGGATTCCAAGGGAAGGAAAGCGTAGCAGGGGGCGGCAGAAAGTTAGGTGGGCGGATGAGATTAAGAAGTTCGCAGGGGTCAAGTGGATGCAGCTAGCACAGAACCGGGTAAGTGGAGAAATATGGGAGAGGCCTTCGCCCTGCAGTGGGTATAGTCAGGCTGATGATGCTGCTGCTGCTGCTGCTGCTGATGATGATGATGATGAATGAGCCCAGAATACTGGGGGTCTCGGTCCTGGCAATTTAACGGCACTTTCATCCGACGCGCAGAGAATTGACGCGTAGTGGCTCTTTGGCGTAGTTAAGAAAACTTAAAACAAGATTAGCAGAAAGGGTAGTGAGTAGGCTCTCCGCTGTAGTTTTGTAAGTGCGCCGAAATGGCAAAGCGCATTGTAAATAAGCCCAAAAGGCCTTGTGAGTAGTCTGTGAAGAAAGGTAAATGTAAAACATATATGTAATTTAAAGGAGTGAACAGTCTACGAGTCCAATGCAAACGTTGGGGATTTTTTTTGTTTTTGTTTTAGTATTGAAAAGAGTTAGTCTTACGATGTTTTTTAGGGATAAAGGATTTTAAATGCAAAGCGGAAGGTAAAACAACGCGCCGATGGTGGCAGTTGAATCCACGACCTCAGAATATCACGTCCAGTGCTCTACAAACTGAGCTACATCGACGGCTGTGCAATATATATATATATATATATATATATATATATATATATATATATATATATATATATATATATATATATATATATATATATATATATATATATATATATATATATATAAATATATATATATATATATATATATATATATATATATATATATATATATATATATATATATATATATATATATATATATATATATATATATATATATATATATATATATATATAAATATCCTACCATCGGCGCGTTGTTTTTCCCTTCGCTTTGCATTTAATGCTCCAATAATCAAATCACCATAAAGACAACATTCCTGTATATGTCAACAGTGTAAACTAAAAAAAAAAAACAGCAAAAGTTTGCCTTTTGCTCTGGGCTGTTCGCTTCTTTAAATATATATATATATACTTAAACTCCTAAACACTGAAAATGAGGTCGTCAGTGCTGTATTTTCATACGTACAACAATGTCAAAATAGGCTTTTTCTCCAAGATATAGACTGAGTAACACGGTAGAATGTCTAGGCAGTCAAAAAGAAATAGGATGGTGTAAAATATTTCACGTGACAATGCACTGCAACAGACCGACGCGCAAGAAATTCCTTGTGGACAGGGTGGTCATCATCATAATTATACGGATTTTACACCCTGCTGGTAAAAGGCACCTTCCATATTTCCAAAGCTGATTCCACGTGATCCCCTTAAGCTCATTAACTTCTGTCCGCTTAATATTATGCCGTTCCCTGTTACGACACCTTCCCCTCAAAAACCCACTTGTTGCTCTCAGCAGCCATCTAGTATTTTCCGTCTGCATTACTCGTCCTTCCCCTTCCCATTTCTTCTTGATTTCTACTACAATGAAAGGAACTCGTTTTACCCTTATCCAATCTGCCCGCTTTCTGTCTCTCTTTATATTACATCTAACATACACCTACTGAACGGTCACTGGCGCAATAATGCGTTTGCAAGAAAAAAGGAGGTGGCACTGCTAGTGCAGTGGATTATCGAAAGTATTCATAGATGCAATGTTTTATTTTCGAGGCATAAAAAGAGAAAATTATTTGATTCCCAGAAGAAACCAGCACTTTCAATTTTGTTGCACTTGTTGGCGCAGAATTTTTGATGTCCATGCTTGTTTTGTTTTTTTGCTTTCTGTCTCAGCTTGTTGAGCTATGAGAATTTCGAAATTATAGGCATGCATCACATCAGTAGGAAATTCCGCTGTGCGTAGAGGTAGAGCGAGCAGAGGAAGCAACCAATGCAATAAGGGCTATTAACATTTTCAGTCAGTTGCATTTTCTCATGTTGCTCTTCAGGCTCCTTGAATAGCTTACGCGGTTTATGTACGCGGAACAGCCTGTTAAAATTAAAATTGTGTACTTGATTACAATTGAATAGCTGGAGCCTTACTTATTTTCTATAATATTTGCGCATAAAAAGATTTAATAATCGTTTAGATTTAAATTTACTGATGAGAAACAATATTTTCGCATCCTAATTCGTATTAATCTCTGCTGATTCACCTATTATAGACGTGCTGTTGCAGCTTAATTTAAAAACGACAGAAACAACTCCAGAACACGAAAATGAAGCTTATAAAGTGGTCTATACGTGTGTAAAAAAGGAATGGCGAGGCTGTGTGAATTTGTTAGTATATTTTGGAAGAAGGCGATAATAACGCGATGCTCTCATCGGTATCCAAAGTCTGGTGAAAGAATACTGTGCTGCAAATATCTCTCTTAAAGTGGCGGTTCGAACACATAAATAAAAAATAAATGCTTCCCTAACGACCTTCAGGCTACGTTCTTTGGGAAATGTGTTACATCCCCTTAGTAGAAACTGGGTGTCCGCAAAGCAACAATAGCGCTCAGGGTGCTTGTTATTAGTGTGTTCTTATGATCATCTGCAGATGTCAGCAGGCAATGCTTATGGCAAGGATTTAATACCAGGCAGAAATACCTATTCAGATTTCTCTCCTACCAGCATGATGTTCCCGATTTATCACATTATATCTAACGATACCTACAATCCCAATGCAGGTCAACAGCGAGTATGGCGGGTCTCGAATTATTGGCTGCAGTAGTTGTCATGGCACTGGCCGCTGAAGCCGGTATCATGAGTGCGAAAGGTAAGTCTAGTTGTCGTCTTATTTTGGTTTTGGTTATCAGAATAGCCGAAACGTTTATTTGCGCAAGACTGGTCTGGACAGATTTCAGTGAAGTCGGTGAAATAAAACAGCAGCGTACAAAACGGCCGGTAAGAAATGGTACAAGAGGTGGAAGTATACCTGCATAAATTGGAAGATACAGTATCAGAAGAAATCTCTCGTAATTCATGGGGGAGAAGCCTTAATGTAGTCAGTCACCAGGTTAGGTTTCGGCTCTTCCCAAGTGTGTGTGTCCGTATTTATCTTCGTTCTTAGTAGTTTTGGTGAGATAATATCCGGTGAAAGAAAATACCTGGCAAGTATACAATGGTCTACTTGGTTCATGAATATTGTTTGGCTAACCTGGATGTAAGTTTCTATTGACCGAACTGGGACAACGATACTAATATACAGGGAGAAACTTCTTACTGCTGCTGTAAAGACCGCAATCGCATGCGCTTTGCATTTACGTGAATGCGAGGGCCACAATTATAAAACAATAAGACTTTCAGTATAAAAACAAGTGCGCGAGTGCTGTTGGAAGTGCCGAATACTTTTGGTTTATTGTCTATAGGGCTTAAAGTCCCGAACCGACACTTGCCGTGAGAAGCGCCATAGTGGTGGACTCAGAAACATTCAACCAGCTGGGGGTCTTTTAACATTTAGGGACGTCGCACGGCACCAGGACACCTTTGTTTTTGTTACCGTGGAAAATCGCCCGTCGCCGCAGAGTTCCAATCACGCAGTCGAGTGCCCTAACCGTTGTGTCAAAACGACGGGGAGTGTCACATCATTGCAAAATATCGTAACAACGTCAGGGCTTCATGCGATTTTGCGCAGGCTCAGTGAGTTTTGCGCGGAATGTGCTTCCTTCTCATATTCTCCATACTCCTGTTTAGGTATAGCCGAGGTAAAAATACTCTTCCCACACCCGTATACGCTTGTGTGTGACTATCGATATCCATTAGCATTGTTCAAGCTGCAAAAAAAAATCAACATTTTCAAAGACCGTTGATTTTAAACCCTGAAACAGATGGGCTCATTTTACAAAATTTTCAGGCATCGAATAATCATCATTTCCTCTGAGCCTAATTGCAGCTTACTGATATTAAAACCATTTTCCGGTGTAAAATATAAAGGCGAAAAAAAAATATCAGCTCATATTTCGACCACTACGTTATACTGACAGAGAACTCTTTAATCTGTTTAAATTTAAAACCCTTGGTACCTGAAGAGGCGTATTGAAAGTAACGAACATAGATTTACCGATATATTAAAATGATCTAAAAAACCGTTTTTTCTGATCCAGTTCCGCTAACTATAACGGCTGCATTTACAACCAATGCTTGCTGGTTATGAGAGTGGGTGGAGCTGTGGTAAAAATATGTATTAGGGCTACGACACTAGGTCTCTTATGTTAGGAACAACTTTTGCCACATTGCGCGGTCATTATGAACAGGGCGAATGGTCGTTTCGCGACCACTGGCGAAAGATAAGCGCTTTTTGTCAACACAAAGACTTAACAGCCTTTCCCAAGTTCCATCTACCTACCACCCTAAAGAAAGGTGCGGAATCTCCAATTAAAACAGGCCACAAGATCAGTGGGTGCGTGATTGCTCTCTGTGTGGGTAAACTCACTAATGTAGAGGCGAAACACTGATAAGCAAGAGAAAGGAGCTGAGGTAAAAGGAGACTGCTGCACATGCCCGATCATCAGCCACCTTCTCCGGTTTAAGGTCGGCATCAGGTCAAGAGGCATGTCTAGCTTTCCAGCAGGCCCTGACCCAGAATCGCAAGCCTAGTCAAATCTCCTGTGCTCCTGCAGCTTGAAGGAATCGCACATACAGCATGCATGTACAACACCCTGCGCGCTGAAGCGCTTTGGTATCTTCGTCCCTGCTTCCTTGTCTAAAATAGAAAAAAAAAAAGTTGTTGGTGGCCTACTATCAGATACAATGAACGGTCCAATTCCTATTGTTATTACTACTTTCCTGAAGCGGCTGGAGCCCAGACATTTTTTCATTATTCGATAATCTTTGGGAGCTTAAAGCGATTTTATAATCAAAGCTGGGATTAAACAGATGTTCATACGCATCATTAAACAAAATAAACAAACGCAAGTTATGTCGAACCTTTTTTTTTAGTGGCCTGAACTCACTTAAACTCACTTAACCCTTAAACTCACTTACAGTGGAAATCGTGCAGACAAACAGAATTCATTTGACCGTCAAAATCATTTAAATTTAATATGAGCACCTGGCACTTCTCTAAAGCTTATAGCGTATCGTAAAATAGATATATTGCTTTAACGGGCAACTTTGAGATTCCAGAGGGATAAATATGATTTCCTGCATTGACGTTAAATGCAACAGTGTCTATAATAATTGTGTCAAGAATTTTTAACTAGTGAAAATGCTGAGACCCCTCCCACTAATTGTATTCGCTTATCCTGGATTTCATATCCTGCTGTTTAAGTCTGCAGAGAGCCCAGTAGAAATCAGTTTTTTTTTAAATTTCACTCTTTCCGTCTCAATATCAGCGGTAGAACCTTAAGGCGAAGAAAGCGTTATGTTTCCTACTATAGAGCAAGGAGTATTGGTTAGAACGCTATATTCGGCACCACCACACATGGATGAATTTTGCATGTATTGAGCTTTTAAATCAAATTTGAATAAATGTAAATAAAATCGCGATCTTTACAGAACGTTTTACTTCCGGACACTAAACAAAGCTTGTTAAAGTAGAAAGACGGGCTAGTTGGTCTTGATAAGTAGAGTGCATATTTTGTCAGTGTAAAATTAAAGACAGGACTAAAGGAGAAAGACAAGGGACAAACGCTACGCTGAAAGGGATCAGCGTTTGTCCCTTGTCTTTCTCTTTAGTCCTGTCTTTAATTTTACGCTGACAAAATATGCACTCTACTAAACAAAGCTTATGTACATTACCATCTCCGATTTATTGGTAAAATATTTACTACTAAATTTACAACACTGTAGGACGAACGAAAGGCTTCACTGAGGAAAAATGCATTTTAAAGTGATTTAATTTTACAATTGCAGAGCTAAGGTGATCGCGTCTTGTATTTTTTTTTTTTAGAGAAAAGAGAGGGATCGCTAATAAGGTTGCACGTTTAAGTAGTATACAATTTCAAAACAATCAGTTGTTGTCTTAAGCATAGGACACCCAAATTCAAACATCTTTATATGTACTGGCGCAGGCTAAGCGACAGAGTCTCGCTTTGTGGCGTTTCTAGCGCCTCCCATGTAATTCCGAGAATAGGTAAACAGGGAAAGCAGTTTAAGGAAAGCGTACCATTGGCTGTGTTTTTGTGTTGCCTTGTGTTTTAGTCCCACTGCATATTATAGGTATGCTCATTAATGAATTTGAAGATAATTATATTACCTGTAAGTTAAATTTACTTCAGTTACGCAGGGGCCCAGTCCTCTGCTGGAACTAAATTTAAGTAGCAACCTCCAGTTTATGCTCAGTCTATTCCGCTTTTAAGGCGAAAGCCTTTTATGGTTCATCTCTCAATGGCGTGTCCGTGCGTGCGCCCGTGTTCATGGTTAATCAATCAATGATGTAGAAGTAGGCGTATGAAAATTAGTTGAAGATAAAAAGTTATTTAATCAATAATAGTTAGTAATGCTGAAGGCTAATTAGTTAGATCGTCAACAGTAATTAGTGAAGTAGTTAGTGATAATGAGTAAATCAGTGAGCTTTGAGAATTCTTAAACGCACACACTGTGCATGTGCAGTGCATGCGTTTAAGATGTTTCAAAGCTAATTAGCCTTGAACAAAACTAATTAACCTTGAAAATTACTAATTATTATTGAGTAAGTAACTGCAAACAGCGCTGACTAGCCACCAGAACTGCGCACGATTATTGACACCAAACAGAGGGCAGCGACAGTTGTGGTTAAAGGCTTTCGAATCTGCGCACTGCAGATCGTCAAAGTGCCCCTTAAATTTTTAGCGATAACAAAACTTGCATTCTGCTGGCAATTACAAACACTACAAAAAACTATGTGCTTGTTTTAATGGTTTTGAATTTTGCTCATTTCAGAGACAAAATGTGACTTCCCAGACATTGACCTCAACGACGAAGTGGACAAACTGCTCGAAAAGTTACCAACAGAGTATTCACCAATGGACTCCCGAGGCTTCAGGCCTTCTCTCCTTGGCCTAGTAGTTGTTGACCAAAACACGACTGGCTTGAACGAAATTAAGCGATACGGTCCAGTGGTTAAATATTGCATGAACGGCGAAAGCATCGTCCAAGTAGACCTCATCAACACTGGTGACGTTGACTTAAACGTTCCCTTGAGGTCTTGCTCAGGACAAGATGTCAAAGCAATCCTCCACGCTGAATTCTCGCGCTTCACAGCACAATTTCTCGTCGATAAGGATGGCGGCAGTGGAAAGTATCTAGCCTTGAGCGGCCGGAGTGGCACGCTGCCTGTGACGACGTACAACGTCGAGTTCATTCTGGATGGACTTGGCCCCGGGGTCAGAATTGCGAGTGTAGCTTTGAGCAAGCTCGTCCCGCAGCTCTTCCAGGAAGCTTGGACGGAGAATTTCTTCCCTACTTTCCGCGGGGCCCTGCGAAAGGCTCTACAAGAGAACAATGAGGTCTTTTAGAAGTTTCCAAGCAATTACAATGCAGTGGAGCGGTTCAAATACGAACTACGACCACAAGGCCTAAGGTATTTAGTCAAACGGCCGTTAGGTAATAAAAAAGGTATTCAGTCTGTCAGAATCATACACGTCGCTAAATATCGCCATTGATCTGGCATAGCGCATTCCCATATTCTATACTCTACCTGAGTGTTTAGTTGCAGAACTATTGGAGACAATGACCTTTTAAACACCACCGTGATAGCGCATAGATCGTCATGTTATCTCTCTAAGCCTCTGAGTCTAATTTTGACTTGCTTATTACGTCTAGAAGAACGTCGCAATATATGTGCCCCGGAGAAATATTTTGAGAAGGCGGGCCTATGGGATCGCGGCAGACTTTTGCAAAATATATTAACGAAAACGGTTAAGCGGTGTGCGTTAGCACGGATAGAAAGAAACCAGAATCAGCGCCAGGCTCACAGCAGCCCCAACTGTATCGAAAGGTAGTCCACAATAAAGGATTTCTGTAGACGCCGAAACCTTACGGCGCTGTTTATCGCTACGCATTGATGCTTTTCTCCTCAAATAGCAAAACCAAGTCAGAAGTTGTATTAGCGCCCAACGCTTGCCTTGCAAGACAGACAGAAGGAATCGCGGCAAGGTGAGCGTAGAAGCCATTGTTCAGAAAATTTCAGAATAATGCCTCACATTGATACACTCTAGGCAGAGCATTTACTTGTCGTTTTAAATAAGGAATGTCTATTAATTAATGAAATTATAAGAAACCTATACCTCCACCTTGCGTTAAGTATTTTTTTCCTTTTCAAACTTACGAACGGGGACTATAATATCGTGTAATCTAAAAAGTGTCCTGCATTAAAATAGCAACTATAAACAGTTCGTAGAAGTTGTTTAGAAACTGAAATTTTGATAAGAAAAAATGGACTTTTTTTTAATCTAAAAGTTTGCCACAAGGCATAAGTTGAGAAAGGGGGAATGGGATGCAGGAGATAGAAAGTTAAAGAACGTGTGAAGTCCGGTTGCACTTAGATATTCGCAGAGGTTGACGGTGTAGTGGTTGTCCATCGTCCACTTCTCGTAGTCACTATCGCGGTTCCACCGCAGGCCCACCTTCATGAGTAGCCGTTGTCTAACTGGAGCCGTTGCTGGACACGTCCACAAGTGACGCATATCACAGATCTCAGGTGCAGTGTCACAGTGAGGGCACCTGTCAGTCACTGCGAGATTTTTATCACGCCAACGATGACGTACAGATTGGGTCTGAGCCGCCCCAGCCCGAATCCGGTGCACTGATACCTCCTTCTGCCGAGTAAGATTACGGGGGAGAGGGTGAGAACATTTAGGAATGAGAGAATTTGAAGGACTTGAAAGGCATGAGTTGGCCCAACAATATGAACCGATTTCTTCAACCACCAAGTATCCTGCTGTTTTCTAAGAAATCTCAAAGAACCTGCGGGCCGTAGCATTAATGTTTGTAGAAAGAATTTAGACATTGGCAACCCATTTCGCTTTGCATCGCGTGTTGGCCGTGACGCCAAGCATTTCGAAACGGACACTCCGCCATGTTGCGAGAAGATCCTAAGACTGGGGTTTTGTTGGACGGTAGAATCGTAATTCAATTCAGCTGCATGCTTCTTCCAGTCTACAGAAGTGGAGAGAGCATCTAAGTTTTCAGTCTGAGTAGAGAATGCTATTTCCACCACCCCTGACTAAAATATTGAAAATGTCCTTATTGTAGTTCTGTGGTGGTTAGAAGAGGCCGGACGGAACAAAATTGTTATGAGCGCCTTTTTGCATTGCTTTTATGATCGCAATATACTACCACCGCTGTTTTAACTCGGTAGCGTTAAAGACACCGTGTCGCAGACAAGCCGATGTTGGCGTTGTGTTGTAACACAAGAATCAAAAGAAAGTACAAAAATCAAGCGGAAACCCGCCGAGTTGAACACGGTTCCTTCGCAGTGCGGGGCGAGCACGCAACCACTCCACCACAGAATGCTTTTTTTTTTATTGCACGGAAAAACTTCCGTAAAGAAAGGAAAAACTCCATCTTACTTAAATTTGTCCCCGTCTAAAGTTACCGGGCTGCTTAATACGAGCCATAACTTAGTCACCACTTTATCTTACATGAGGCTAGCCACGTGGTTGCAACCACGTAACCCTAGGCTGTAAATGATCACATGCTCGGCCTCCCTCTTGAACACAAAACTGACATGAAATGCACAAACGTAGTAGTAAGACCTAACGCTCCTGAAGCAAAACTATAGATGAATGCCCATGGTGCTTTACTAATGTTACTATCGAAGAAAGATGTCGGTTTTTAAGAACATGCTTCTAGAAATTTGGCTGTATGATAAGTGGCAGCTTGCGGTGCGATTGCATGTTGGAATGTTGTTTGCGTTTGCTCCTACAGAGTATAAAAACCTATGCTCGCATTCAGTCAAAATTAGTTGAAACAATTACATTTATCCGTGGCTATCACTGTCTTCAAAGCGCTCCAATTCCAAAATGTCCTACCGAAACAAGAAAGCATAAGTAAACTTCATAGAAATATCAAATTTTTTTCATCATTTTCTTCAGCTGCATCTTTTAAGTTACCAGGAAGCCAGACACTTAGAGTCGATGCTCGATTCCCTATTCATCCGTTGTGTGTAGTGGTTGCAGATGATTAGGTAGTATTTTGCATGCTTCTCATTTCATTAGACGTCTATTTTTCTTGTGTCTCAATTCATATGGATTTCGAGATAAAGATAAGGATATTCAGTGAGTCGGAATAGGATTTTTTCAGGAGCTGATTTATATTCTGCCCTACTCAAGGGTATGAATATTCTGTGTTTATGCAAGGCAGCATGCACAAAAAATTGTTATAGTGATTTACTTCGCACTATTTTGCGTAGTGTAATATAACGCATTCAGGTAGTAAATTAGAAGATATTATTTAAAGCAATTGGCCAAATGTTTTGAACACATTTGTTCTTAGTGTTAAAATTCAAATTTTCACCGTGCACTGTATTGAAGAAATGTTTATAGATCACTTGGGTTCGTGCTACCGGTATTCGCGATCCAAATTTTAAATCAGTACGTTTTATATATAAAATACCTTTTCGGTGACAAAAATTTGGTTAATGAAAATGGGATGCTCTGTGTCGTGGTACAGTAAAGATTAAGCAATAATCCCAACGTGAACCGTTGTGAAGCACGTAGGTTGAAAAGCACTGCACATATATCGAAAGCTAAAACAGACGCTTGTGCGAGTTGGTAATTCATAAATGTAGGCAACGCAAAAATGACGGTGACGTTGAAAGTGACTCAGCTGGAAGTCAGCACTCTTTTGTGTTCTTCCTACTTCCCCGTCTTTTTTGCTCTGTCTGCACTGAACCGTCAAAGGCTGTATACTCCTGTGTTTCGAAAGTGGATGGCTATTGTGTTAGCGAAATATTTGCGGGAGACATCCATGGAGGAGCTGAGCACAAATTTAATATCAGACAAATTTTCCTAAAAGCTACCCAGAACAATTTCATCGCGCTGTATTACCATTTTGTACGCCTGTACTTTAATCGCTTGCAACACGGTGGCAATTAGGCTCATCTGTTTCGTTATTGCCTATGTTGTGCACGTTGTAGCCAGACTGCGAAAACCTCGCTTCGAGTGAAATGCATGGTTGTGGCTTCTAAAGCCTAGGTATTCATTTCATTGATACATTTCCTTAGGCAGTGGAAACTTTTAATGAACAATATTGTTCGCTTACACTTGTGATGGCCTGATAGTCTATACTTTTGCAAACTTTGTTTTCAGCCTTCTTTTTCTAGACGACCTCCACGACACGATTCTTAACTAGGGCAGTCGGGAACGTCTTTTCCTTAAGAGCCGTGAAAAATTCGAGCAGCGCAGAGAGGGTGCCTTTACTTTGTTTTTAGATTAGACACCAACTGATCAGTCAAATATAACACGAAGTGAATTGGAACCGCGGTTTCTGCATTCGACAACAAAGCGTTAAACTATTGTGCCACGGAAGCGACGAGAACAGCGGGCTTTATTTGCTCTCTATCACCAAGAAAACGCTACCTTGCATCCAGAGGGCATTAAATTACAATGCTGTATGAGTGTGTGGAGTTCAGAAATTTTATAGGGTGCTACGACGCAGGTCGCGATCCAGGAATTTTGTCTAACTATGCCGAAAGCAGAATATTTGACAACATTCCAAGTTGCCCTAATGTGCAAATCGATATTGCCCACCGAGTGAAAGAATAGCTTACATGGTCGTTTCTGATAACACTAATTATTTCTTGCTGAATTTTATATGGCACGATTATTTCTGTGGCTGTCGTTTTAAACTTTATTTATTTTTATTTACTAGTGATGTTACTTTTCACACATCCTTGTACGGCTAGAAAACCAAGTACAGATCTGTACCTCAATGTTTATTGAAATTGTGGTGTTTTATATTTTCTTAAATAGCACCTTACACTGGTTTTTAACATTGACATATGCTTCAATGTCAAGTTTTGTTTCTGTAATTTTTGATGGTGTGTGTAATTTTCAAACACATGCGATATAACTCCTGAATCTAAAGAGTGACCGATTCATTAAAATTAAGTGCTAGCCTGGTTTAAGTCTGGAAACATGTGAAATAGAACGGCATAGGAAGGTAAAATTCCAGAACTTTATTTCAAGAGACATATAATGAGGATTTTGCTCAAATGCGTGTGTCAATTTTGTCAACACCTTAGTCATGGTGGAAACATACCACATCTCTAAGGTGTGTGGTTGCTTGATGACATTGACCGTTTCGACGGCAGTATTGCACCTCGCGATTTCCTAGAAAGAACCCGGCGTCCCAGCTGAGACGCCAGCAACGCTCAAACGGGTATTTGCTTCGCGGTGGCAATGAGTTGTGCTTGTTGCTGCTGCTTCATGCTCGTCGCTACCAATTGCATCTTGTTACCGTTCATAAAATCTTCGCTGACGCGATGAGTTCTAAAGGGTAGCGTCTTGCTGACGTCGTGCTCTCAAAGCACCACTGCAGAAGCGACTATTTATAAAGGTCTCCAAAAAATATCCTTCTTAGTGTTCGTGGTCTGCATAGGGTTCGTGGTCTGCAAAGGACTGCATAGTTTTTGTGATTCCTCTTTCCGAGCCGGTTGCTTTCTTCTTGTGTTCGCCGAGGAACCTTCCACCGTGAAATCTGCCACTACAAGGTAAGCCGTTTTTTTTATCAATGCTTCCCAATGCCCATCACTTCGGTGAGAAAAATGAAATTCTTCACATTAGCGCACATTGACTCTTATGTAAAGCTGCCCTGTGTGAATTAAATGTTCTCCCTAAATTGCTTTGCATTCGTTCCTTGCTGCATAGAAAAGTGACATTGAATTATACCAATCTGGTAATATTGCCCTGTATGTGTTTTCTCTGTCAGCCTTGAAACGGATGACGTACACGAGTTTTTAATTTCTCTATCTATTTAAAACCGGTGGGAAAGCTTCTTACGACTCTCGCATTGTTAAAATATTTTCCAGGACTACAAGTTTATTTCTGCTGTTGACAGTACAAGTGTGTCTTCACAGGGACATGAGACACCTCCAAAAAAATGGGGAATTTGTGAATTTCGAAAGCTATGGAGATTCATCAACCTATTTGTCAAAACCCAGTGTCATTTCTTAATTAAATGCTCCATCTCGTGGAAACTGCTGCTGAGAGTCAAAGTATGCGAAGGCTAACAGGAGCACTGTTTTACCGCACCACTGATGTTCATGTGGTACGACGCACTATTGCGACTCATCAGCCATTTCCAATGAAAGCAAGGTTGTTCCGGGCGCATGACCCCTCCTGGTTTTCAGTATAGCTTACGCCAGACCAGTCTGGCGTAGATTTGCGTAGTGTATCTGCTTTTAGCATGCTTCCTCGTGCCAAAATTGCATCAGAAAAGCAACTGCTGTTACGAAGAACTCCGGTTACTTTTAATTCTGATTTGTGCGTCGCTTTATACCGGTAATGAACTTTCGTTTTAACAAATAGAAAAATCACGTTCTGACTGCAATTCTATACGTTAGGCGCGGAAATTAACTCATTGTACTGTTAACGCCGGCTTGAAAGATTCACAATTAAGAACAAATGATCGTTCAGTGATCTTTGGATGTAAGGCAACATTGAAATGAAAAGAAGTTTCCCGCAGTACACTTGCCTGGACTTTTTGTGCTCCATGCCTTTAATTTGGCTGCTCTTAATGATTGGTGCTGGTTTGCAACAAGTTACAGGGAATTAGCATTTTTAACTGCCATCTTGCACTGCGAAACTGGCGTCTGTTTTTTTTTTTTTTCTCTTGGCAAGCTATATATCAACAGGCAGCAAATTTTGTTTCTGTCAGTTGAAAACTAAGATAAATGACAAAGGCCAATATATGCTGACTGCACTAAACCGCTTTCGCCAGTTTGAAAAAGCAATGTTGCACAACTGATGTGATTTCAAGTGTACTGCGAAGCACTGGAAGGCCTAATATAGTTTGAGTAGCGCAATAAACCTTCTATCTTAGTTAAACTGAATAACTTATCAGGGTGAAGAGTAAGCAAACCTGAAATTGGAAATTAGTTGCTAAGAACTTGAAGCTTTGCTCGTGCTGCTTCAAAACTGCAGCGTGAAATCACAAGTCCTGTCTGCACCATGAAGCAACGTCACGTGATACGGAAATGACATCTATGATTGGCACGCGTGCTAAGCACGAGGCATAGGAGTTTCCCGCAAGAAAAATCTTCGATGATGTTATCACGCCAAACTCCACACAACCTCAAACATAAAAATCCAGGTTGAAATATTTTCGACGATAACGCTTTTCGGTAATGAAATTTTTAAGCGGAGTTGGCGTAGGCTTTCTAAACAAAGCTTGCAGGAGACTAAGCCCGCGTTGATGAACGGCAGCGGCTATAGATTCAGGCTTCAGTCGTGCGCACATCGATTACAAGCTGCTGAGTTTCAACTCGGGTGGTGCCTTTCGGGGCAACACTCAGCGCAGAAGGAATAACTGCTTTTGCAGTGACCCCTCCTCAAACGAATCGCTCACAAGTACACTCGGCGAAACGTTTTCCTTCGTTTTTATCTTTGCGGTACTTTCATCCTCAGATGTGCTCCCATAATGTTTGCGGCACATTATAAGCAGTTGTAAAATCTAGAAAAATATCCTTATTTCTCTGTTCTAGAGCTTAACGAAGTGCCATGGTTCGAAAATGTGGTGCAGGGATAAAGTGGGTTCCAGTATCGAAATTCAATCCCCGAGTACCATTTCCCAATAAAAAGAAAACAAAAAACTAAACTTTCGCTTTCCGAAGCTCTCAACACGTGCGTTTTTTTTTTTTTTTTGAATACTGCAAGCTAAGGAATGGTGTGCTCAAACTGAACACGAACAGATTTCTACCTAAGAACGCGGCTTCAAGTGTGCTAGCTGTAAATAAGTAATGAGTGGGTTCTGAAGTGGGCAGCGCCTGCATTATATCGCACCGCCCATCTTCCTGGTCACCTTAATCAGCCAAGAAACAAAACCTAGGTCCCAGAGTTGCGTCAAGCGGTTTAGACTCGGAGGTGAGGAGTAGGCTTCAGTTTAGAAGGACGCCGCACCGCTGCCCGCTTCTGAACCCACTCTGGCCACCACGGGGGGGTTTGGTTACTTTAGGCACAGACGTTCCGTGCCAGGCGCGTGTGCAGCACAAAATTTGATCTAATAGCGTAGGTTTGCTTTACGAAAAAAAAAGTGACCTTAAGCTGCCCGCCACGCTATTGTTCCCAAAGGCCGGTTGGAGCACAAAAGAAATAAAAAAGCGGGGTCCTAATCGCCTCTCCAAGAACGGACTTTTTTTTTTTTTTTTCCAATGACACAAGCTTTTACGCTGCTAGTCTACGCTTGCAATCTGCTCGGAAGCACAGCGGATGTGGCATATCCGGTACTCTTAATAAGGGTATAACGAGTGGCAATATCAAGGATGGCAGGCATGTGAAGGACCTACTATCTACTTATCAGCTCTACCCTGCGGTTCCCATAGCCTTATATATAGCCAACTTCGACATCTATCCATACTGTCTTACGAGTTGCCTGGCGTCCTGCTAGCTATATTTGCTTTACGCAAAACACAAAGGAACATTCGAAGGAGCAACTGACAACCCCCAAAATGTAAGTTTACATGCGCATCAAGCTCTTTACTTGTATTCCAGAAGAGGAGGTTTCTCACATATATGGTGCGCGTCATTTAAAATATGTGTGTTAGAATTACGATGCAACTGTAAGAAAAGAAGGGTGAAATTGTTTTATTATGCCTAGGTCTTGATGCGCAAGAGACCAGAAGTATAGGGGATTTTTGTTTAGTCGGTAGAATTTCTGAAAGTTAGGTCTGAAGACGCTCAGCTATTGGCCATCCGTGGAAACGTCATCGCATATATATTTGTTATAAAACTGTTGGCCTGAATCCGACAGATCTCCGCTTCATGTATATGGAAAAGCATGAGTTAATTAAGCATGCAAAGTCAGGTATGGCAATGTGCAACAAGAGAACGTTTAGACTACTGGATCGTATTTAAAAAAAACATATCTTGGCCTACACCCTCTCTTGATGCAGCAGCTTCATGCCTTTAATTGCAATCTAATGTTAATAGTATAATCAATACGTTTGTCAGGCTTCCTAGAAAGAAAATTATGTTGCAACAAAAATATGATTTGCAGCAAAGGTGTTTGTCTTTTACTCTGTTGCATGTTTTCCTTGTTAATAAGCAAATGAACACCTACAGCATTCTAGCTATTACTAGCCACCAAAATGTTGATCCGTGAAGAGACAATAACTGATCAGAGGAAGTTGAAAAGGAATAGGGTGTCACATTACCTAAAGTTCAGTGGTTACTTGTGGCAAAATTATCTCGTGATCTTCCTCTGATGACTTCTAATGACGGTGGTTGTTCATTTATGTTGCTTTTACGCCGCTCTCCATTTTCTGCAAGGGTTAAACATGTCAAATGGCCCAATTTTAACAGGCGATTAAGTAATTTTGTTAAATCATTTAGGGAATTATATAAAGTACACTCAACAAAAATAAAGAACAGCGGATATAAGGGCAAACAATCGCTCAGGACGAACGGTCCTTCACACTAAGTTTCCGAAGAGCAAGGCGTCATCGCCCCACTTTTTAGCCCTTTCTCTGGCAATTCACACCCTTCTCACTATCATCGACTACTCAATATCAGCTACACATTAGTGCTGCAATGTTCCGAACTTAATGCAGAGCGCTTTCTCGTGGTTCCCATCAATACGTGGCCCTCAGAAATCCCCTCCCAACAGTTGGAGCACCAATCATGATACTATAAGAGCACTTTCGAGCATTCCACATGGTTTTGACGCTTGATAATTCTTTGATATCTTGACGAAAAGGAAAGTAAAACTCAGCAAACATATGAGTAAACCCACCATTGCAGCAAGCGTGGGCCCCTCGTCGAAACTATTAAACACTGTGTAGACGCATACAAAACCATTGACATAAAGCAATGAACATGAACTTAGAACGCCTATATAGTACGCAAGCTCACACGCCTCGACTATAGGCAGGTTGCAATGGTAATCAATGATGCACCTTTGCAATTTAAATAAAGTTTCATCCCTCGCAATATCCGACTTAACACGGGAAAATGTGGACATAAGCGCGCCATTTTCATCTGCTATACTAGGTAAGATAGTCCATTTCATTCAAGTGTCCTCATTAGGCTAGAGTCTAAGAATATTTACGGATTCCAAATGAAACCGAATGTATGAAACGTCCGTTAACACTACAAATCAATCAAAATGAGCACAAAACATGCCTCCTTCTAACTGAATGCTTCTATGTATTTGGAGGAAAAGGAAGCCTATAGGACTAATGCAACCGATTTTAAAAGGTAACAATAACGGTAGTGTTTTATTTCAGTGACATCAGAGGCCGAAGCGATTCCTGCGGGAAAATATGCCAACACTTGCGATTTTGTTGCATTTACACGCGACAGTTCTTTGACTATGAAGTTATTCTTCCTTACATTGGAGTTTCGGCTGGTATGGCTAAGAGCTGAATTTACATTACCTATGCGTGTCTCTGCAAAGTTAAATTTTGCTCTGAGGTTTTGGAAAACGCACGCACGCACGCACGCACGCACGCACGCACACACACACACACACACACACACACACACACACACACACACACACACACACACACACACACACACACACACACACACACACACACACACACACACACACACACACACACACACACACACACACACACACACACACACACACACACACACACACACACACACACACACACACACACACACACACACACGCACGCACGCACACACACACACACACACACACACACACACACACACACACACACACACACACACACACACACACACACACACACACACACACACACACACACACACACACACACACACACACACACACACACACCAAATTTCTCTTCACGACTTTCTAAAGGCAGCACTGCATCTGCTGCTTACTATAAGATGACTAACAGCAGCGCTCAATCTTTTTTCTGCAGGCCACCAGCAAGTATGCCGATTATGAAGTGTTTGGCTGCTGCCGTTGTCATGGTTCTAGGTGTTGAAGCCCGTCTATTCAGAACACAAGGTTAGTCTAAGCGGCAATTTTTTAATTTGCGTCTATATTATCGGAAGAATCCGTACAAACATTTCTTAAGTTGGATTTGATTGCGTTGATGTCAGTACAATTGGTGGAAAAAGGCTGCACTGGAAGATTGTGCATCCGCAAAACGTCGGTAATGTACCAAAGGGGATGCCATTGAGGCAGAGTACTATTACAATGTTTCCAGCTCCTCACTATGTCTTAATCTTTTTCCTGCTTTTAATATTTTGGACGGACCACTAACAGAAGACAGAAGACATTTAAAGCTTTTTAGAACTGAGGTACTCTGATCGTGAATAACAATTTATCAACCTGTACGGGAAAATCAACCGCAGTCACTCGGCGTGCACATATTGACAAGCAAGTGAAAACAACCAATTCTATGCGCTCGGCGCAACCTAACATTGGTCATCATTGAGCGATGTTGTGTTTGTGTGCGACAATTATTAAGCCTGATTACGCGCCCCAAACTGAGAGAAAAATGTTAGCAAAAAAATTGAATTTCTTGGATTGGCACCGTTCGCCGTTTCTTTGCGCTCAGAATTTAGAATCATACTGCCATATTGCTTTGCTCTGTAATGAAATCTAGGGAGAATAAAGGCAAATGGGCGTTGTCTGAAATCTCATAGCGCGGAAATATATTTCTAAGCCCAGTGCAATTACAAACAAATTGCTAGTGCATCGTAACATAAGACATCGATGTTCGAAAAACTGAAGAGGGTATCAGGGCTAAACGACACAACGCAGCAATCCGGAATTTCGCGCACATCCGCCGAAACTCTAAGAAAAAAGTTAGGAACAGATTGAGTTGATTCTTATTGTTCGCCGTTCCCTTGCACAGAGTTTAGGGATTCTACTCCGATACTTGGTTGCTTAGTAATAAAATCTTAGTCGAATAACGGCAGCAGGCAGCAAACATTTATCTATTTGTTCTATGCAGGCGCCACCTCAAGGTCTGGAATTCCACTTTCGCAGCACTTACTATATTACTTAGATCCCTGAGCAATCTTCGACGGGAGGCATGTACGCTGTTAGTTAAAGCGAAAAGTATTGAATTCTTCGAAAACTAAACGCACGTATTTTATGCGCCTCGTATTTTGTTCTGTGCAGAGACACCATGCAGTCTGCCAGACATTGACCTCGACGACGAAATAGACCAACTGCTGGAGAAGTTGCCAAAAGATTTCATTCCCATCGTTTGGCGAGGCTTCCAGTATTTCCTTCCTGGCCTAGAAATTGGTAACCTAAACGTGACCGGTATGAACAAGATTAAGCGATATGGCCCAGTGGTTCCTTACTGCATGAAAGCTGAAAGCATGGTCCAGGTAGATCTCGTCAACATGGGCGAGGTTGCCCTAACTGTTCCCTGGAGGATCTGTTCTGGACAAGAAGGCACTGCAACACTCCACGCTGAGTACTCGCGCTTCACAGCACATTTAGTATTTGATAAGGAAGGCAGCAGTGGAAAGTATCTGGCGTGGACCGACAGGTTTCCCACTTTGCCGGTCATGACGCACAACATCGAGTTCATCGTGAAGGGCCTTGGTAAAGGGGGCGAAATTGCTAGCTTTGTAATGAGCAAGCTAATAACAACAGGGTTCCAGGACGTGTGGAAAAAAGGTTTCTTCGTGAATTTTCGCAAGGCCATGCTAAGGGCTCTGCAAGAAAACAATGAAGTCATTTAGGCTCTGCTTACGTGCTGTCAGGTGAATAAAGGATTCCAAAGTAAGTGCTGCGCAGTGGAGCTGTTCACCTACAAACTGCGACCATCGGTATAAATTTTACAAGATGGGTGCACGAGATCCAATAAAACTTCACTATCTCTCATTTGTTTTTGTAGTTTTTTAGAATATTCTCTGTATGGGGGGGGGGGGGGTGCATCATGCTATTCTGTAGTTGGTGTCTGATGTTCAGCGCACGTTAAACAAAACCTGGTGGTTGAAACTTCTGGAGCCCTCCACAACGGCCTCTCTCATAGCCTGAGCCGATTTGGGAACTTGAACCACATAACCAAATTATAACCATAGATGGCTAACATTAAAACACCCTATTTACTTTTTATTGCGTACTTCGATATCTTATATTATTTCAGGAGGTTTTACCTTCTCATCCACATCACAAGAGAGTACAGATAACAAAGGTATTCCTGTGCGGTTCGTCGCCCAGTATGTACTTGCTTCCGGTTTTTATAGGAACGCTGCAATACAGAGCCGTTCTCAAACATACAGCTCTCTACAAAAGACCGCGGAAAGCCTATTGGGCCGGTCCCCGGCGCTCCTGCTACTCGTGCGCGCTCGCTGCGGGAGTAAATAGTTTGTAGGTGTTCGGCTCTCTTATTCTTGCAGACACACGAGAGGGAAAGTGGCACTGGCATCATGACAATGCGTGTGGCATTCCTGACATCCCGTTATTCGAGGATATTCTGGGCCAGTGCTCTTACACCTATTTAAAGTCCAATGTCTCTCTTGTTAGGCGCGCCAAATCGAGTACGCGCTGTGCAAACTGCTACACTGAAGCGGCGCCTCAACAATAAGCCGCGCGACGTTTTCTCATCGCCGCTGGGTTTGGCTACAAATTTCAAGCCGTCTAGAGCCTCTCAGGTGTTCAAGCCGCGAAAAAAAAAATGGTCGCGGACTAGCTTTTCCCTCTGAAATATTACATGCAGTACAGCTTGAAATTGATTCTGTTCGCTATTCTTTTCTTGGTCTTGCGTTTTGCACCCGTCCTGTGTCGCGAAATTGCACTTCTTAGTTGCAAAGTAGAGGACTATTTACTTATTTATTAACAATACTGTAAGCCTTTACGGGCTGTTACAGGCTGGGAAATAAAAATAAAATACAGAAAAAAAGGCACGAACGTTAGTACAAGAAATACAATTCTTGTTTTTTCTCGAAGAGCTCAGCTGAGCTCGTGAAGGCGAATTCCCTTCTGCAAGAACCTATACTGCGATATGTCTTAAAGGTGGTGGTGGGGGAGGGGGGGATCATAAGGGGCTGTCCCAATCCGGATAACATTTCTTGCGCTGCCTGGAGTGATAGAAATATTGTTTTATGAGTAAGCCTACGTTTTTTAAAAAGCCCGCATTGGAATAGACGTTTGGGAAAGTATTATTTGGCCGCTGAAAATGCCTCTACTATGTAGAACGCTTTTTGCTTGTGCTCAAGACATTGCTGCCCCGTTCAAAATAAAGCCAAATGCATTTGCTTATGCCTCCACGCTTACTATAGCTTAAGCACTGCTGTAAATTTCACATGTCATGAAACAGAAGACAGGTGTTTATTTGCTACCTTTGGCCAGAAATGTATTCTATCCAAGCTAATATTAAAGAATAATGCCATAACCGATAATAGGTGACTGCTGCGTCACCTATTTATCGGAGAAAGAGCGCCAGAGACTGACATTGTATTATTAATATATATGAAATGGCGAGTCATAAGTACCTTGAAAGTAAAAAAAAAATGAAAACTTCAATGTTAATGGCTATTGATGCAATGATTAGGTGACGAATGCCGCTGATTTCAAGGGTTCGCGGAAAACGAGCGGGCATTATCTCATTAGCGGCTGCACCGCAGCACTGGTTTCGCAACTGGGCCAGTTAACTGGGACGTGCGGCGAGTCGGGATCGATTCCAACGTACCTGCTTTCTGCGGTTCTTTAGACTTTCCTCTTTAGACTTTTTCGGATGCTGCTGTAATACTGACGAAAGCCATGCCAGAGCACGAAATTCATTCGAAATGAGAGAACTTGGAGGTGGTTTAAGCCTCGTCTTAAGAGTGGAACTGGGTAACACTTCTGTTTCTTTTTTTTAATTTTTTCACTCAAAAATAATACTCCTTGTACTGCGGAGCATACCGCGGCGCCTCTGTGCTCATACGCAAATTACACTGCGCGACATACCACGATTAGACAGTGCCCATACGTGAATTACATTGCTCTTACACACGAATTACACAACACAACATACTATACGTCACTACAGCACTCTTTATTTTGCCAGGACCGCGTCGGGCTCTTCGGTGTGGGGTGACCTGTCTTCTAGATTCTGACCTAGAAAGTGGCGTGGTGCCGGGCGGAGCGTACTGTGAACAAGCAGCCAAAGGGACGGCGGCCAAAAGGAAACCAAAGCTACAGGTCCATGGCGATGATGGGAGCGCATATAACGTCTCCAAACGCAACTAGGCGGCCAGCGGAAGGCTTCTGAATCAGATGATACAGAGGGAGAGAGAAAGAGAGCGAGAGAGGTAAACAACTTTATTATATATATATCAGATGATATAGAGGGAGAGAGAAAGAGAGAGAGAGAGGTAAACAACTTTATTATATATATATATATATATATATATATATATATATATATATATATATATATATATATATATATATTGTACTGTGATAGTCAGCACTTCAGCCATCGACATGCACCAGTGCGTTGTGCGACGAAGACAAAGAAGATGTACGCTGAGCTCGCCGTTGCAAGGTCCTCTCCTCACAGCTCTCCATCCGAGCGTCAATAAACGCCCTATTACAATTGGCGGAGGTGCCGGAAACGATCCCATCCAAACTGCTGCGAAGCCGTATACTGCCCTCTACGACCGCCATGCAAGACGAGTCCACTTCGACGCTGCCGGCCGTTCCACCCACGATCAAGTGTTCTGGCGTCGTGCGCCAGCGTGACCCTTGCCTCTTCAGTGGCACGGCCGATCAAGATGTCGACGACTGGCTGTCATCGTATGAAAGAGTAAGCACCTACAACAAGTGGGATGACTCATACAAGCTCAGTAACGTCATATTCTATCTGACGGACATGGCGAACCTCTGGTTACGCAACCATGAGGCTGACCTGTCATCTTGGTCGCAATTTAAAAAGAATTTCGCGGAAGTGTTCGGCCGCCCGGCAGTGCGTAAGCTTCGTGCCGAACAACGTTTACACGATCGTGTTCAGCGCGCTGATGAGACCTTTACCAGCTACATAGAAGACATCGTTGATCTCTGCAAACGAGTCGACCCGGCCATGCCGGAAGCGAACAAAATCCGCTACATCCTCGAGGGCATTACTGAGGACGCCTTCCAGATGCTGGTAGCGAAAGATCCCACCAGCGTTAGTGAAATCGTGAAGCTTTGCCAGAGCTACGACGAGCTCCGCAAGCGGCGCGCTTCTAGGCGCCGCTCCAGTGTGTGCGACGAAGGCGTATCCGCATTAGCCCTGGGTGGTTCGCCAACTTCTGAAGGGAGCGCGCTGAATCAACAGATGAAAGATTTTATTCGTGAAGAGGGCGCACGTCAACTCTCGCTCCTTCCCCTTTTTCAAGACTCGGGCCGCCTCGTTCCTGAACTGGCTCCATCTTTGGCCCCTACTATACGCCGTGTCATGCAAGAACACGTCGCTGATGTCTTGCCGTCCAACCCCGTGCTGCCGCCTGTGACGGCACCTCTCACAAAGGCCCAAGCAACGGCTAGACCACCACCTTTGCCCACGTCTGGCTCCTATGTGCAGGTCCCGGCCTACCGTTCACCGCCGCATGCTGAGCCTTCGTTCCAAGCCCCACCCTCAAGGTTCCGCCCACATCCTATGAAACCTTGGCGTACTACGGACAACCTTCCGATTTGCTATGCCTGCGGTCGGCCAGGCCATGTTGCACGCCTTTGTCGCCAGCGCCTCCAACCTTCACAGCCTGACATTCGACCTTACCCGTACGATACCGACTCACGCTCGCAAATGATTGCGCCCTGTTCTCAATTTGTCTCACAAGATCGCCAAACCTATGCCACTCGTCGATCACATTCTCCTCGGCGCCGATCGCTTTCTCCAATGCTGCGACGTCCTACCAGCACCGTTGAGGGAAACTAACAGTCGCAGTTCCGGGGGCAAGAACTGCGCTTGTTTCGAATTCCTCAAGTCCTCTGTGTCGTCCTGCTAATGTTATCAAAGTTTGTGTAGAAGGCGCCACAGTTCTCGCTCTCGTCGATACCGGTGCAGCCGTCTCCGTCATCAGTGAAGCGCTCTGCCGTCGAATTCGCAAAGTGACCACTCCGATTTCCGACTTTTCGCTCCGCACCGCCTCATCACAGCACATTCACCCCTCCGCATCTTGCACAGCCCGTGTGCTCATTCAAGACGTCTTGTGCCCCATCGAGTTTGTTGTTCTGCCGAACTGCTCGCATATCATCCTCGGATACGATTTTCTATCGACTCATCAGGCCGTTATTGATTGTGCTCGTGCGCAAATTGCCTTCGCCCCCCTCTGTGATGCCCCCTTCTGTGATACCCCTCCCCGCACTGCAAAACTTCTCGTCGCCCATGACACCGACATTCCTCCGTTTTCTGCTACCCTCGTACCACTGTCTTGTGAGTGTGTAACTCCTTTGACTGCGATTTTTACACCTTCCGAAGCCGCCTCCCGTCATCCCTGCCTCCTTTTTCCGTTCGCAGTTCTCGAAATTCAAGACGGCGAGAGTGCACTTTACGCTTCGAACCCATTTTCTTGCCCAGCAATCCTGCTCCGTGGCGAATGCATTGGACGTCTTGAAGAGCTTGATCCCGGTCATATCACCACTCTTGCTGACTTAACCCCCTCCTTCGGCGTTAGTCTGTGCTCTTGCGATGTTGCGACCGCTTCGACGCCCTCCGACGTTTTCCGACACGCTATTGATGCTGATCTTCCACTTGGGCAACGTGATCAACTTGTCGCCCTCTTGCAGAACTTCGCTTCTTCATTCGACCTTCCTTAAACTGGCTTGGGCCGCACGTCTGTCGTAGAGCACACCATCGACACCGTTAAAACCGCACCTTTGCGCCAGCGCCCCTATCGCGTGTTGGCTTCGGAGCGCCAAGTAATTGCTGATCATGTGGACGACATGCTCCGTCGTGGTGTCATTCGGCCATCCCACAGTCCCTGGGCGTCTCCAGTTGTGTTGGTACCTAAGAAAGATGGCTCCTTCTGGTTTTGTGTCGACTACCACCGGTTCAACAAGATCACGCGCAAGGACGTCTATCCTCTGCCACGCATCGATGACGCACTGGACTGCTTGTAGGGCGCCGAATTTTTCTCCTCGTTGGATTTACGATCTGGCTACTGGCAGGTGCCAATGGATGACGCTGACCGCTCTAAAACTGCCTTCATCACACCAGATGGATTATATAAATTCAACGTCATGCCCTTTGGGCTTTGCAATGCCCCGGCCACATTTGAACGCCTCATGGCCACTGTGCTTCGTGGATTCTAGTGGCGAACCTGTCTTTGCTATCTCGATGATATCATAGTCTTTTCTACCGACTTTCAATCCCACCTGCTCCGACTGAAAGACGTTCTCACTTGTCTCGCTACCGCCGGCCTCCAACTGAATCTGAAGAAGTGCCGCTTTGCTGCTTGCCGACTAACTATTCTAGGTCATGTCGTTTCTAAGGATGACATTCTTCCCGATCCCACCAAACTTCGTGCAGTTGCCGAATTCCCACGCCCAAAATCACTGAAGCAGCTACGAAGTTTCATCGGCCTGTGCTCCTACTTTCGCCGCTTCATCTTAAATTTCGCCTCTATTATTGCTCCTCTCATCCAGCTCCTCTCCGGCAGCTCCGACCTCTCCACAAGGACACCTGCTTGTGATGACGCCTTCAACACTTTACGCCGTCTTTTGGTTTCGCCTCCCATCCTCCGCCACTTCGACCCGAATGCGCCAACTGAGATTCACACTGACGCTAGCGGTATTGGGATAGGCGCCGTTTTCACCCAACGCAAACCTGGTATCCGAGACTTTGTGGTGGCGTACGCAAGCCGTACCTTGACCAAGGCAGAGTCCAATTATTCTGTTACGGAAAGAGAATGCTTGGCCATTATTTGGGCCATCGGCAAATTCCGTCCGTATGTCTATGGCCGACCATTTTATGTGGTCACTGATCATCACGCTCTGTGCTGGCTGGCGTCCCTCAAGGACTCGTCCGGCCGCCTTGCTCGCTGGGCTCTTCGCCTCCAAGAGTATGAAATTCGTGTCATATATCGCTCAGGCCTCAAGCATACTGACGCAGACGCTCTTTCGCACTCACCGCTGCCTCCCTCTTCGTTGTCTGATGAGATCTGCGCCTACGATTTGTCTTCGCTTGCCACTATCGACATGGCCACGGAACAGCGGCGCGACCCGTGGATATCTACACTTCTGGACTTTCTTTCAAGTCACTCTCCAGGTCGTTTGTCTAGGGCGCTTGCCCGCCAAGCTCACCATTTTTCAATTCGTGACGGGCTGCTCTATCGACGCTATTATCTTCACGACGGAAGGAAGTGGCTTTTAGTCATCCCCCGTCATCTCCGCGCCGAAATTTGTGCTGCTTTCCATACTGATCCCCAGTGCGCCCACGGCGGAGTGTTGAAAACCTACACGCGCTTGCGTCTATGCTTCATCTGGCGTGGAATGTACCGCTTTGTCCGCCATTTTGTCCGCTCTTGCCAGTCTTGCCAACGCCGAAAAACTCCTCTCAAGTCTCCTGCTTCGTTGCAGCCGTTGCCCTGTCCTGCCCGTCCGTTTGATCATGTCGGCATAGATCTATACGGTCCCCTTCCTACAACTTCAGCTGGCAACCGCTGGATTATCGTGGCAGTGGATCACCTGACCCGCTAAACTGAGACATCATCATTGCCCTCTGCTTCCGCACGCGACGTGGCTGCCTTTATTCTGAAAAACCTGGTTCTTCGCCATGGTGCCCCTCGCGAACTGCTCAGTGACCGCGGACGCGATTTCTTATCAGATGCTCTTGAGGCTCTCCTGAAAGGATGCCGCATCATAACACCGCACCGCTACCTCGTACCACCCTCAGACGAATGGACTGACAGAACGTTTCAACCGCACTCTGGGTGGCATGCTGGCTATGTACGTGAACACCGACCATTCCAATTGGGACCAAGTTCAACCGTTTGTTCAGTTCAGTTCAGTCGTTCAGTCGTGTCCGACTCTTCGTGACCCTATGGACCATGTCACGCCACGCTTTCCGGTCTCTCACTATCTTCCTAACATCACATAACTTCATCTGCAGTGCCTCGAGGATGCCATCTAACCATCGCGTTCGCTGCCTACCCCTTCTCCGGCGACCCTCAACATTTCCCAACATCACATCTGTCTCCAGCGACTCCTCTCTTCTCATCAGATGACCAAAGTAGCTGAGCTTTAACTTTAGGATTTGACCCTCCAATGAGCAGTCAGGGTTTATGGTCGACAATATTGACTGATTTGATCTTCTGGCAGTCCAAGGAACTCTCAAGAGTCTTCGCCAGCACCACATTTAAAACGCGTCAATTCTTCGGTGGTCAGCCTTTTTCACAGTCCAACTCTCGCATCCATACATCACAACTGGAAAGATCATAGCATGAGTTATACGGATCTTGGTTGGCAGACTAATGTCTCTGCTCTTTACTAGGCGGTCAAGGCTAACCATTGCTCTCTTTCCCAGAAGCAGGCGTCTCTTAATTTCATGGAGACGCCTCCTTACGCATATAACACCGCGACACAGACCACTACTGGATTCTCTCCATTCTTTCTCCTTTACGGGCGCGAGCCACCCTGTACTATGGACACACTTTTTCCCTACCGCACTGACGTTTCCGAATCTTCCCCGCTATCCGATGCCGTCACGTACGCACAAGAATGCCGTCAGATCGCCCGCTCTCTCGCAACAGAAAATCAGTGGCAACAAAAATACCTCCGTGATACCGGCCAAGCTTCGTCATATCTCCCGAACCCTCTGGTGTGGCTCTGGGTGCCCTCCACAACCCCTGGCCTTTCAAAGAAGTTTCTTGCTTGCTACCACGGGCCATATAGGGTTCTCCAGCAAAAATCTGCAGTCAACTACGTAGTTGAGCCCGTCACGCCCTCTGCGGACTTGCATCGCCGTGGTCGTGAAACAGTTCACGTGAACCGATTGAAGCCATTCTATGACCCCGCTGGGCTTTCCGCGCCATAAGTCGCCAGGATGGCTCCTTTTTTTTACCCGGGGGGAAAATGTACTGTGATAGTCAGCACTTCAGCCATCGACATGCACCAGTGTGTTGTGCGACGAAGACAAAGAAGAAGTACGCTGTTCTCGCCGTTGCAAGGTCCTCTCCTCACAGCTCTCCATCTGAGCGTCAATAAACGCCCTATTACAATATATATATATATATATACATTACGGTGTCTAGATGGGTAGGTGTGCCGACCAACGGGGGTAACGCGTGCCTTTTCTTCATGACGCCGCAGTGGCGCCACCAGCGACGGCCCGGTTCATGACCGTTTCCTCCGGCCGTCGCCACGCATGACAGAAAGCGACTCGCTTCACTTTTTTCCAAGTGCAAATGAGTTTATTGCAAACAAGCTGTCTTACGGGAATAGGGAAGGGATGTAAACATATTACAAAGGCAGGGGAGCCGAGTTTAAGGCTGTTTTTTTACGTACAGCGTGTTTGCTGCGTTCCCGATTTTTCAGGCAAGCAACTCCAAACACTGTTATGTCACTTCCTCGTTCTTAATTTTTTTTTTCATTAAAAGTTCCGCGCCATCACAAGGCAACGCGAATATATATTAACACAGTGCTCAGCTGTGATTTATGCGTGTGCATGGGCGTAAGCAGACCTTGCGAAAAAATAAAATAAAACGAGTGCATAAGCTTGTATTGCAAAATGGTATCTTCTAGCTGAACTTTTGAAAGTGCAATAAATGACATGCACACATTAGTGTTTTTGAGTCAGTGAAGTAACACCCCAAAATCATGCCTATGCGTTCAAAGCACGCGTCTCAATTTCAGGTGTTTTCTTTTTTTTTCGTGCGTTTTCACGGGCCAGGTTCTTGCTCTTGACCAAGAAGTGGAGGCGCATGATAGAGTAAAATTTGACGACGCTGTTAGTGATCTCAATCTTATGCTCCTCACACCCAATCATAGGCGGAGGTTTGAGCTGCAGAAAAGAGGCGAAGTCTGCGAGACTTTCTCGCCTCAGTTCAGTGACTGTGAAGCAGTGACTGAAGGTCTCCTCGAGAGATGTCACGAGACTGTTCAAAGCATCAGATGGGAATGTTAAGTTCCCCATGCTTACGTGGGCTGTGAGAGGGCCACAGGCTGAAGGGGAGCTTCTGGCGATGCCAGCAAAACAGTGGCACAATCGGCACATTTAGTCTTTGAAAGAAACTTTCGCGCCACGTGTATCCTGCCAAATAGAAAATCAGCCGCGAATCACTTTTTCCTACCGCCAGGCTGCTGTGGTCGTTGTCAAGCTGGCAAGCGCTGAACATTTCGTGTGCCGCCTGCACATTCCCTATGTCCAGTAAGTCGTCCACATACCTCTGCTGGGTCTCTGGTTTTGCTCTGACATCATCGGTGTCAAGTAAGCTGCTTAGTAGACCGGGTGAAACATTCCCATGATCAGGTGACATGGCCAAGTTCATGAACTCCAGAGTGTTTATGGAGATCAAGAACTGAACGGGGGTTGGATGGTCGTTACTTCCTGACATTTGTCGCAAAACCCCAAACAGTTGCTCCAAGATGTCTTGGCTTAGTCTGGCGGTCATTAAGTACCTGTAGCCTATTTTGGACGACAGATAATCCAAGAGGGAAAGAGGGCTTGACAGCGTGACTCGGAGGCCTTCTGCAGTGCTCCCTGATAAGAATCCCTCCTTCTGAGCACAGCGTTGCCACTCATCTCATCAAGATAGGTGAGGAAGTCACGAAGTCGCCGAGCTTTCGCAGATTTCGGGCGGAGGGCGACAGCTGGAAATCTTGAAGTCATGATATGCTGATGATCTCCTGCATCAATTTGACAAGTCCATCGGTCGCGTGAACTGATCCGTGGTTGTGCTCAATCTGCTGTCTATACGTGAAAAGACTATGCCGGACATCATCAGAGAACAAGCGAAACGCATAATATACGCGCATCTTCTCGAATGTGTCGGGCCTTACAACAGCTTTGTGCACCCTGGGCATTGCCTTCAAGCCGACATGGCTACGTTGATCTAGCTGCCATGCAGCATCAACGTGGCCGATGGATGCCACGCCCTGAGGAGTTGTTAAAGGGTGCTGGAGCAAGCTGTTTCTTACATTCTTCACCAAATGGGAAAAATCGGAGACGAAGTGCAAGGAGCGGTTCTTGTCCACAGGGTGCGGCGACTTGCAGACAACTTGTCCTGCTTTCCCAGAAATTTCAAAAATACGCCACATGGAACGATTCCAGCTAGCAGCGTCTGTTGTTATGAAATCCACAAAAAGTGAGGCGTTTTCTGCCATTATCACACCCTCCACCGTAATTTTTGCTAGCACATCAGCTTTCACGTTCCCCTTCGAGGCGAAAACTCCAAGCACCTGGTGCCACTTTCCCGTGAATGGTTGGAAGAGAACAACTAGGGCGTGATCCGCCAATTCTGAGCTGGAGCTAGATGAAAATTTTTCGAGGTCCACCAAACCGTTCACTTTCCCGTAGTGACTGACCGTCAGGTTCTCAGAAAGTTTAATTTTATCCATCATAATGCCGCCATGACGTTGCTGCTCCGTCATGCATATGCATGTTTCCTTCAAGGCAGCAAACACCAGTTTGTTGAAGCCGAATTCGCTTCGAAATCCGCGCAGGTACCGTTGCAGACACGTTCTGCCGAACAGCAGCATGACCTTCTCCTTGCGCAGGTGCTCATAAAGCCGTTTGCTCCTCATCCGCATTATCAAGCATTCGAGCAGCGCCACTCGCGCTGGTACTTAAAATCCTTCGTGCTTTTCCGCGAAGCATTTAAACAGGCCATGACATGTGACTGTTGTCTTACTGGCAAATTTTCTATTCTTTGCATGAGCGCGCAGCTTTCTAGTTTTGAGTTCTTCCTCCTCATCTCTTCCAGTTTTGTCTCAAGAGTAAACATATTTCGCTTCAGTCTCTTGAACTTTGCGGTTACAAGCTTTCTCTTCTTTTCGCGCTCCCTCGACCTCTGGTCCTTTGTTCTTTTGTACGACAGCTGATATTAGGAGCAACTTTTTTGCGTATCGGCAATGCAAACAGGAGTCTCCTTGACTTGTGGCGATGCCGACGCATTTGGAGCTGAATGTTGTGTTTCCGTGGATTCTTATATTCTTGGATTTCGCGAGGACGGTGTCAAGTTGGTCATTGCATTTTATGCCCTGACATGGAATCATGGCATCCACGTCAGCCAAAAGGTCCCCAATCTGTTCACGAGTTTCCAAATCCAGCTTCTGTGTTATGGCGCCTTGCACGGACACGGTGGCTCGCAGTTTTGACGCACAGTGCTCCAGGAGTATTACTTTCACCAGAACGATGCTCTGTCCGCTTTTTCTGCAAGTCGAGAACGCAGAGGCGCCAGAATCTTCAATAAAGTGATGCGTCCAGCCGCTGTGGGATACCGTGCAGGTAGTGAAGTCAATGTCAACCGGACGAGGTGACACTTCGGTTACAGACGTAGAGATACCTTCACTGGAGCTTGAAGGTACTGGATCGTCCGGCACTGTCTCAAGGTCGTGGCTGTCATTTCTGACAGCCTTGGTTTGGCGGCAGCCTGTAGAATTCTTCGTCTTTCGTTTCGCAGTCACCTTTCTTGACAGGTAAGCAGGAGCATCGGGCAGGACAGAAGGCACGGCATCTTTCGTCAATCGTGGGTGAGAACGTGGGAGGCTAACAACGTTGCCTTCTATCAAATATTTGTAATCCCGTTCGATACACTCTTTGTCAAAATGCCGCTCACACACAACGGAGTGTGGCTGCAACCTCTTGTCGGCACGATGAAGAGCAAGCTCCCACCTTTAGAACAGTTCGGGATCCCGCGGCGCCGAAAACAGCGAGACTTTGAGTCCTTTTCTCGATGACTTGTAGCCGGATTTGCAGAAGGGTGCGAAACAAGTTGTGTCCTTTTTGGTCTTCATTCCGATCACTTCTCACAAAAAGCGCAGCGCCTGCTCCGCTACGGCGCTTGCATGTGGACGATGACAGACCAAGACAGACAGCAAACAGACGAGAAAACAGGTAGCTAGTGTCGTCTGTTTATTGTTTCAATGCCAGACGGCAAAAGTCTCAGTTTCAGCTACTATTTTGACTGATAACGGAAGTAATAAGTAATGTTTTTAAACAAAAATGAGGTTAACAAAACGCGCGATGCGATTGCGACAAGTAGCAGACGATCCGCCGGTGAGCACCGGGCGGAGAACAGCAGCGCCAGTTTCGTCGTCATGAAGCGGAGGCACGCGGAACTACGCTTTGTGCCCTGCCGGTCGGCACACCTACCCATCTAGCTACCGTAATATATATGTATATATATATATATATATATATATATATATATATATATATATATATATATATATATATATATATATATATATATATATATATATATATATATATATATATATATATATATATATATATATATATACAAACAGGGTGTCACACAACTTTCCCGATTATCTATTTTATTCCAACAGTTTCGGACGGTGGACCGTCCTTCTTCAAGGTAGAATTGAGTAGAAGGACGGTCCACCGTCCGAAACTGTTGGAATAAAATAGATAATCGGTAAAGTTGTGTGACACCCTGTTTGAATTTAACTCTGGCCCATTAGTAACAAGCAATCCATGTCTATATATATATATATATGTATAATTGGTTCACAGGAAGGGAAAGGCGCAGTATCTGTCACGCTTGCTCTGTGGACACCTGATAAGAGATTTATTAATTTATAGGAAGGGAAAAGCGCGGTAAATGTCTCACTTGTTTTCTGTGCACACCGCAACCGCGCCGTAAGAGAAGGGAGGAAGGTGGGAGTGAAAGTGGAAAAAGAGAAAGGGTAGCCGTAGTGGAACCGCGCCGTAAGGAAGGGTTGAGGGTTGGAGTGAAAGTGGAAGGAGAGAAAGGGGAGCCGTAGTGGAGGGATACTTTCGACCACCTGGGGATATTTAACGTGCGCTGACATCGCACAGCACACGGACGCCCCTTCGTTTCGCCTCCATCAAAACGAAGCCGCCGTGGCCGGGTTCGAACCCGGGAACTCCGGACAGTAGTCGGGCGTCTTTCCACTGCAACACCCCGGCGGGGCAACTTTATGGTCAAGAATACGAAGATCGTGGGCGACTGAATCTCAGTGTGGCCCATACAAGGGGTGACCTCCAAAAACCAGTTAACAAGAGCTTATTTTGTTCTTTTCTCCTTCAGCAGAAGTTGTTTCCAGCTTTGTTTCAAGGGACCTGGCAGGAGCATGACAGGTGCTGGCTTGACTTGACACTTCGTAAGATGTGATCTTGGTTGACCAGCTTCTGGCAGTTTAGGCATGCTGGGATACGCCACCCGTTCTGAATAAGTGGCAACCTGTTGGGGCTTATGATGAATCTAGTCTAGATCCTGCTTATGAGCATGGCCTGTTCTTTGCCAAGCTCTGCATGCAGAGACGAATAAATCAGTCGTCTATATTTATCGCAGTTATATCATGGTATCATGGTACTTAGAGGAAGTATTCAGAGACTTGGAATGGGAGCAGTTAGGGATAAGGGCAGATGCAGATTACCTCAGTAATCTGCGATTTACTGATGACATTGCCTTGCTAAGCAACTCGGGGGATGAACTGGAAATAATGATTGATGATCTAGACAGCAGAAGTAGAAAGGTAGGCTTGAAAATCAATATGCAGAAGACTAAGGTAATGTTCAACAGCCTCGGGAAGGAACCGGAGTTCAAAATAGGTATGAAACAGTGTAAGGGGTAAGCAAATATATCTACTTAGGACAGGTAGTAACCGCAGATCCGGACCATGAAAAGGAAATAAGTAGGAGAATAAGATTGGGATGGAGCGCATTTGGATAGTATTCGTAAATTATGACAAGCATCTTACCGGTAGCGCTCAAGAGGAAAGTATATAAAAGCTGCATCATACCTGTACTGGCCTATGGGGCTGAAACGTGGAGTGTAACGAAAAAGTTTCTAATTAAGTAGAGTACAACCCAGAGGGCTAAGGAACGAAAAAAGGTAGGTACGTGTAATGTTACGTAATAGGAAGCGCGCCGAGTGGGTTAGAGAAATAACTCGAATTAATGACATTGTAGTGGAAACCAACAAGAAAAAATCGGCATGGGTCAGAAATGTAGTGCGTAGAGAGTAAACCCGATGGAAGCTTAGGGTAAAAATCTGTTTTCCATGAAATGAAAGCGCAGCAGGGAGCGGCAGAAAGTTAGGTGGGCGGATGAGGCTAATCAGTTAACAGCGGTAAACTGGATGCAGCTAGCACAGGACCGGGTTAATTGGAGGAGTATGTGAGAGGCCTTCGAATGTGCGAGTGTCTCGGTCCTCGCAGTCTTAGAGCCATATAGCGTAAGAGGACTCCAGTACAGCTTCCGACCTTCCTGTCGATCACGTTCCGCGTGACGCTGGTGGTAACCCAGGACATTTCACGTCCTCCGCCTATATAGCTTCGGGCAAGAAATGTCCGTGAGGGTGGTACTGGTGGCTGCGCTCATGGTTCAGTTACAAATAACCCAAGAAAGTACAAAGTTGGACAGCCATCAATGTAGCAAAATTTTGTTGCACCACTGGGTTCGAGGATCGAAGGCCGTAGGTTCGGTTCCAACTATCAGAGCGCTGTTACTCCCCCTTGTATTTAACTATTTCTCTGTTTAAAATAAATATGGTTTTTGTTATGGTTAAAATAATTAATAATAATTATAAACAAAAATTCGGTCCTATTATTTAGTCGACCTTTTGGCAATTGTCCGCCCTTTAAAAAAACTAAAGGTGCATGGTTTTTGCTTCACTTTTCATAGCACTGGAGATCAGGGTATTGAATCGGAGCCGGAACAAAACCAAAAACCGCAACTGAAACACAATTTTCGCCCAGAACCCGAAGCGAACCGAACCAGAACTCTTTCTGCCATCGCGGAACTGAACCAAAACCACAGGAACAATTCCGAACAGGCTTGTGCACGGTTTCAACCACATTTTGCTGGCAACCTATATTCATTATTGTTTTGTTTATCGCTGCTTGAAAAGCGCTCTTCCCGTTTATTTCCGAACGCCACTAAACACACCGCCAACATCACAACCATTTTGAAAAATCATTCATTGAAAAAGATGACAAGATCGAAGGTAAGCATATTGCCGCATGAATCTTTTGTCTTGGGGCATGTGCTTGGTTTGAGCTTCATTTCATTTCAACGTCATTTAGTTGTGCATGTACTGGTGAAGGTTTACATCTAAAAAAAAAATCACGTGAAGTTTCGCACCTTAAAAGCGCAGCAGGAAACATTTTTCACTTTCTTACGCCACGTGAGAGATTTAGCTATTTATATACCAATGAAAATAATCGTTATTTTCCCAAATCCCAATCGAATTGTCGGTCATTCATTAAAAACATTTTGCTGAGGTCGGTACAAGCAAGTGCAGCCCGTCAGATATGACGACAAAACAATAGACGGACTACTATATTAACTTTGAGCATTTAATATGCGGGAAGAGGAAAGAAAACTTGGTAAATAAATTGTGGAGTAAAAAATACGCCCGAACTTTCTTTTTTTTTAGCCTCTTCGAACTGGTTTGGCTATTGTCGAGCCGGTACGAGCCGGTTCGACAATAGGTTCGACAAACATCTCCTGTCAACTACGTAGCCGAGCCCGTTACGACCTCTGCGGACTTGCGTCGCCGTGGTCGCGAAATAGTTCATGTGGACCGAATCAAGCCATACTACGATCCGTCTGTCCTTTCGGCTCCATGAGTCGCCAGGATGGCTCCGTCTCTACCCGGGGGGAAGCTGTAGTGAGCTAATCTTCATCGTTATTGCCACTGACATGCATCCCGTGCTGGCGCTTTCGAGGACGAAGAAGTTGGTCGCTGTCTTCGTGATTCGGTACGTCTGACGCTCCGCTGCGAATTCATCCTGAGCAGCTGAATCCCTCTGCGTGGACTGAATAAACACACCCCCTACAGTAATATATATATATATATATATATATATATATATATATATATATATATATATATATGTATAAAGAAAGATAAAGTTAAAGAAAGGAAAAGCGCACAGATGGCCCAGCAGTCAGAGACCCTTTCCTGTTACTCCACTCTGGGATATTGTGAAGAGGGACGAAAAAGGAAGGTTTGGGTGCGAATGAAGATTGGTGATGTCAAAATAGAAATAAACTCTTTTGCGGTGATCCAGGTCATAGAGGAGCCCTCGTGTGCACTTGACGACAAATCCATAAACCCCAATTGCCCCTGTATACATTCGGGGCAGCTGCAGAGCAGGCGCTTAAACAGCCGCACAGCGCACTGCGCCAGAAATTGTTGGCACAGTTTCAGTCGACAGTATAAACTCACCAGCACTCTTGCAGAAGTCACATAATTAAGATCGCAGCTTCACAGCGCTAGCCCGAAGGAAGTGTGGGGCGGGTTCTCAAGTGCAGAACTACGCAGTATTAGAAAGCTCAAGAAAGGGAAGGTAGAAGCCGAGGTTATGTAAGCCGGTTTTCACACTCGACTCTTAGGAGCAGACTCCGATGTCCCCGCTAATCTCTGATATTTAAACACCAACTGGTACCGATAGCTACGCCAACACGTTTAGACTCAAAGCTGGGAATCGGAATCAGTGAAGTAGGCAGCTGCACCACTGCCTTGCTCCGAGCATTTTGGCGAAGACGTTCCACGTCAGGCGTGCAGGCAACCCAGTGTAAAACTTGCCCAGGTTCATATTAAGAAAAAATAAAAAACGAGGCATCGGGCTGTGCACCTGCACTATTGTTTTTAAAGGACGGTTAAAGAACGATAGAAGAAAATTTGGTTTCATTTTATGCACAAACACATAGGAGAAAAAAAAGCCACATCCCTAATTGTTTCCACTCTGCGTGGCTGCCTTTGGTGCTTCTTCCAATAACGCTTATACGCTCGAGTGCAGGCATTCAAAGCGGATGTGGCATGTCCGGTACACGTAAAGAGCGCCGGTATCAGAGAGTGGCATGAGAGTTAACAACTACCGGCGGCTTATCGGCGGTACCGTGGGGTCCTCGGCGCTTTATAACCAGCTCACCTCAAACCGTATCCTTACTTTATTACGCGTCATCTGGTGGTCTGGTAGCTATATTTGCTTTCGAAAAACGCACAACAACTTTCCAGCCACTCGCTAGCACTCAGAACTCCAAAACGTAAGTAATTCTACGAGTTATGCTCTGCAGCTATCGCATTCAGGAGAGTTGGTTTATCATGCATGTGGTGCTCGTAATTTTCAATATTTGTGCCAGAACTTCAGTACGACAATGACAAAAAAGGAAGAATTTTATTATTTTATTCTAGTTTATTAATTTATGTGTGCTAGAGATCAGGATTATAGACCATTTTGGTTTACGTGGCCGAATATCTCAACGTTAGGCATATCGACATTCGGCTGTTGTTAACCCGCGAAAACGTCAGCATATCTCGGTGTCATAAAACTGTTGCGAGATTCTCAACATTCCTCTGCTGTATTAGCATAAATAGGGTAAAGTTAATAATGCATTCATTGAAAGGTACTGCAATGCGCAGTGAGGAAAATATTTGAATAGCCCCTCAGTGGATATGCAGTGTTTAGGACTCTAAATTACTGTGCCCGAGGATACGGGATTCAATCCCTGCAGCGGCGGCCGCTTTTTGATGCAGGCGGAAAGCAGCGCACCCGTGTGGTGTGCGATATTAGTGATACAGAACATGTTTTTCGACGAGGCACTAACTGATCAGTGTGCACTGAAAAACAAAATACTCTGCAACTTCGTAAGAAAAATTCTTTCTCTAAAGTTATCTCACCTTTCTCAGAAGCCTCCTATTGCCGGGGCTGTTTATTTTTATGGCGTTCACGTCACCATCTATTTTCTTGAAGACTTAAACCTCTGAATTTGCCAAGTTCTAAAAGATCTTTAATTAAGTCTGTGAAATTACCTATTGAGATATCCAAATGCGGTACGAAATAAATAAAGAATTCCGGCTACCGCTGGCAAAAAGAGCCCTCGTTCGCACTAAAAACGCGAATGGCATGACGTCAGTCGCCGTGCTGTTAGCATCTCAGTTAGCCATTCACACCCTGCTCGCTATCATGTAATGTCCAAGAACAAACTAGGGCTTAAACGTTCCAACCTTCACGCAGCGCGCTTTCCCATGGCTCACATCAATAGATTCCACTCTGGAATAACTTAAAAAGGGTGGCTTTTTGGGCTTGTTGGTGCGTGAACATAGCGAGACTGTAGCGCAAAGCAGACAGGACACACGAGAAGAACGAACAACACGAGCGCTAACTTCCAACAATCTTTATTTCAGACATGCAGCACATTTATACGCCAAAGATAGGAAATCACTTGTGCTGACAGTATCACCGCCGGAGAAAAGCGAGTTCTTTATCGCATAAACTAATAGAAGGAGTGCTAACACAAGTGTCTCCGCAAGCATTTATCTTCTCAGCTTCAATTATCGTTCGCGTGGTCATGTCAAAATTTCTTGCTAGCACAACTGTTTGTTCCAAGTACGGTTTGCAAGTTTTCGATTCACAAGAAAGAATATGATCAACAAGAGTACTACCCTTCCCATTCTTGACGTTACGTGCGTGTTCCATTAATCGCTGATTTAGGCACCGTCCTGTCTGTCCGATGTAGTGGCCACCGCATGATAAAGGTATCTTGTACACAACACCTTCAATGCAACTGACGTAAGGCTTCAGATGACGAGTCGTGCAAGCTCGTGCTCCGTTACTGTTTGATTTGCCAATCTTGCACAAGGAAGCGAGTTTTTTTGGAGCTGAAAATACGACAGTTGTGTTTGCCCTACGTCCAATTCTCTTTAGATTATGTGAAATTCTGTGCATATACGGCATAACAACAAAGCGTTTTCTTCCATCGGACAACGGAGGCTGTTGACACTGATTACTATTGAATTTTCTCAGAAGTTTCTCGGCGACAGATACCTGGACATCGGCAGGGTACCCAGCATTAGTCAACCTTGTGGATTGCTCTTTAAAACTTTCAGTTATCTTGTGGGTACACGACTTTTTCAGAGAGTTCTGGAAACACATGCTGACGATGGCTCTTTTTACGAGTTTTGAATGTGCGGAATGATGCGGCAGTACAGGTTTATTACTTCGAGGCTGGTAGGCCCAGCAAATGCGATTAGGATGGAAGGTGAAGATGAGGTCTAGAAACCTGATAGTGTCATTTACTGGCAATTCAGTGGTTAAAACCAGTGGGTCAAAACATTCCTTCATGACGGTCAAAATGTTGATGGCCTTTGACTCTAATGAGCCAGAGTCACTGTTAACAAGAATTAAGAAATCGTCAACAAATCTAAAGATTTGCAACACGTCCATACCATCAAGGCGACTGATAACAGTCTTGTCAAGTTTAGATAAAAACATGTTGCTTAAAACCGGCGCCAGGCATGGACCGATGCATATACCGTCCTTCTGAAGGTATGGTTTACCTTTCCAGTTGATTAATGTTGATTTCAAGTAAAATGCTAAACGTTCAAGGAAGCTACCCACTGATACACCCGCTGTGTTTTGAAAAGCAACACACCCGAAATCTTCAATGCACTCCTCAACACAGCAGAGTACCTTGTCATTTGGCAACGAGTAATACAAATCCTTTGTGTCAACAGAAAATGCATTAATGTTTCCATCAGGCACGTCTCGGACAAACTATGATTTCGTCAGAATTCTTAACACTGAAAGGGTCGTCATTTCTTAACAGGTTTACTTTTCTTGCAAATATAGGGAAACAGTTTTCTGCCAAGTCCCAGTTTCAGATATGATAACCCTGAACGGCTGTTCAGGTTTATGGGTTTTAACGCTGAAGAAAACGTCTAAGAAATCTTTCTTTGACTCTGCTATTGCCTTGGCAAGCTTACTGAGGTTGAACTGGTTGCACATCTTCTTAGCTTTGGCTTTTACTTTTAGTATAGCCACATCCTCACGCAAGTCAAAAACGGATGGCACAGCCTCATTGGCCTTAGAAGAGTATAGGTCAAAAGAGGAAACGGCAAAACCACCTTCTTTGTCCGATGGAAGCACGGAAATCCATGCTCACGTATGTAATTCTCGACGCGCTTGAGAGGTAGCTTAGAAGAACCCGGCTTAGAGTGCAGCAGCACGTCGACTCCTTCAGATATACACCGGTGTTGTTCTAGTTGCGTAGCATGTTGTGACACTTGATGTGAGAGCACCTTCGGCATTTTCACAGGGACTTGGATCATGATGTATTCATGGTATATTAAAGAAAATAAAAGTAAAACTTAGGAAACGTATGGTCAGACTCCAATGTAGTATGGGACCTGCGGCCATATAATGAAACCATTCGCGTAGAGGATTAAGAAAGCAAAGAACATGAACTCAGACCGATAACCTATTACACACGCGTGCACGTCTCGAATATACGCAGGCCCTAATCGCGCTCCATTATTCAGCTTTGGGATCGAAATACTCTTGATCTTCTGTACTATGCCACTAAACAGTTGGAAGTGTAGACATAAGTGGAAAATAAACGCTGCATTTGCATCTGCAATAGAAAAATAAATTAGTCTCTTTCGACAAAATGCACTTTGTAGGTGGAGTCTAGAAATTTTTACCAATTCCAAATAAAGTAGGTTGTGGGCAACAACCGATGACACTGGAATTTACCAACATGCGCACAACACATGCTTCGTGTAACTCAGTGGTAGCTGCTCCAATGCACTAGGAGGCAAAGACAGGCTGTAGTTCTCATTCAAATGACTGTGAAAGGTAACTGTGGTAGCGTTTTATTCCTGTAATACTACAGGCCGAAGCGATTTATAACGGAAACTGCGGGAACACTGGCGATTTTGCTCAATTTTCATGCGGAACTTTCAGACGATCAAGGTAATCTCTTTACCATAGAGTTTGCCGAATTTTGATATTACAGATGCGCGACCCTTCAACGTTGCATTTTACAGTGGTGTGACTGCACTGCTACAAAAATTGTTTTAATTTGAAATAAATTGTTTAAGTTCTTGGCATTCCTCCTTCTTTATCTTCAAGTTCTCTGAGTTACTTGCGGATCTTCTAAATCCTGAAGAAAAATGCCAGAGGTGAATTTTTATACACATCTATACAAAAATTGTAGCCGTGGATCAATTTATACCCTGTTAATTTTCGTGAGTAAAGGTATCATACTTTTAACAAAGATTTATCTGAAGAGCCATAATATACGAGGAAAAGCGTGTTTAAAAGAATCATATTGTAACGAGTACAAGGCAGCGAACACTGAACGGATCAGTTCCACACACTCAACTCAGGTTCGTCCTCTTCTTGCTCGGTCCCGACAGGCACGCGGAAATATATCTAATCTGAGTAATTTAGCACTATAGTGCCTCAAAGTAACATATTTATGTAAGTACGGAAAGACGGTACAATAAAAATAATGTCTACAAAAACAAAATTAGCATATGAGAGTGGGCGTGATTGCAATAATTTTTAAGTACGGAAATTATTACAGAAAATAAGATAGCATATTCCAGCCGGCAACCAATGTTTGTTTTTTCCGAGATTTTTGAAGAAATGTCTCTTAGTGTGCCTAGTTTAACAAATATGACGGACGCTGGTCATGCGGACGATTGTTCTGCAAAGACAAATTTTCATAAAGAAACGAAGGAACCATGCGCCTATAACCCAAAATTGCGGCATGTTTCTTAATGCCACTAATCAGGCATCATCAGGACCATCAGCACGTCTTTCTGATGTAGATGTTGCCTCTCAAACCAAATTTCCCGCTAGATTTCTTCGAGGCCGCAGCGCGTTTGCTGCTCTCATACGACACTAACAGCAGCGCTTTTCTTCCTGTAGACAACAAGCCAGTATCGCGGCTATGATATTCTTGGCTGCTGCCGTTGTCATCGCTCTAGGCGTTGAAGCCAGTCTACTCCAAGGTGAGTCTGTGCACCACTGTATTCGTCTGCATATATAGAATCAGAAAAGTGTGAAACTTGTTCCAAGCTGTTTCCCGGTATAAATTTAGATGTAATTAGTGGAAATCTATTAGGCAGAAAGATTATGCCTACGTCGAATATCCTCCATACTTCAATGGTGGCGCAGTTATGCTCACTGCTCCGACCATGTTTTCAGCACCTTGTCTTCCATCATTTCTCAGGGACGCTGATTAAGTTTTTGTTTTTAAATATGGACGATGTACAACAATTAGAATACGTGAAGTTTTTAGGTAAAGCATGTGAAATGGTTTCGCTATAGCATTCAGAATAACGTCTTAATAAGAGATTACAAGTTAGATCTCCTCAATACGCCATTGAAGTACAAAGAACCTCATAAGGACATCATTATTACCAAATCTTTAGACCTCCGCTCGTTTCACCCACATGCTGTCGTGAGACATGCGATGCTACGAAGCAACTGTTAACGAGCAGTATAGGCGGTAGCATCGTCTTTTTGCCTTTAACCAACTCAGCCTTTGCTTACTACGTAGCGCTGCTATAGATAACATCAGGGCTGCTTCCCCAGCCCGATGTGATGCACTGGGGAGAAGTCTGAGCGCCTACTTAACTTCATTCAACCATTATATCGATAATTCAAATGCTATCACGAAAGGAGATGTACGCATCGTATTTGTGAGTTTAGGGGCCTATCAAAAACTCATCTGCTATATTTCGTCGATGCAAATAACGGCACAACACAACCAAGCACTTGGTTTGTACAGTCTTTGTCCTGGAGAGAAATTTTTCAAACATTATAGGGACCATCCTCAAGGATGCATTATTGTCCTTATGTCCGTTTAAACAATAACACAACAGTTTGCTATTTTACACGTGGTTCGAATATATTCTTTACGAGATTTGTTGAGTGGGCATTTTACAGAAAGCAAAATGTTATATCTTTGGTTTAAGCAGGTGACAGTTGAAGGCCTGCAAATTCAGTTTCTTGGCATCCACTATTTATGCTTAAAGCCCTGAACACAATTCGACGGGAGCCGTGCATGCTGTTATTTAAAACGACAGCTATAGAATCCTCGGAAAATAAAAGCAATTATTTTAAATGCTCCTTAACTCCTTAACTCCTTAACATGGTGTTATTTCCAGATACACCATGTAACCTACCAGACATCGACCTCGACGAAGAAATTGACAAACTGCTAGAGAAGCTGCCAAAAGCTTTTATTCCGATGGGCTCGCGAGGCTTCGACAATTTACTTCATGGCTTAGAAATCGGACACCTCAACGTGACTGGCATGAACAAGATTCAGCGATATGGGCCAGTGATTCCTTACTGCAGGAAAGGTACAAACATGGTCCAGGTAGATCTCATCAACATTGGAGCAGTCGACCTCACTGTTCTCTGGAGGATTTGTTCTGGACAAGAAGGCACTGCAACCCTACACGCTGAGTACTCGCGCTTCACAGCACATTTTGGCGTTGGTATGAAAGGCAGTCGTGGAATGTTTCTGGGGTTGAGCAGCGAAATTCCGGTGTTTCCTGTCATGACGTACATCGTCGAGTTCATTCTGAAGGGTTTTGGACAAGGTGGCAAAAGTTTGAGCTTTGTGATGAACAAGCTATTCCCAACAATGTTCCAGAGCTTGTGGGTGAATGCTTTCTCTCAGAATTTCGACTCCGCCATGCGAAGTGTGCTACGAGGAGACAATGAGGTGCTTTAGAAACTGTTACCCGGCAAACATGTGAGAGAAGAAGAGAAATTATACAAGATGGGTGCCTGAGCAATAAAATTTTAGTGTCTGTCGTTATGTCTTTTTGCAGTTTTTTGTGCATGTAATATAGAAAGTGTACATAAAAACTCGCCCCTTATATTCTAGTGCGTAATTTCCATTCTAATATTCTTCCTGCCGGCTTAGTTCCAGACCATAATTGACACAACCTCTTGATACACAATAAAAGAGCGTACAGAACGCAAAGATGTTCCGGTAGTGCTTGCCGGCTAGTATAAATCTGCTATCGGCATTTGCAGGAACACAATAGTCTACAACATTTGAAAAACATACAGTCCATTATGAAGTGCTGCGGACCACCTTCAGGGTGGAGGGTGCCTCTCCTTATACTCGCGCACACTCGTTGCGAGACTCAACAGTTTCAGAGGTTCGGTCTTCTTAGTCTTGGAGGCGTGAGAGGGAATGTGCTGGTTCCGTGACAGTCAGTGTCAAAAGCAAAGCTAGAGTCCCGCTAGAAACCCCCCAACATGACGCACCAACTTGTGGTCTCGCTGGCAGTCCAGTGGAGGGACAGCTCACAAAAAATGACGGAATTCCACACAGTATATCGTACGAAGTCCGCTGGGAGATCCTGGCCAGTATGCGATGCTAGCGAAATGGCAGAGGCTCCCTGATGCCGTTGCAATATTCCTTGACTAAACCGCAGGTGTCGTCCACCGAACGAGTCAATCTCGAGAAGATCCCGAGCTACTCGTCAAGCTGCTGCTAGTTGCCGACGCACGCTTTCCCACACAAAGTGCCCCTTTATCTACCTCCGCCCGGATCCGCAGACGTGGCAAATCCGTTTTGCCATTTGGCAAAAAAACGCGCAGCCTGTATGGCTCGAGAATGCAAGTGAGACGGTGCCGAAAAGAGCCGAGCTCAGAATAAAATTCAGTGGCTTAGGAGAGTCGAGAGCAAAGGCGACTGGAGCGACGTCACGTAGATGTGCGGTGAGGTCACTCGCATTTGGCAGGTCAGTTCAAGGGCAGCCAGATGCCGTTTGAAAACAGAGTACGGATATATGTTTGCATGTGCGATGCACTAGGACCAGTGGTGCGTGAAATTTGCTGAAGGAGCTCGCAGGGTGGAGCGCCGGGTTGCGGAAGCCTCTAGAGCGCATGGATCTCGCAAGACTGTGGATGCCTTCTCGAGGTTGCGTTCAGCAGTTAAGAGCTTCTCAGCGGTGGGTAGGAAGGCTGATTTTTTCGTCATAAGACGGTCGCAGGTCTTACCTAAAAGACAGAGCCCATCGACAAATTGGGTCAAATTGCGCTGTGAAGCTACTTGTAGTGTGGTTGGGTTTAATTGTAGTGTTGCTGATGTCCTGTGGCTTAGTTCGAGATTTCTTGGTGTATGATTAAGCTTTGCTACAATACGTGTTAGGCAATGACACCTCAGATGAGGGCTGCCGAGCCGTTCATCGGCCCTCTAGAGCGAGTGCAGAGATCGGGATTAAAGCCGATCCAGGGTGCGTATGCGAGATCGAAAATAGCAGGAATATGCATTAACATGCTATTTCCTTCGCTCTCCACATGAGCATAATGATTCCGACAGATGACGACTAGGCGAACCGATTGCGGGATATGCATATGGACTTTCAGCTGTACCTAAAAAAAAAGTGCCTGTAGAAGCGGAAGCTGCTCGTGCTGCACGGCGCGGAGGATAGCGAAAACTAGTGAGGGCTTTACGGGCATCGCTGCAACATCCGAAGCCAACAAAACCACTAGAAATGTTATTTTTAAAATTTTTTTTAAAAATATCTTCTCAAAATCTTTTATGTTTATCTGTTCCCATTGCCAATTACCGCACTGTCTACGGGGCATGCCACAGACTCAAGCACTTCTTCATTAGCATATCCAATACTGAGACACTATTCATCCCACATTAGTGCTATTCTCTGTAAAGAGTAGGCATAATATTTTTCTGTTTTATCGTTCATGCATACTTCGGGAAATGTGTTCACAGTACGGCATTGAACACTTAGTTTTTTTAGTATGAAAACAAAGCTGTCGTTCTCATTGACGATATGCCAGTGATAAACGGTGTTTGGTCATGCGCTATGCACGCAAATATCGTCCAAGTCCGTAATATTTAGTGAGTGCCTAGAATTTCCAGCATATGACTGAAGGTTTAACGAATAATGAGCTTTCATTTTTCTCAAATATACAATGTAAATCTTCGCTACATTTTGGTAATTTTATCACTTATAACTGTGTCTGTTCAACTGAAGGATTAATTTTTGTTACGCACCTTACCTTTATCTTTCAGACATCGATCCTAGAAAAGAAATTGCAGTGCTCCTAAACACTTTTCGACTAAAATATTTAGCCAGAACGTATTGTGGGGTCCCACGTTTTTGTTTTTCTTTATGTCAGAGGTGTACGTATGTCAGGTATGACCTAACGATGGCGCTGTTCAGATATGTGGTAAGGGTGGACTACATCAAACCTAGACCAGATGTACACCCATTGTCAAAAGTTTAGAGTCAAGGGGGTTGACTTCTGAGCCCCACTAAATGGTTCGTAATGCATTTCCAGGTTTACAAACTTCCTGAAGGCAAGAATAGTTTTCATCCTACCCTCCCTAATGGCTAGGACTTCCACGATTGTTAAAGAAGTCATAATACACGGCTTAAAAGCAAACTCTCTGGACTCTAAACTTTTGACAAAGGCTGTACCTTACCAGAACCGTGTCAATCACATTTGGGTCCAACCGGAGGCTCTGCCGCTTCAGCAGAGAACGTTATTATATTACGGAAGAAACGAAATGGTGTGTGTGCATGGTCCGCTGGGCTCTGCCGCGTTTGGTACAAAAGCCCTAAAAGAGGAGAGGGATTACGATATTTCTTATTTAATGTAGGCATGCACCATTGCCACAGTGGCAGTCTTACTGTGGTGCATGTAACATAGCGAAAGGTTGCAGGCACATCTAATCACTTATTGCTATCTGTCCCGGCTTACACCGCTAAAGCTGTCTCTGCTCTGCACTACGAAATAGCGGCCATTTGGCCTCCATTGAACGTCTCTCTAATAAAGCGTGCACTGAGGTTACACTAATGGCTTTATTATGACGAATGCGCCCTGTTTGATTGTCGTATTTCTAACTGTTCTCTTTTCCTGAGGTGAAGTTACGAACTTTAGTACAAGCCAGTGCTTATGACGTCAGATGAAAAGCTGAGATGCCGATAAACATTGAAGAGAAGGTTGGGTTTGCTTTAGCTGCTAACCTAAATGAACTAAGATTATGTGCACTACTGCCTTGAATACAAGAGGGTTGGACAATTCCAGCCTCTCAGTTCCTCCTCCAGTACTGCCCTGAATACTTCAGGGTTAGTATGGATGAATAAAGAACTTGTCGCCAACTTTTCCAATCGGACATGTAACGACATATCCACCTGGAGTCTTGAAATATTTATCTTAGTTCTGCATACGCCTAGCTTCCTCGCAATTTCGCTAACAACATACATTTTACCTAAAAAAGCATTAACATAGTTTCACTTCCACTGCCTAGGACAGAAACAACGGCTGAGAAATTTGACACGTCTAAACGTTGCACTCTAAATGATATAATTCATGTATCTATAGGCCATCATATGCATTGCGAGCTGGCATTTGCATCATGGCTGTGGCACAATCTTATTCTTCTTGTTATTTCCGTTTCATGGTCCGGATCTGTGGTTACTACCAGTCCTAAGTAGACACAATCGCCTGCTACTTCCAGTGCTTCGCTACCTAACGTAAACTGCTCTTTCTTCCCGAGGTTGTTGAACATTACCTTAGTCTTCTGCATATTGATTTTTAAACCTACCTTTCTATTTTTCCTGTCTAGGTCATCAATCATTATTTGCAGTTCATCCTCCAAGTTACTTAGCAAGGCAATGTCATCAGCAAATAACCGATTACTGAGGTATTCTCCATCAACCCTTATCCCTAACTGCTCCCATTCCAAGTCTTTGAATACTTCCTCTAAGCAAGATGTGAAAAGTACTGGGGAGATTGTGTCTCCTTGCCTAACACTTTTCTTTATGGGAATTTTGTTATTTTCTTTATGCAAAACTATGGTTGCTGTGCAGCCACTATATATATCTTCCAGCACTTTCACGTACGGCTCGTCTACCCCCTGATTTCGCAATGCCTGCATCACCGCCGAGGTTACAACTTAGTCAAATGCTTTTTCGTAATCAATGAATGCTATGTTTAAGGGCTTGTTATATTCCGAGCATTTTTCTATTACCTCGTTGATGGTATGGATATGATCAATAGTAGAGTACCGTTTCCGAAACCCTGCTTGATACTTTGCTTGATTGCCGTCGTTGTCCTGATTCTACTAGCATTAAAAAAATAGCAAGAATAATAAGATTGGGATGGAGCGCATTTGCTAAGCACTCGCAGATTATGACTGGCAGCTTACCGGTATCGCTTAAGAGGAAAGTATACAACAGTTGCATCTTACCTGTACTCACCTATGGGGCTGAAACGTGGAGGCTAACCAAGAGGGTTCTACTTAAGTTTAGGACAACTCATAGGGCTATGGAGCAAAAAATGGTAGGAGTAACATTAAGAGATAGGAAGCGTGCAGAGTGGGTCAGAGAAATAACTCAATTTACTGACATTCTAATGGAAATTAAGAAGAAGAAGTGGGCATGGGCATGAGATGCATTGCGAAGAGAGGATAACCGATTGTCGCTTAGGGTAACAAACTGGATTCCAAGGGAAGAAAAGCGCAGCAGGGGGCGGCAGATAGTTAGGTGGGCGGATGAGGTTAAGAAGGTCGCAGGGGTCATGTGGATGCAGCTAGCACAGAACCGGGCTAATTGGAGAAATTTGGGAGAGGCCTTCGCCCTACAGTGGGTATAGTCAGGCTGATGGTGATGATGATGTGGCACAAACGAGTTCTTACTCATTTTGGTCGAAACTCGTTTGTGCCACAGCCATGATGCAAATGTCAGCTCGCAGTTCTTACTCATTTTCGTCACGGCGCTCGACTACTGTTCCCAAGGACGCGGAATCGAGTCCCGGCCTCGGAGGCAGCTTTTCGATGGAGGCGAAAAGCAAGGCGCCCGTGTGCTGTGCGATGTCAGTGCACGTTAAAGAACCCCAGGTGGTCGAAATTTCTGGAGTCCTCCACTACGGCGTTTCTCATAGCCTGAGTTGTTTTGGGACGTTAAACCCCACAAACCAACCAGACCAACCAACACATTTCGGTCAACAAAATATTATTCAGAATATTAAACCGACCTAGAGCAGCTATTCGGAACTAGCACTGGACCCTTGAAGAGGAGCTTTTTGGAGACCTGAACGAAAATTTAAACAATCTGTTGCTCTTTTCCGAGCGCACGCTATCTCCATGTCAAGGAATCACAAAGATGCCGGACGTCTCGTGACTTGCCTTTTTTAAGCATATGAACGTCGGCACCAAGATGGGATTCTCTAAATGGGTTCCAGCATCCAGACAGCGCATCTTCTCACTACCGTGGCAATTTCATTCCGATGATGTCTTTTTTATGTTGTCGTGTCGAGCGAACGATATATTTTCGACAGGCCAATCAAATAGCAACACCCCCTTTCGCGCCTATTCTAGTATCAATTAATAAAGGAAGAAGTATCCCTAGATATGAGCTCTGCACTTCCCCTCAGCGAGCGTTTAAGAGAGGAGAGAGAAGATCCTTGAGGCTTGTCTTTTAAATACGGAACAGCCTGCACAATTATTTGAGCCACTTCCTTTCACGGGCGGATGTTTTTGATTGCCTGAAAATGATATTGCTACTTCAAAGGCACGTTGGAGAGACCCTATTTCTAGTACAAAATACAAGATAATTGCATATTTATTATCGCACATGCACTACAGCCATGGGACGCCTAAAGGATTGTTAGAGCTCTTGGAGGCGCCGGATGCGTTCTTCGTCGAGCCATTCATCCGATATGTGTGAAGGGCACTAGTACAAAGTGGCGTGCGTTTTTTTAGTCTCGTTTCTTAGTTGTCCACTGCGGAAACATTTCCTGAGTTGTGATATATACAGGCATATTGTGAGCCTGTATAGGCATATTGTGAGCCTGTATTCCAACATTTGAAGAACATCCACTGGAAAACAAGTTCAGCGTTCGGCGGCACTGAAGAAACTTGCCTGAGGAAAGAGCACCGAAAAGTGAGTCGTTCTAGCTGTTTAGCGCGATTTTTTATCACTTGTACGGAAGCTTAAAGCCAGAAAAGTCTGATTCTTTATTAGTGAGGAATATTAATGTAATTAGAGTGATTTCACTAATACCGTGTAGTTTTAAAGGTGCCAGCTGCGTTCTGCGTCTACACCAATATATTCATCACGCCCACAGGATGGCCTTAAAGTGTGCAAGTGCCGATTGCCACAAGGCAATCGTTCTATCTTGTTAAAAAAGTGCGAGATCTTACCACACCAATATTTGCACCAATAGAATTCTGACACTCTTGCTGTAGGTGCAAAGGAGGAATTGTAAGCCAGTGCGTACACCCAAAATAGGTCACTAATCGAGAATCGTAAAGTTACAGCGCTTGAACATCACAATGTTTGTGCGTGGTTGTTTGTATGCGCTTTAAATTACAATGCTTAACAAGCACCAACTTGCCCAAGAAGTTATACTAAGGTCACTTATTGGCTACTCCTCTAAATCCACCGCAAGAATATTTTCCATCGGATTGCACGTGTATGCGGCAAAGCCTCTGAGCGAGTAAATAATTGAGCGGTGGTAGTGCGCCATCTGCCGATCACTAAAATGAGAGCAAAGTACAGTACTATATTAAAGTGTATTCAAAATACTGGCTCAGTCGTGGAAACCGAACGTCTTTGCTGCAGGTTTTTTTCTGATTTGTTTCAGGGCTCAAATTCTCTTGGAAAAAAAAGTCAGCTAGCCATATTGATGAATATACTAAACCATGAGAATCAGAGTGTTATTTTTGGTTCGCACAATCTATTTTTAGTGATTCACATGCTGATTTTCAAATTTCATTCATTTTTTTCCGTAGGTCCATGACCGGCATGGTTCCTGCGGATAGTTTGGCTGTTCTTCTTTTCATGGCCTTAGGTGTTTCTCCGGGTCTTTTCACAACCAGCGGTAAGGAGATAGTCTTTTTGTTTGCAAAAACGTGGGGCAACGACATCATGCATTCCAGAATCGGAGAAATACCTTATTGATTAAATGGGTACAGATGTCTCCAGAAAGAAGAGTACCGGGTCTGCTGCTCTGCGCTAGAGAAGAGGAAGAGGAGAAGAACGAAGTTCGGTAGATGTGGCGATGTGGTAAGAAATGAGGTAACACACGATTGTACTGCATTGCCCGGTGACGACCGCGAAAGCTCAGAGCAATATTTTATATGTCCTGAGAACAGTGCAGTGATGCCTGATTAGGGTTAGGTTACACCACCTGTCGCCCTGCGCGGTAAATCTTTGGGACGCTAGAAAACTTCGTTTTGCGCTGTGATTCCCATTCAGTGCGATGATGTTGTTTCCCTGTCATTCATTTTAATCTACAGTCCTACACCTGCTCATATGTTAACACAGAATTTCAATCTTGTCTCGAAGGAATTTTCAACACGCACACGCGCCCCGCCCCCGATTCTACTGACGTGGCATGTTGACATTCGTCTTGAAGCAGCTACTCGTGTCACCGGACTGCTAACGCCGCCTTTTGTTGCCTATCTTGTTAGTTATGTTGAGATTTTGTGGTGCGAAATCCGCTATGATGCAAAAGCAGCTATGGGGCTATGATGTGCCGAACATAATGTCTTACTTCTTGGACGTACATCCTTGGTCAAAATTTCTGAAGCCAAAGGATTTTTGCCTTGAGCAAAATGAAGCCGGGACCGCGCCATTAATGTATAAAGAGCCGTTAAATGCTATGAGGCAGTTCCTCATTGTAATAAAAAGTCATTTCCTTGCATTTGAAATAAATTTGGCCTTTAATGATAGCGTGGCGGCTCCATTTTGAGGCCGAGACGAAAATTCTTTGGCATTAGGACATTTGACCAAAACTGTACCTCTGAGGGAACAAGCATTCTGTATTCGAGAAATTCAGTGGAGAGGTGCCCTTTGCTCTGAGATGAGGTTTATAGAGGTAAGATGCTGATAGAGTTCATGTGCGCGTTTTTACCTGCCACTTCGACTGCATGCGCTAACTGGACCGTTCAAATATGAATAGCGAACGAACTCAGCGGCCGATAACAGAAGGTGTGCAAAGAGTTTGTGAGTCATTCTCGACACAACACAACACTCTTTCAGGTGGCGGTAACAATACGATGACTAGGAGCATACGGCAGTAAAGACAAGCATAGAAAAGGGCCCTTTGTAGGTGTTGAAATTGCTAATTTGATGTGAATGAGGTTCGTTTATGTTGAAAGTATTGGCATTCTGGCGTGTGGAAAATTATCAGGTACAAATTAAGAACCTCATTTCACGAAAAATAACGAGCGTGCCGCCGTCACTTGGTACTTGCTCCATGAAAGGGCCGGGCAGTGATGACGTGTTGGTGGGTCACGTTACAGCTCATGGAGAGAGTTGAGTCAGATCCGGCCCTCATGGATCCCCAGTACTCTGTCCTGCAGGAGGACCGCCCAGGGACACCTCTACGGAGTTGTAAAGCGGGGCGTAAGACCTACGTTAGTATAGGCCTTCAATTGAATATGTAAAATGTGCGAAGTATGAGAGGCACATAGTAAGGGATTAGCTATAGAGGATGAAGTAAACAATCCGGACCCAAACAAGAATAGCCGTAGAAGGAAGCCACTATTAGTGTGGATTCATATCGATGAATGAGGAGCGCAATTGTTCCCATTTTTTTTTTGTTTTTCAGCTCCTCTAACTTTATTTACTTGACAGTGTTAGTATCACGCTGTTATCCTTTTTTGAACGAAAATATGTTTGCTGACTTTGTTCTATGGATCTTCAATTGCTGTGGCGGATGCACAGGGCTGCGAAAGAAGTGATGAGATAGACTGAATCGATATAACAGCATGCAAGTGTTCTTTGGCGCTGAAGCAGCTGTTTTCAAAATCTACATAGAGTACCTGTCATAATCTGGTTGCATGCTTGGCAGAGTACTTTTGTCGGGTTCCGCCTTTTCATAGAAAAAAGTAGTGATCGTAGCCGACCGTGTGGACTCTACTTTCGCGAAGCACTGCAGTCACTGCGTTGCTTTTTTCACAGAGAGCAAAAGTTACTTTGCGCATACATCGTAACCAATTTAGCCCGCAAAATATTATCAGGTTATCACACAAAAAAGCAAGACAAAATTGGTTAAATTTACCACGCGCGAGTTGTGCCACTGGCTGCCAAATTTGTGGTAAAATACTGCTGAGATGTTTTGTTGTACGGTACCTTATATACGCGCTTAATCAAAAGCAAAATATGGATGATTGGAAAGCAAGAAATGTAGGTCATTTTATCATGCTGCCCCTCCCCCGAAAGCAATACCAGACGAGTATCCTCGCTATTGTGCCAGTCCTCACGCCCTGTAGGTGTGCATCTATTTAGTCAAGGTTTATAGCAGTGCCTAATTCATTGCGGCAAGTATAGCGCTTATAACTTAACATTTTAATTTGTACATTATTGAGTTGGTAGCTTTGTAATGTTCGATTTTCATTCTTTTTTTTTTACTACAGAATGTGACTTCACGAGTATCAACCTGGAAGACGCAGTGAAAAATGTTATGACAAAATTGCCAAGATACATCCATTTCGGAGATCCGGACTTCACACCAACGTTTCCTGGCTTTGAAACCGCTGGTGTGAATATCACTGGTCTAGACCGAATTGACCGCTATGGACCTCTTATTCCCTACTGCCTGAGAGGGCACCGCATGCTCCAACTAGACCTAATCAGCACAGGTGATGTTAAGTTAAACGTCCCCTGGCGGTTTTGCCATGGACCGGAAGGCAGCGTTTCCCTACGCGCCAGCCTTTTCCGCTTCACAGTGCAACTTGGCATTGAGAGGCACAGCGTAGCAGAGGAAGAGGTTAAATTTGCCAATGTTGGCCCCATGGTGCCTGTTTACGTTTCCGACGTTCACCTCTTTGTTAATGGTTTTGGGAAAATAGATGGTGTCGTGAACGAAGTGCTGGGGAAGTTTATTCCACCACATATGTTCAGTGACCTCGTTCTTCCTTACATCAACCATGCTTTGCAAAGAGCCCTCGAGTGAAGCCATACTCACTCCAGTATAGTGTGATGGTATATTTTAGAACAGCCCTCAGCAGCACTTCAAGCGGGTCCACAGCTTAACGTCTTTAATAACGGCAACAAGAAATTCAAAAATGCAAGTGTGAATGAATAAAATCATCATTATAACTATATGCTAATTGCCTTTGCGAATACTTGTAATTTGTGCACTCTGGCACGCACGCAGACACAACACTTGTATAACAGTGCTTCATAGTTTTTGTAGGTTGTAGTTTTTGAAAGTGTAGGTTTTCATCACTGACAGAAGAAAAATACCATGATATCGAAAAAGGGACGCTTCAAATGCTATTATATTTCGTATTATAATTCTTGACCTCATATATGCTAAGTCAAAACTTCCGAAAGTAACACATGAGCTTTTTGAGAAACGAACAGCCATGAACATTCAATCCTAGAACGACCTGCACTCGAAAATTTAAATTGTATATGCTACTGGCGTACCGTTTTTTTTTCAAGAACCCATAGGCCATAGCACACTTTTTTTTTTATTAAAAGCTCTCCTCTAGGACTAACGTATTATACCATCTTACTTGCGCAGCCATGTGTCACTTTTCAAGCGGAAAAAAAAAAAGAGTCGTAATGTAATTTATGGGTGCTCCCGTGATAAGGTGAATAATAAACCCAGCTCATTCGGTATGCAATGATCCTGCCACACAGCTTTGAAGCAACAGTTCTGGCAGATCTCACGTGAATCATTACCTCATTTAGGCGACAGCTCTCACTGCATGAGCAAACGCTCCTGGTTAATAAAGCCGTCTCACAGTATTCATAAGGATATCTGGTGTAACCAAGCGTAATTCCGCAAATACTTCACCCGCAACAATGGCTACAGTGCTTGGCTGCAGCGTCAGGCGCCTTCTTTTGTACCCGTGTCGTAAATTTCTTATCAAAGCAAAGATATTTTTGCTTGTTTCCAAATGTGGCAATTGTCATTCGTGTTAGACATCTGCATTGTTTGTTTCGGTTTATTGGGTTTAACGTGTTAAAGCGGCTCAGGCTATGAGTGGCGCCGTAGTGCAGGTCTCCGGAATATTCGACCACCTTGCGTGTTTTAATGTGCGCTGACATCGCACAGCGCACGGACGCCTTGCCTTTCGCCTCCATCGAAAAGCGGCATCCGCGGCCGGTTTTCAATTCCGCATCTTTCGGCACAGTATTCGAGGGTCCTAACCACTGCACCATTACGGCGGCGACATCTGCATTGATTAACAAATGTTGATAATATGCTACGACCGACGAGGACACTAATAGCTACGGAGAAGACTACTGGCAAATTACAGAATGCGTATCTAACCCTAGGTTTATTTTTGGGGCACAACTACCTGGTGATTTAACAAATTTTTCTGTTTTAGCAGATGGTGCACCGTTTTCTCATGGAATAATAACTCAATGGAAGACACACACTGAAGGCAGAAAAAGGGCAGCGCCTGTTCTTTTTCTTTCAAAGCCTTCCATTATGCTACTATTGCCCTCGAAAACTTGCTTGGAGAAGAATATCACAGAAAATATTTTGACGCTTCGGTGAGTAGATGACAAAACCATTGTTTCGTTGCTGGCTCGGTACTTTGCTCTAAGGGTACTTCATGGAAAGAGAGACGCCTTGCCGAAATCCACTGACATTTTTTTTTTCTAGAAAGCTCATTGCTGGTTTGTTAGTCCTATGAGTTACAGTTCAATCGGGTATCCCATAGAGACCGGTGGGATACTTTGTGGCATCGCTACGGCCATACAAAACGTGCCTCTGGATCGGTTAACGTCAACGGAAATGTTTTCTTTCTGTGTGTGCCATATTCTTATAAGCTGCTGATTCAAAAGGCTTCGTTTCGGTGCCACCAATACTGGTGGGATAAAAGCTGATATCATTGTCATATTCCTCATAATGCTGTTTGCGGTCGTTTTTTTTTTTTATTGCGTTATTTGCTGCATAATCGTCGCTGAAATCGATTGCAGTTTTCCTGTTCTTGCACCCCTGGATTTCTTCTTTGTGTCCCACCCCTGTATGACCCTGTGTAGGCTTACAATATCTGATAACAAATAAAATAACACAGGCTTCAATAGAGCTAAGATAAGCAGGGTAATGCATCTGAGAATACATCATTTCCCTCGCCCGTACCATGTTTCTAACACCCTTCCCCTGGTGACCTTCTTCCCTCGGAGCTACTGAGGAGAGGGCGGGGCTGAGAAGAACTGCCGTAGCGTGTCGGGGTGCCACTACTCCCCCTTCCCTCTAATCTCAACGGACAGCCGCTGCAGTGGTGACGTATGATGCCGCGAAGCCGGAGCACGCTAATGCGAGACCGAGGAAGAACATGGCGAGCTCCCAATAAACAGCCTTTCCCACTGACTGTGCCTCGGTGCGTCGTTATTCTCCGCCCCGACGTTTCCTGAGCTAGAGCCGAGGTGTCTGACTCTGAAAATAGAGCCTGAGCCCCGTTAGAACCCCCCCCCCCCACCTCCCACAAAAAAGAACAACAAAATTTCGCGCCAACGAGGGCCCCGCTGACAGTACAATTGGGGAGGCAAGCCCACGAAAAATGGCGGTATTCCATGCAGCACGTCCTCTAAAATTCGCTGGGGGATCACGGCCAGTATGCGAAGCTTGGACAAGAGACAGAGGCTTCCCATGGCCGCTCTGATATGCCTCGAATGCAACCGCAGATGTGGTTCGCTGAACGAGTCAATCTCGAGGATATCACGAGCTAGTTGTTAAGTTACTGTCAGTTGCCGACGTACTCTTTCCAACCCGCTCAGAAAAGCAGGCCATTTGGTACAGCTAATGCTAAAGTGCCCAGTTCTCCGCCTCTGCCCAGAACCATAGAAGCGGTAGGTTTCTTTTGTCAGTTGCCTAAAATTCGCGCAGCCTCAATGGCGGAGAATGAGAGTGAGAACGCTGCCGAAGCGCGTCGAGCGCTTGTTCAAAGCTCAGCTGCTCAGAAGAGTCGAGAACCAGGGTGAATCTAGCTTTGTCGCAAGGATGTACGGTGAGGTCACTTTCATTCAGCGGGTCAGTTCATGAGTAACCAGATGCCGTTCTAAAAGGGAGAGTGAATATGTGGTCGCATGTGCGATGTCAACAGGAGCGGTTGTACATCAAATTTGCGGGAGGAGCACGCAAGAGTTAGCGACCTGTTGTGCAAGGCTCCAGAGAGCGTGAATCTCGCAAGACTGGAGATGCCGCCTCGAGGTTGCATTCGGCAGTTAGGACCTGGTGAGGAGTCAGTAGGAATACTGATTTTTTCTTCGTAAAAGGTCGCAAGTCTTAATGAAGAGATAGAACCCATCGACAATTCAGGCTAAATTGCACTATGACGCCACTTGTAGCGTGGTTGGCTTTAACTCGTGTTGTTGATCTTGCTACGAAAGAGTTGAAGACTTCCTGCTGTGCTATGATTACGCTTTGATACAATACGGACCAAGCAACGACGCCTCTGATGACGGCTGCAAAGCAGTTGTTCCGTGAAAAGGAGCGACGGCCGAGATTTGGATATAAAGCCACTCCAGGATGCATAAGCGAGATCGCATAACTGCCTGTATATGCTCTGGCATGCCATTTCCTTCGCTATACGCTCATATACTGCTAATTTACCTAATAATTTACTGCTAATTTACCACTAATCAGCATTGTATGCACAGACATTTCGTATATGGTTGCTGGAGTTCAAGGAATATCGCCTTCTTTATAATCGCCTTTAGATTCTTTTTCGCACCGGCACACTATCAAATCCGCTTAAATAAGCTGTAAAAAGCAGTCGGCTCCCACTGACTTCAGCGAACGCACTCCTGTCGCCGCACTACACGTAATCTATTAGTTTGCCTGTGCGGAGAGAATTACTGTACTGTATCATAGTGGGAATTACTGGAAAATACTTCGAAGCAGTGCAGGCATTGTCAAGACAGAATTGATGTGGAGTCACAGAGTGTTGAAAATCCGATTTGCAGTACGCTATCCGTGCTGTATATAAACGGTGTATATAAGTGCCACCTAACGTGTGTGACGCCATAAAAATATCAGTCGTCGAAATTTTCTGTGACCTCCATTACGGAGTCTCTCATAGCCTCACTCGCTTTGGTATGCTAAACGCCGCAAACCAAATCGAACCAATGAAATTATGAGGCTCTTGAGCGCTGAGCAACAGGAAACTGATGTCAAACTACGTCATAAATTTCAAACAAATGATGGTTGCGTGCCACGCTTTGTCTTTATTCCATGCTTCTTTTCGTCAGCATTGTCCAGTCTAACATTGTTTGCCCGAAATGCCACTATATAAGCAGTAAACCCGTCATACGCAATAGAGGTCACGTTACAAACGCGCGAAAACTGTCGACGAAAAACACGCTACATATTTTGGGAGTGCCGCGGACTCACAACCTACGATGTCTGAGCAACGGTGGCGACATCCATGCGTTCATATTGTGGTCAATTGCTCGACTTTCCCAAGAAAGCGATTGTGTAACCGAACACCAGATTGGAAAGAAGCTGCTACAAAATCATTATATACCGACTCACACACAGAGCAGCTATATTCCAAAGTCAGTCTAACTTAGGCTTCCCCTTTCGTCTCTACTAAACGTTCTTGCATCTGTTTAACAATTTGATGTCATGGAAAAGCATCTAGGTTGGTTAAGAGCTAGGTAATAATATGCAATGGGTAATTATTGTTTTTAGAAACAAGCAAATCAAAGATATTCATGCACATTTTTTTCGTAGTTTTTTTTAGGCCGCTTACAAATTAACGGTATTTACTTCTTTGCCTACTGAATCATTCCTACATACGTTTTGCATTCGTATACACACATTATCTTTATACTTATGTTAAGCGTAGAATAAATTGCAGTCTGAACTCGTCTCAGGTCACTCCTAAGTCGCCTGGAATAGCAATCACTGGATAACTAGTCTACCAAATTCCCAATTGAACTATCTCGTTCAGATTAAATGCATGCCGTCAACTTAAGAATGTTTACAAATAAACTGAAAATGGCACACAATCCTTACTAATGAGCCGCCATGAGGTGCCGAACGCAAGACATCAGCAGATTTTGTTGAGATATCTTTTCTTGGTAATAGGCGACTGCGAATACATTCTTGGACGTCCGTATTATTTTTAGTGTACTGATTTTCTTTTTAAAAACTTCGGGCTGCATACCTTCTCAAATTCATTTTTGTTTGTTGATCGCATTGAATATTACTGCAGAGCCTGCGAGGCACGACACGGCCTTAAGCTCTTCTTCATAATTTTTTGCTGTAGTCAGCACTGTTCTCTTCACATTATTGCTATCCTCGGTGGTGAGTGTAGGCATAATAGTTGTGTGCTGAATTGTTCATGCATACTTAGGAATATGCGTTGACAGTACGGCATTTAACACACTTTTTTTTTATTGTGAAAACAACGCTGTCATTCTCAGGGACGCTATGCAAGTAATAAACGGCAATTTGCCATACGCTCTTACATACAAAGATTGTCCAAGTCGCTAATATTTGCTGAGTACCGAAAATTGCCAGCATATGGCGAAAGGTTTCTTGAATAACGATCTTTTGTTTGCTTCAACTATGCCCTGTAAATGTTCGCTTCCTTTTTGAACTTTTATTACTTTTAAATCCTGTGTCTGTTTGCCTGAAGGATTACTTTTTCTGGCACATCTCACCGTTATCTTTGAGACATCGATCCTCCAAAGAAAAAACGATTCCTATGCTCCTAAAGAAATTCTCAACTGAATCATTTAGCCACCACTCATTGTGGGTTCACACGTGTTTGTTTTCCTATATGTCAGAGGTGTACGTACGACCTAACGATGACGCCGTCCAGAGATATCTTAAGAATGTACTACATCAAACCTAGACCAGATGCAGTTTACCAGAACCATCTCAATAAAATTTGGGTCCGCCCCGAGGCCGTGCCCCTTCAGCAGATAACGCTTGCACGGCTTGCATAGCTAAAGCGGGGCTCTGCTCTAAAAAATGAAGGCCATGTGACATCCATTGAACGTCTCTTATGGGAAGGGTGCACTGAAGTTACATTCACCGCTTTATTCTGAATAATGTACCCTGTCTGAGCGACGTATTGCTGCCTGCTCTCTTTGCCCGTGGTAAAGTTATGTTCCTTTTCACAAGCCCGCACTTATGACGTGACGTGAAAATCTAGGATGCCGATGACCATTGAAGAGGAGGGGGGGGGGGGTTATTAGCTGCCATCCTACATGAACTTTGAAATGGACAAAGCCCGAATAATGATCAGAATACGCAAAGCAGTGCGCTGGCCATAGGGGAGGGGGGGGGGGGGGGGGGGGAAGGGTTACGGGAGATAAGTATACTGAGAAATGAATCAGGGAGCATATTTAATTCAATTGCTTCCGCCTATGCTTGTTATTTTTTCAATAAATTACCTTTCCCGGGTCTTGTCAGGATGTCCCTCACGTTATATAGGACGTAAGCGGCCATCTGGTGAGACTTTCAACGCCCATTTGCGTTCAATTCAATTGCATATTCCCACAAAAATATAAGTAGACTGCTAAGGAATAAGCTTCAAGGAAGCAGCTTGAGACGCCTTCCACCCTATTAAGAGAAACGCCACATGAGCGATGCATTCATGATTGTTTAAAGGGGCGATGACAGTGCTCTTGCATGTATCGCTGTTTTGTACGCTTGTCAATAATAGACAAGTTTGTGATTCTACTCGCAACCTTTTATTGCCTAGCGTGCGGTGATACTGCAAAACAGGTTATAGAAATTGATGTCGAGGAACTCCTCCCACCGAGAGCGAGCGCCATTCTCATAAAATACCAGCGATAAGAATTTTTTAATCATGTGCGCCCTAGCACTTTCTGACAGGGTTGCCTCTCTAGACATGGGTATTTGTTGCTGTACACACCTCTTCAATATTTTTTTTAACGGTGGGCTTATAGCTGAGCCCATAGCCGAATACGTTTTTCTCAACGCTATTGACGGGTGCTAACAACCCTTCCTGCTTACTCCACGTGCGCGAAATACCGTAGGGCGCGTGTCTGTGAAGGCCGAATTTCCGGTCGCCATCCTTCCCGCTTGCAGTTGCCGCCAAAAGATTCCAGTTTTTTCTCTGACTTGCGCAATCGTGTGTCCGCAAACATAGAAGCTGTTTGTGCGCTGTTTCTTGCGCACACGTGTTGTCGGAAAGCGTGCGGACACGATTGCCTGCATCCCTTTCCTTTGGTTTAAATTTTTTCTTCGCTTTATATAGGAGCGCGGTCGTGCTTGGCTAGTGACAATGACATGCCTCGTGTTGTAAGGTAAGCCCTCAAACATTATTTGATCAAAGGGGTTTTTCTGTGTTAAGTGCCTTCTTGTTAATTTCAGCTTATTGAAAATCTTGGTACGCTCTTGTTATGCTACATTTAAATGGTACCAGTTCAGGTTAATCCTTTTTTTTCACCTTATTGGAGTGAAATATTTGTGTTTGAAACTAGATTTGTTTCCTGCACGTCTTTCTTTATCAATTGAAGAAGTCTATAACTAAGAACACGCGGCCCATTCAGGAGAATGATACTCATACAGCCAGTAACATGATTTTTGCTCCAATTGTATTGTTTTAATTTACGACATCAGCTATTGGCACCGTCGTTTACTAATATGTCGCAGGTTGCATTACTTTCGACATTCAAAGCTGCTGCAGACTACAGCAGCTTGATCGCAGAGTCCGAAAATTGAAATCCAGGGAGATATCAATCACAATAAATATGAAAGGAGATAATGAAGTTGCCCTGGCAGTAATCTGCAGTTGCATGCATGAACGCAGGTATCGTTCCGTTTGGTTCCACTTAAAGATAAAGTCAGAATATCACGCACATTTAGAAAAATAAGGAAGGGCAACTCTTCGTGGAAAATTGCAGTACACTATAAGGCATGTGAACGGTCAATAAAGCAGCCTTTATAGTTCTTTGATGAAATGGCGATTTTTCTAGGAAAGAAAGGTAGACGCTCTAGAAAACAATATAAAATGATGGTTTCGCGGTAGGGATGTTAAAAAAAGCATGGAAAAATGAAACGCCCGCTGTTATAGCTTGCTTTGAAATCATGAAATTAGCTATTGCCTTGCTTACCTAGCGTGGAGTTTATCTACAGATATCCAGTAGACTTTACATCAGTGGTGTCTTTAGAACCGACTATCAGCTGGTGACTCTGGCATATTCAGAATCCAGTAATAGAACATCAAAATCGCCATATATAACTGAATGAAGCGGAAAACTAGCTACCGTGTCTATACGCCCATTAATAATGTAACATGAGTGACTACCCCACTATAATAATGATCAACCGGACGATTTCACCTGTATGGACTTTTATAGGCGTGGAGAAATCTGTTTTGAATTGATTTTTAATATTTTCACACAAAATAAAGTTTTGGGAGTAGCATGTGAACCGAAAATATAAAATAAAGACATTGTTAAACTTCTCCATGGTTCTTTTGAAGATTTCGGTCTTTCCAACTGTGCTTCAGATGTCTTCGTCTTCATAGCCTTCATCTCCTTCGGGAATCTTGCGAAAATAGCTTAATTTGGCATCTGACTTCCTAATAAAACCTCAAAAGACGAGAAACCACTTAGATGAACATGACAAGGCGTCGCAAAGAAAGATTGAACAAAGCCAAACCAGTAAATTAGTGCTAATTAATATTTCTGAGGCATTTCACTTTTACGCCAAGTAAATACATGCGCTTAGATATATATTGAAGCTCATCAAGTTTATCATTGTGCCGGTTTATTTTCCTTTTTATGTGTACCTTTCATACAAGGAATCTGATAGCGGATCTAACTCTTGACGTTCCTGAGGCTGGATCGTTACCTTGATAGCTGAGGTACCATAGTAAGAATAAACAGTTTTCGAAATGTTGCAGAGTATATGAGCGTATTTTCGAAAAGCGTAATATAGTACAATTAACAAATGTATATAATTAGTAGCAGGAACCGCTTGACTTTCGAAATCTTACGTACTGCTTAAGAAGTACTGAAATATTGTGTATAAACTTGGAAGTAACAATTGTCAAGCCTATTATTTGGAGCTAAAGTCTACTGTGCGAAAAAAACTCCATGGCAAATAAATTCACGTGTTGCCATCTGGCACTCAGTGTTATGCTTTGAACAGCTGTTTTAGTGTTATTCCGAAGATCTCCACAGTTACTGTGACAGTGCTAACCTGAAAAAAAATCTAGGTATGTAAAAATGTCATCAATTAATCAGAATTGAGGTCAGAAGTTTTATGAAGATGCAAAATGCAGTCCAAGCACACTGCGGTGTACTTTGGAGCTGCCCTGTCAATCCCACCTCCCCCACACCTTTAATAGACCATTCAATTGAATCCTGGACACCTTGCAGAGCGGATAGAAGATATTTAGTATATTTACACTATCATTGTTTTCATAACATCGTACAACGCCTGCTGTGTTAAAGTAACTTCCTTTATTCCCAATTATTGATGACAAGCGCCACAAGTGCTATGAGTGCTGCTGCGACAAATGCAGATGTAAGTCGCTCGATGTTACTTGCGAAACAAAACAAAAATGAGATCGGAATAAATTGTAGTTGTGGTCACAACGAAAAGGAAACTGCACTTCCGGCGGAAGAATCTTGTGGACAAAGGGTAGCGTTTGGTAGCGGGGGGCAACTGTGTGGATCCTAAGATCGAATACGTAGACCGTGCTAATGCTGTGGGGATGCAAACGCGTCACACCTTTCATATGAGACGTGCCCTAATCTCGGGCAAAAGGGCTGCATCTCATTAGAAAGAGTAAATAATTAAAGAGCAATAGTAAACCATTTATTATAATAGGAATCAAATGGCGAGTTCAGTTATTTCCCACTTTTCTCAAAGTTAATTCAAGTTCTCTCAACATCTCATTTAAAACATTACAATTTAGAGAGACGACGTACCACACAACGAAAAAGCGACCAAACATTTGCACCAGGCCATTCCTATTATTGGTGCATTCGCTTGCATGATTTAAAGCAACAAATAATCAGTTTATGCACGCTTTCAGGTGAAATAAGTAGGAAGAAAAAGATGGTCCGCAATAAGGTACTGATTTTCATCGTGCTTGCATTTCTACAAAACGGCGCTGTCGAAGCTGTCGTAGGTAAGTCAAGTCAAATTTACAAGTTCTGCCTAGGTCCTTTGGGAAACATTGATCTGCATATATTGACACATTTTATAGTTATATAATATCTGTTTTTTTGTTTTTTTTTTTTCTTTGCAGACGTTTAGCCTCTAGCTATGCAACAAGGGCGTCCTGTTGCACACGTATACATTGATAAAGCTCCTGTCTCCTTTGAGAGCATTTTCTATCATTACAGGCTAAAAACGATATATTCGGCTACAAAGGTGGTTCTCAAAACTCTTTTATCAGGAAGCGTTTCTGCCCGACATATTAAAACGCGACCTACCTTAAATTTTATTCTATTAGAGAAGTGAGAATTTTTATTGTTGCCTTCTTTGTGCCCTTAACTCCTTTGTAAAGTGGGTTCATTTGCTGCTCGTGTTTACCCATTTCAAATCTTGCTGCAATAATTGGTGTGCACTTGTCACGGTGGCTGCACCTGTAAAGCGACCATCGCCAGCCGATCACTTGGTCAGGAAGTAAAGTCCCGTCTACTGCAGCTGTATTTTACGCTATAGCGTATAGTGCCCGCTCAGTCGAGAAGCTGCTGTCGTACTCTGTTTCTCCCCTGACGTTGTCGGGAGTTGTTAAAAGTGTTCGGAACGTAATAAGAAAAATTTCGGTAGTTCTCATCCTAGAAGACTAATGATTGGTCGATAAGTGCTAGTTAATAGGAGTTAGAGAGATGGGGGATTGGGGCTAACTAAAGCCAGGGCTGAATAGTTATTTACCGATAATTAAAAAAATAGCAATAAATTAACATTAAGAACTACCATGAAAAACAGAGGAAAAAAGAAACGAGAAATGCTTTCATTGCGTAGCAGTCTGTCGTAGCAAAAAGCGCGATCACGTCACTCTTAAAATAAGTCTTAGCGTTTCCCTAAATTTTTGATATCACACACTGAGAAAACGTGGTTGTGCTATGTAATGTCTTTCTACGTTAAGGAACACACGTGGGTTCAATACCTGCGTTGCTATTCAGTTTTTCTTTCTCCATCACCCAAGTATTTTACTTGATGGTAAACTCTTTAAACCACGCACTAATACAAGGCAACGCTTCTGCTGTTGGACAGGAAGCCGATGTCTCTTCTCGGACGTAGACGTGGAAGGCCTCGTTGACAACATGCTGGAGAAGATGCCCGAGGAGTGGACCATTCAGCCTGGCTTCACAAAAACCCTCATCCCTGGTGTAGAAATCGGGGGCTCGAATGTCACCGGACTGCGCCTCTTTCGTCGCTATGGTCCCATTCACCTTTACTGCGAGAAGGACACCCGATACCTGCACATGGACCTCGTCAATAGTGGAGGAGGGATTCAAATCACGTTTCCATGGCAGTTTTTTTGTTCTGGAAGTGGTGGCACTATAGGACTCGCCGTGGGCTTCATGCGGTTCACGCTTCCCCTGCGCATCGACGGAACGGCAACCGCCGTTAAACTGGCGTACGAAGGCCCCGCCACTCCTGTAGCAATAGAAGGCATACACCTGAGGCTGACCGGCGCGGGAAAACCGTTGGAGGAAGCGGCCGCTATGGTTGGCAAGTTGGCGCCAACGCACCAGCGAGAAGAGTGGAACCGCCTTTTTTTCACAACAATTTATGAAGTTCTGGAGAAAATCCTTGAGTAAGGTTTGTCATTTCTTTCGTGGTGCTCGGACAGCAGTGACGCAGGAGAAGAGGAGAGTGCTTTCTGGGATAATGAATTTCTGCTGACGTCTCAGCGTAGGGAAAAGGGGATATAATAAATATTGACAACAATTTTTCCTAACACTGTTATCATGTCAAGACGACGCTTTAAGTTGGTCGCAATGGCACTGTCAAGTTTAAGTTTTTGGACTACATCTATAACACAAGTGTCACTTCAATTAAATCACGTGCGAGCATGACTAATCCTGAAAAGTGACGTTGGATGTCCAGAAAGCCTTTTTTTCTCAACTTCTTACGCGCTCAAAGTTTCAGCAATCTTACCAGCTCATTGACAGCTAAAGCGCACCAGTCACTCAAAAGTGATCTATGCACCTGCATATTCGTTGCTTCTTTGTACAGACCACTCTGGAGTAGAATTATGTGCCTGCCAACCCCGTGCAGCCACATTGCTTCAAGACTGACTTTGAATTGCTCGTCACTTAAACATTATGAATAATACGCCTATCCCGCATGTAATACCTCTCACCAGGACCCTTTGTGATGCTAATAATGAATAAATTATTGAACATTTTCTGAAGACCTTCTGGTATTAAGAACCTTTCGCTGTGGGAGTAGACGCTGGCAATCTCGTGCAACTGCACATCCGTATTTGGATGTATGGAGATGCCCACTTCAGTTATTGTGTATCGTTATGTGCCTTAAACTTTCAGCACAAATGCATCTCATAATTTGCATGAACCGCTTGCAAAAGACATTGCATGCTTCATACACGACAAGTCTGTAATCCAAGCTATCAAGTGTTTATTTGGCGTGTGTGGTTAGTTGCAATGATCCAAGAACTAAAGTGGGTGAAAAGTAACGGTGATATTTAGGACATTTGAAATTAATTCAATTTTTTTAATGGGTTCATTCCTATTTATGTTTTATTTTGTAGGGGTTCTATACAGACAAAGCGTGGCCATGTATAAGGTGGAATGATGATTTCTATATGTGTAGAATATTTTTTTCAGCCTGAGAAAATGTTCCTCTAGGATATCGTAATTTTCTGAGGGCTTCATAAAATATGTTGTCAATATACTCGTATCGTGATAAGTTCTCTGTAAATATAACTCCTAGGTACTTATATTCGGACATCCTTTGAAGATGTACAACGTTAGAAGAGCAAAGAAAACGCAAAGTGAATGAGTTGCTAGAAAATTTCATTAGGCTGTTTTCGAAAAGTTATTATTCATCGGCTAATTTTCCTACCACGTGCAAAAAGGTTGATAAATATTCTACTAAGCGAGACTGATGACCTGAAGTGATAAAGAAATTGTAAAGTATGCGATCGTCAGACTACATGCGGATTTTCGAAGTAATCTTACAAGGGAGGTCATTGATGTACAGCACAAATCAAACGTCCTAAAAACAAGTCATGTGGCCCTCCAGAAGTTGTCGGGGCAACAGATGACTGTGCAGAACTGCATCTAATAATCTCTGAACAGGCAGTTAGAAAAACTGAAATCCAAGCAACTAGATTAGGGTTCTTTAAATGGAGGTTTTATTTGTACAATAATTTAGAATGATTTACGCTGTAGAATGCTTTCTAAAAATCACTGAAACATCCCCCAGTTTGAAATCCACAGTCCAGATTATAGGCAATACCGTGCACAATTTCCGACAAGTGAGTTTACGTGTTAAGCCCCACCTGAAGCCATGCTGAACATTAGATAAATTGTTATTTGACTCAAACTTCATAATATGTGCATGAATCATATGTTCGACTGACGATGTGAGCGAAATCGCCCTGTAATTGTTCAGGTATTGCCTATTACTGGACATGAATAAAGGAATGATTTCAGCCAGTTTCCATGACCTGGGCACAATACCGGAAGTAAAAAATTTGTTCAATATAATGCAAAGATATCAAGATTTCCATCGCGAGAATCGAACAAGAAGTTTCTTGGGAAATGATAGCGGCCACTGGATTTGTAAAAGGACGGAATGATATGGTTATAACAAATCAAAATGGACTGAAAGAACACATTTGAGATTGTTTCGGTGTCCTGAATTGGTTCTTCGTTTACATACAACAAGTTCAATGAAGTGGGCTTCGGAAGGATTGAACAAAACATCTTTAAAATATGGGTAAGTGTAGTGTGACTCGAAAGTAAAACTCTTTCCCAGAATTAGTTACGAAACTAATTGTGCTTTCGCTCTATTAAAACGAACAATGCTTTCAGGATTACGGCATGATCGTGAGCGCTTAAGCCTCTTTATACGACGTGGTAGGTGTACAATTTTGCGATTTATCCAGGGAACGTTTAATTTCACATTCTTTATCCCTATGGGGACAAAGCAGGCAACGTAAAATTTCCCACCACTTAAAAAAAATTAACCAAGGAATCAATATCACTTGTGAGACTAAGCGCTATTAATTCATCGAAATGATTTGCTACATATAGTACGTGATTGAAATATCGGCACGCTTGAAATTGGGGAAAGAAGAAAAAGCATATTAAGGCATTTGGGCAGGAGAAGTAATAAATAAAAGAACTGCTCTGTGCTCGGTGGTCCCATCTATTATTTCGCGTTTGTAACCTTTTTCAGCAAGCCCTGTCCTACACTTGCAAAGCATTACCCTCTGAACCATCAAGAAAATTGCCGTATGGAAAACTAGAAATGTACTCACACCTTGAAACGATAAAAAATTGAGTTTATAATGTGTTCTAACATAGAGATTGCACCCTTTTGTAACACTACGCAGCAGGTCATATGAATCAATAACTTGCCAAAATTGCAGTAAATATGTTCCAAGAGTAGATCCTGCATGTCTGAAGGCGCGGTCGGCTGTGCAAGTGCAGATTAAACGAGGCACAGAGTCTCTCGGGAGGTACGTTTGTATGAGCTTAATAATTCTGTCCTTGTTCTCCTAATAGTACTTCCTCATGTTGAAAATTCATTTTTGCAAACTCCAGTCCTGCCATCGCGTTGTTAAGAAACATCGTGAACCGTTTGCATATGCGAAAAGACTGCCTAAACTGCGTAGCGCAAGCTCGCCGAGGAAAAAGCGCTAATAAATAGACACCACAAAAAACGTGGAAACAAAACAAAGCCATTATATTTATATCTATTTTCATTGAGGGCTTTTAATTTAGCATTTCTGCTTCGTCTTGGCAGCACGAGTTATACATTAAATGTCAATCTTACTGATTCTTAGACCATCGACAATGTCTTAAAATACTAAAGACATTACGACACACAACTACTGGGTGAGCCCACAAGCGTGCCACGCAACTGATGAGGCGTTGCTTCCTGTTTCCGAACCCAGCATTCGGAAATATCTAAACGGGATGCGCTTGACACGTGCAGTTGGAAACGTCGGCAGGATCATTCCGGTGGGACTACTTGCAGTTCATTTACCCCTCGTACTTCTCGACTTCATATTGGTTATGTTGTTTTCGGCACTCTCCATTTTATGAACTGTTAGCTGTAGCGATTCGCTGCGCAACTAAACATGATTCAACTAAAAACAGCTCTGAAGACTGGAATGATCACCTGACAGGAGCACTGCAAACGAACTCTCAGTGGTCATCTTTCATGTCGAAGAGAAGCTAACTGAGAAACAACGAAGGGCTTGATGCTTCCTACAGCAATTATGAAATATATGGGGACGTATGGTGACATACGAGGGTATGGACGGTCGCAGAGTGTAGTATAATTTAGATCAAACATTCAGCTCAAACAGCCAATATAAATGCCGAGGGCCTCCAGCTGCTTGCGCCTCAGAGCCGTCTGTACTTGCTAGTGTAATTAAGCCTACAGTAAGAGCGACATCCAGGTCAACGGAATCTAGGTAGCAGCTACACACGAAGTGTTTTTCCGCATTGTACGGTTTTAAAATTCCCAAATTCATGATAACTCTAAGACAAACTCTCAATTTGACAAATATGAAAATGTAATGTAGCACATGTGTAGAGACAGCTGAAAACCAAAATGTTGCTCATTTTATAAAACATACTTTTATAAACCTTGTCTAAACGTAGTGCAGGAAAAATTAGCACGCGTGTCAGTCTTGCATTATCACACTGGCGGAAACTTTTCGCATTTAATCATTTTGTTGAAACATGAATAACACACGCCTTCAGAGTGACTGGAAAAAAATTGTGCAGATTGAACTAAAAGGTTTCTATCTAGTGGGTCTCTCCAACGCACCAAAATTTTCAGCTATCGAATAATAGTAGCTAAGGCGGAATTTAAGCTGCTATTACTGATGTGATTAAAGTGTGTATGAGGCTTAAAGCACTAGCTCACCAATTGCGCGATTGTATTCGGCAGTGAAGTGAAGTTAGGCTCTGCTTTGCCTACTGCTGTTAGTGACAAGGATTAAAGGCTGCACGTGGCAAACTGGGAAGGAAATTTTAGAGGGCCGGAAAATTTCATCAGGTAGCAAAATGCCTACTTAATACTTTTATACATAAATGACACATTGGCAAAATTAACTACCTATTTCATTAAAAATGCAACTAAGGCAAACTTTAGGTGTAGAATATTTTTTTCCGGAGAACCTTTTTAACGTTGAATAGGCAGAAAATATAAACAGTGCAAAAAACAACTTTGCTCGTTGATTGAAATCTACTTTGACAAGCAGTGCGTCTGGTCCACGATTATTGCTCTAAGTCTTGATCTTGATTATTTTTGCAATTTTCAAGGACACTGTAGACGTTAAAGATCCCACAAGCTAGGGTTATCATCCTACTGCTCTCTTTTCATGCTTTCCCAAATGCAAAAACTGTTATCAGCAAAGCCAGAGATACCCCCATAGACTTCAGTGGCACCTCCTAAGCTTGTAAGATCTCCAAAGTAAAGCCGCCAATACTTATATGAGAGTAACTTCCTCCCATGTTCTCAATGCGAATTAGTTGTTTGGTGTTACACTATGGGCACTGGCTTAACCTTACAGTGTTACGTTTATGTACTCCGTTGCCTGCCCTTAACGTGGACGAGAAACACAGCCGCCCTAAAATGAAACCGCCAATATAAGAAGGAGCAAAGTTTTAAAAATAACAAGAATTGAGTTCGCAATTATAGTCTTTCAGTAGCTCAGTCTTTGATAACGCATATCAGCTTCTTCTCAAGCGTCTGCGCGTGGAACTAGATCTCTCCAGGCAGTAGCTAACGTTCCTGGTGTGTTTTCTAAGCCGCCGAGCTGGCATGATAGGGCAAGCGTTTAGAATTTCACCAACTGACCCTCTTGATAACGCAGTAGCCTTCAAAACTGCCGCTGATATCTTCAAGCTTGGGCTTTCACGCCAAGCGGAATTCCCACTATAGGACTGGTCGGTGCTCAAATCTCCGCGACTGCTCCCTGCTCTCGAACTAGAATATTAGAGGTCTTGGTTGCAAGTGAAAGGTAAGGGGCGGCTAAAAACCTGCTAAAAATTAATGCTTGCTTTTCTTCTTGAGACAGTTGCTACCACAAGGACAGCTTTCTCACCCTTTTTATTAAATATATGAGAGGAAAGTGCAGATGTGCCCTTTTTTACGGTGCTCGCGGTCTAATGGGTAAAATAGTAAGATAAACTGCAGAGTCTATGTGTTATCGTGATGTGTATAGCTCACGATACCGCAGAAGTATACTAAGTGATTCGCACTTTTCAATCAAATATCTGTTTTTTAGTGCAAAACATGATAGAGGGCAATGAACATATCTGTCTGATTTTTTAGCTGAATCAAAAAATCTTCCTTGCAGCAGGATTGGCTTTATTTTGTTCTGCGAGCTGTCTCTACATATTGCGTGTTGTGAAATTATATCCGTGGCGCATGCCTAACTCTTTTCAGGTACAAAAAAACGAAACAAGGCAGATCGGTCAAATTAGGAGTGTCAGTTTAAAAGAGCCGAAGTTTTGTTTTTCATGTACACTGTAAACATCCGGGCAGTTGGGGGTCGGCATATATCCTAATTTAGATTATTTGGTGTGAACTAAACATGCATGTGCCTTACGAGGGACTAATTACACCTATGCCCATTTTTTATGCTGCCGCTCATTTACATTGTTTATTTTACATTGTTGATGGCACATCTGGTGCAAAACACAGCCCAATTGCTAGGAAACCTGAAGCCTATGTTGGTATATTTTTCTACCTTTCCTATTCGAGCACATGATGTGCAGGCTGAAAGCGAGTCTCGTTAACATACTTTGTTTAAAATATGAATGTATTGAGCTGTAGTGTTTCACAATGAAATGCACATGCTCGACCGCTGCAAATGTTTTGCGGTATCTAGGAGGCTGCCGTTTGAACATGTGGTGTAATAAACTAAACTCTCTCACGTTATTGTAATTTATTGCTTGAAAGCTTACCTTAGATCTCGTACTTATTTCTTCATATTTACTCTCATATAACTTATAAGGGCTTTGTACCTGCTTAATTTAGCGTAATTGTTGTCAGAAATCTTTAGCTTAAATTTTTAATACAACTTTACAAACCGTTTAGATTTATGGTATTTCAGCACAGACGTAATTCGCTTACATGATGCATTGTTTATTACCGCCAACTTTTTAGGGTATCTCGCGGAGGCAGCTTCTTAAATCAAGACTTATATTTGAGCAGATTGAAATTCTTGACTAATAAGTGCGAATCAGCGCTGTCGGGTCTGTCCGCACTTGTCCGTGTGTGTCTTCCTTCCGTCCTTGTCTAAGTTGCGCTGTTCTTCTTCCAAAAAGTATTCACTTTACACGCAATAATATGACCATAATTGTCCTAAATGGGAGGTTCTGACACATTTAATACTCTCCTTGTACACGTGCTTTTCAAGCATAAAGAAGATACAACACGTGTGTGTATATTTAAACTTTTGACTTCCTCTGGCTGCACATTGCCGACACCGCTTGACCGTAAGCGCCATGCCAAGGATTTGAGCCCTGAAACAAGCGGGATTATGGGCTTGTCTGAGGTTTTACTGACCTCGATCTTCCTTTGCTCAGCTATTTCCTACATAATGAAATCGCCTCTCCCACGGTTAACTGATAGCACGGCTTCCTGTCTGAACAGAAATAGTAGTGTCACTAGCACATCGACGTTGTTTTTTTTTCTATCCGGTGTCGTCGCAAGACTGCGCATACGGCGAAGGAACAAAAACTGTGAAAAGAATTAAAGATGACGCGAACTTTGGTTCGCTATACCAATTGTGAAATAGCTGCGATAATATTTTAGCTCTGGTCTTGCTTGGCCCAGCAGTTGTTCAACTTATCGTTTATTTGGGTATGGCAAAGATTTTCGCTGCCTTCGCTTATACGTTTCGTTCCTCCGTTCCGGATCTATCCGCAGTTTATCACTTTCAAGGCACTTCTTTGCCCCATATTTATGGTCATTATAATGGCATGCCTGCTGCCTTCGTCGCGACTCTTGCGCATTTGGTCCAACACGGTCCATGGCTGCAACTCATGACAAGGCTCTTTAGGGCTCACGCAGACAACACCCTTATAGCAACTGCTGCACAATGCTGCGGCACTCACACGGGCTAGGAGCGCCAACAGTACCAAAGAATGGCCGGAGTGGAGTTCTCCAATACGGAGTGCTTCTTCAATAACGACAGAGGCTTATAGTAAATGTCGGCTATATCGGCCATTAGAGTCCATAGCGCTGGCCTTATATAAGGCATCACGACAACCTCCTTCACACTCAAGTAAGCAGGAGTTTAGAGATGGCGACGACATCGAGATCCTAATGCGAAAGATTAGCAGCTAAAACACCGTATTTTGCTACCATCTCTCTAGAAGACAGACAATAAATGCTCTGATTGGATTCATATACATCCTGTAGCGATCTAATAGCCTGACCTATCCCTTCTTCAGAACAGTATTGAAGTGGATCTTACCCACTCATGCGTTCAATAACAATTTTGTGTTTGTTTTTAATTCCAGGCAATGAGCTTAACAGTAAAAAGGTGGTTCTTCATTAAGCAGACGTTTGCATGCGGTCTTTAAACGCACGTCTGTGTGAGCCGCCAGCGACGTTTCATTGTGTGTGTTTTGTGTTTGTGTTTTGTTGTGATGCCCTGATTTCTTGGGCACCCTTCAATGAATATATGAAGTGCTGCTGATATCACGATCAATGTATTACATGAATTAATTTTGCCTGGAACAAGGGTTACGTCATAAAGCTGCCTACTGAGGAACAGTTCAGTTTATGGAACATAATTACAACGAAGAGATTCAACCAAATATCACGAAAGAGAAGATTGTGCTTTGGTGTGCGGTATACTGAGGGAGAAAGGAGGGGGACGTATGCTACTCAAGTTACACCACTTTTTGATGCCTTTGTTTGATGATGTGTGTGCCTTCCGAACAATCGGATGTCAGGGCTTACTAACAAACAGGGGTAGGAATTTGTTCTACTGGTTTGCAGAGAGCATCTTGGTTCATTCTTCGCGCGAAAATCCCACACGCTCACCACCCCTGACCAGTAATCTTGTCCTACCTTTTTTGTGCCGTCTCAAGTTCTCCAGCCTAGAGAAAGAGTGATGCAGCCTACGACTGACCAGTGACTGACCACTTCATCTTGCAGTGCTCTCATACTTAAATGAAAACAATTGCAGTGGATTCGAACCGGTCGGGGTCAGTAGCCCAGCGTGTTAAGAGCCTGGTCACACTAGCGGGTGCTTTAGCGTCTTATACCTAGGCTTAGGTAAAGTTAAGGCACCGCAGCTTGATGCACGGCTTTAGGTGGCGCCACAATTAGCGTTAAATATGGCCTTGCATCGAAGGTTATCACGGAAAGCACGGTTAAACGTCCGCCATTTGACATTACTGCTCTGACGTGGCGCAAATGAAACTGCACTGCACCAGGCCCATAGCCAGTGAAAGTTTGTACCTGTTAAGCATTGTGTAAAGAACGGCAATAATACCAAGTTGAAATAATTAGGACAAAAAAATCCACGCTAGAACACTAAGAACACCTTAACATAGGTTAACGATGGCAGTATTACGTTCACGCGTGTCAGAATAACCTTTATAGGCTAAGAAGGACCAACATTTCAATCTTGCCTGGTTAAACCAAAATGCGAATTAAGAGTGCCACTAACTTTGGTTCTAATTTTGGTTTCTTGTCGTGCATGCTCAATACAGCGCAAATTTAATCGGCCACAATATGTGAAATCACATTCGACATAGATACATAAACTCTCTTTCATGCTCACAAACTGTGAGCATTTTCCGGGAACCAATACTGAACGTAATTTTGTTCACGTGGCATTTAACATCACATAAGACTGGATATATCAGAAGATCTTCCAATCACCAGCTTGTTGTTTTTGGTCGCTTTTATTTGAAACCTTTGCTTGGTGTTTATTTCGAATTTAGATATTTTTTTCTGAGCGTTCAAGAAAGTTGTGAAGTAAAATTGGCACCGATCGAAAGTTTGTATCATTTCATTGAATATGGTCATAAAGAATGTGATAATACTCTATTGGTGCCTTATATTTATTTTCAATATCGAGTCCACCATTCTTCTACTTCAGGCTTAACAGTTCGCTGTGGCCGTAGGAAATGCATTAAAAGCAAATTTTACGATACATCGAAAACAGATCACTCCGATAGTCTTGTCCAAAACCGTATCGTATAGTATCCGAATGTTTCCTAACGGTTAAAATGTGTCCTGGATCCTGGGCGTCTGCACCAGCCGTACGAATGTGACTACATTGTTTATAAGTAGCGTTTTAACTCTAGATGCAGGCATTCCAGCAGGTTGCATTTGCATTTCAAAAGTGCTGAGAGGATTGGTAGTTTTCGTAAATGTAGCCATGGTGACGACATCCGGTTTCATAATGCGATAACTTTCCGATACAGACTATCGTCGCTTGTGCACGAGCCAGGAGGTCTTAGACGTGACAAAACGGCTAAATGACAAAGTGAAACACTTTGAGCTAAGGCTGTAACAGCCACATGTTACTGAAATAAGGAGTGCCTACTTTAACTTTTATATTGTTCGCAGTGGCATAGCCTTCCCCTTTTTCTCATGTGTTACCCTCCCTATTTTTTACATCATGCATTTATTTAGTTTAAAAGTGTTGGTCATTGCTTTCCTGCGAGTACGCAATCCTGCGAGATACACTGAGGGATAAGCGATCCGGTTACTCATGCCATGATATCTCAGTTCGGTCACAAATATAAGCGGCCGGCAATCTTGTGAGGATCTAGGTCGAGCTACTAAGAAGAGTCAATACTTGCGACAGGCGATCTCTTATGCGCGGGTGCTTACTGTCGCTCGTTTCGCCGGTGCTCACCGCGATGAGGCGTCCTGATATTCGAGCTCTAGAAAACAATAATATAAGAACTAGATTTATAATTACCTCATAAACCAAGCACATACATGCAGCACAAAAAAAAAGAGTATGAGAGACATCATCCAAAATTATAGTGTTACTATTATCTATAATACCAACGGCCACACAGCAAATTGAAAACAGCACCTCCCCGGGGCTCATGAAGAGGCAGTTTCAAGTCCTGAAAAAAGGTTTGCTTTATGCGTAATGAGAAAATATATAAGCCTTTAGCAAAACAGATGACGTATGCGTGGAGGGGATCGTTGTTGCGCGGTAACCTTTTCAGCTGGCAACGAATCAAGTTCATTACGTTTTCAGTTACCCACTTATTGTTCAACTCTATCGGTATAATTTACCTGATATCCCTTCGTCTTTTCCAATATTTCATGCCAGGTGTTTGCTGTCTGATATCAGCTAACGTTGTTGCTAGTTTGGCATCTGCGTTAATAATTGTGTAAAATGCTAGGTGAATTGAACACATAGTAATCTTCTGCGGAAAATATTGCGTACTATTTTGTGTCCGTATATAGGCAACCAAACGGGATGCTGTCCACACCTGTATTCTGGTTCAGTGCAACTTGGTCTTTTGAATTTTCCCGAATATATAAAATATACAACTGTATTATCAACACAATCTTATGAATACCAGGTTTTGTTATTTGTCCTGATGTTAGTATATTTACATTCAATTTGAAGTATTAAAACTGAATTTCATTCTATTTAAACTTTTCGGCAGTATTCTTATAAAACCTCATTCTGCACTTATATCCCCATTACGAACTCCCATGTTTATCACAAAATGCTCTCAAATATATACTAACTTTTTACTTTCAGATCAACTCATCAGCATTCAGGTGGCAAAATGTGCGTTGTGTTCAGGTAGCTAGGAAATGTAGGAAAACTACCTCAGAAAACCGTTTTTGGTAGCTTATCATTAGCCATATTCTGCTGAGAGATTACACTGCTGCCATTATTGTCTACTTTTTTTTTTTATCTTGCGTGCTCTGAATCTATGGGATGCATAGTAAAACGGCTCCAATGGTATGATTTCATACATTGAGGTGTTTTCATATAAGCATTTTCATATTGATATGCATATCAAATTAATTTTTGTATGTACGTCGAAAGTTTTTGCTGGTGGTCTTACATGAAAAGTTCTGGCATATTGCATCTTGGCGCCAGTATACGTCCCAAATGAAAAAAATTGTATGAGGCAATAACTTCACTATTTCGCACAGAATCTCAATCAATTCACATTAGAAATCACATACAAGTCGCATATAATTGCATAAGGTCTCATAACTGCTTGCACATTATCATAAACTATTTACGATATTTTATGATAATGATGTGTACCGCATGAGAGTCCATGCGATTAGATGAGATTTTATGAGGTTATTGCCCCTTAGAACTTTTGGTTTTTCAGTAGGGAGGCCTATCCACCTACTCACGATAAATATTTATTTGCGATTAAAAATCGTGGATGACGCATATAAGATATTAGGAGTCACGGGATTACTTCTTAAATTTGCAAATAATGCTGATAGTCACGCAGGTAGCAGAAAGCTCCTGTGAAAAATTCTTTAGAAGCTGTAAACCTAATATACTTCATTCTTCGTAAATCTTTCTATACGGGACAATTTTCTGGGGTTAAAATACATTCCTCTCATTCTATTGCAGGCACATTTGTCCTCCGTACTTTGCCGTATAATCCACAGAAAAATGGCTTTCAAGGCCACACTGGCGGCCGTGACATTATTAGCAATATCTTCTGGTTTCGTCCATTCTTTCACAGGTATGTTTCACATGTTGACGGTAGAAGCAGGGGCACCTTCTATGGCTGCCTTAGCATTATGAAAAAAAATTCATAGTGTTCAGTATATAAATAAGCGATTTGTGAATAACCTTGGGCGCCTTTCCTTATCAGGCAGAGTATAGTAAATAGTTTCTTTGAAGCCTGGGTTGTTTTTTATTGTAATATTGATCCATTTGTTTCTTTTTGTTTTTTTTCTCAGTGCACTCTTATAACATAACTAGCTACACAGAAACTAAGTGGCTCATTGAGACATGTAGATATATAATCCTTATATCACACAAATATCCCAGCAAGATTATAGATAATGTTTTCGAAAGGAAATGCACATAGTGTCTTTTAACAAAGCTGTTGCTCTTATCAGATGAATTTGCTTTTTAATGTACGTGCACACATATACCTCTTATGGTCCAGACGAGAGTCGTTTTCGCTGTTATGTAATGAATACTGCAGAATGTCTTTATTGAAATGCCACATGGTAACATGACCAAAGCACAGCGCTGCTTCACTCAGGTTCTGCCACAAGTGCACAGAGAGCTCGTTATTGGCGTGTTTGGGAATTCGAGCTATGGAATCGAAATAACAGATTTTGCAGTTCTAAATATGTTTTAGATGTCAGAAACCGAAATTGAATTAAGAGTATAAAAAGCATTTCTAGGACTTATAAGCAGCCCGTTTGATCTAATGCGTGAGGACACACTCAGCGCTACCTCGATTAAAAGACGAAGCAAGACGGATCTATCTAGTTTTTGTTAAGAGTAAAGCAGGTGCGTCCGTGAAGATAGAAAATAACAGAGACTTCAACGCCAGTTTAGATATCTCAGGACGCTGCTTTAGACTAAAGTCAGCATCGGCTTTTATTTTGGCGGGATCCAGGACCTAATAAGGATCCAGGACGTACCACGTTTAAACTTGGAGATGTCAATCAAGCAGACCGTATTGTAGCATTTCTCCTTTCTTTCATTTTTATGCGCAGAATGGTGCGACAGCGAGCACGATCGACGCCTGGAACAGGCCATAGAGGCTGCACTCAGCGCGGTTCCACCAGGGCACTCATCTGTCGTAGAAGAGGGAACACCGCAATACAACTCTCTTGGATTCGAAACCTACAGGGTGACCGGTCTGAACCACCTGCGTCGCCGCGGACCGCTGCGAAGCTACTGTGGCAACGGCACACAGGTTAGAAAATGAAAGCTCCTCCGGCGCATTTCCATCTACTGCGGGTCGGCGGCTCTCAAAGCATCAAAAGAAGCATTTTATGCTTTGTGCCAGACGACTACGATGAATTTTCCGCCATCATCGTCTTTCGCGCCTATTATTGCTATTTCTTATACCTGGTAATGCAAAGACCGTTGGACTAGACGATGAATATACCAGTAAGTAGAGCAGTCTCTTGACATAAATTGAGTCTATTAGACGCATACGCCTCTGCCTGGATATCCCTCTCTTTATGTAAGAATTACTTCAGTGATGCGGAAAAAAAATAAAAGATCAAAATTGCTGCAATAAAATACTACCAGAGTGCAACATAGCAAGGTAAGCCAGATATTACGAAACAGTGCCGGTTATGTTTTTTTTTTATATATAAAAAAGGCAATGGTTGCTATGGACAAACCGCATCACGGAATCCTACTAGATGTCCTGGGAGAAGTAGACCTCACTTTAGCAGGAATGAAGAGGTATTAGTACGGATGTATTTCTTTTCCTTTCTACTTTGCACGTACCCGATGCAACCAGGCTATGAGTCAAATTTTCTGAGTATTTTGTTGCAATATACCCAAACAACCTCCTTCTACTGACCACCTTTATTCTTTCTTCCTGTTCTTTTTCCCCTTTGAAAAGTCGGACCATCGCAGGACCTTGTGGTCATTACTGATTACACTGCAAATAGAGTACAGGGGCTGTGAGAGCAAACCTCATTCTTGTGAGAAGTTTTGGCGCTTTCGACTGTTAAGAGTAAAGGTTCCTTTCTAGTTGTAGATAACGGATGCATTTTCCGTTCGTTTTCGTTCCTGAATCAACCAGCTTTAAAAATATTGTGCACTTCATCAAGCAGCACATCATCACCATCAGCAGCAGCCGCAGCACGACTATTTATCCGTTAAATACGTCACGAACTCCTTTGGTAAACATACCGTCATGCCACAGCCAATAACAAATTACTTAGAAGTTCTGGTGATACAGAGTTAATTCAAAAAAAAAAAAACGAGTAAATAGATTATTGAACCAGTAGGTATTTATACCACGTTAGCATTGCATTTTGGTGTGTTATGTGTTCATTAATGGCAAGCCGTTAAACGCTATGCAGATCGTGAACTTTGATCTCCAGTCCAATGAGCCAATCGTCTGCTCGTTCCACTGGACTGCTGGAGGAAATGGTTCTCTTGACCTTGCCGCTCACGCTATCAAGGTGAAGACGCAGCTCAAGTTTGTACATGAGAATGGCATCGCGGCGACTAGGATGCTGGACGAGCATGATGACTCAGTAACGATTTCAGTTCGCGTTGGAAGAGTCACCCTGCACATTGAAGACCCCGAAGGAGCCAAGACCAGGCCAACCGCTGGGTTCTTGAGGCACCTTGCGCTCGCTGCCGTGCAGGACTCCTGGGAACAGCTATTCGTTCCCAGGTTTGTGCAGGCGCTAAAGGAAGAGTAGTGCTCTCAATGCCTTGAATGTATAATAAAGATATATTCAAAATTCGTAGTACAAATATGAGAGTATTTCTCACCAAAGTGGAAACCAATGACGTAATATCACTCACAACGGCATCGACGATCAATTCTGTGTCACTTTGTTCCCAAATCCAATGCACTAAATTAATCTGCTCTATCACCTCTATAAATTTATCCTCGTTCACAGTAGCAAGAGACATTTTTCAGGGGACATTGGTACCAGATACCCCATTTATTGCACATTGAAACTAAAATTTGTAATATTCGACGCATAAAGAACTCTTCAACTACTTACAGATTGTCTACATTTTGCATTCTTTAACTGCTATCGCTTAATAAACCTCGCAACGTTTCAGCAATATTCATTAAAACTGTATACCCACGCGAAGTTCGAAGTTCCGTTATCAGGGACTCCGAAACCGAGGGGCGGTGGGGGGGCGGGCAAGGGTCGGCGCCCCCCCCCCCTTCCCACTGCTCACGCTAAAATCACTTTTATGAGCGCTCAAATTCTAGGACGTTAAAATGTAGACTGTGTTGTAAATGAGCTAGCATGGACTGCCAAGATTTTGAAAATGTTTTTTTTTGCGTGAACTAAATTAATACTCTCCAAAAAAAAAAAAAACAACAAGCATTGAATAACTGGCCACAGTTGATGAGCAAGACCAAGGGGATTCAAACAGGGCGTGCGCGAACTTCCTTAACTCAAGTGTATATTGTTCGCCTATATACTTCTTTGAACTAAGGTCTTTTTTATATATATTTCACATCAAATTAGGGCCCTTTTTCATTTCTTTCGCCAAGTTTCATTCGCTGGCTTGAAAATTGACAGATTGCAAGAATAGGGCACCTTTAATTTGAACCAACAACCACATTTCTTCTCGCAAAAAATCTGAAGGCAAGTTGTTGGGACCCTTAAACAACCTTTTGTTGGCTCCCTAAAGTTATGTATTCTCTTAAACCAGCTTTTCGATTGCTAGAACTTGAATTATCTTGGTAACTTTGAGTGAGTATAATAATTAGTATTTTGAAAGTATGAAGTGCGACAGTGTTTTAGAAGGCTGTATTTGCGATCAATGCATGGCCTCAATCTTCTTTAGGGGTAAAACATGCTTTCAAATCGCGTAAAACAAAATTTACAAAGTGTAAATTTGGGGCTAAATTTATTTAAAAATTAGGATAAAATAATAAAAAAACAATAAAACAATAAAACATAATTAAAACAAAAAATAAAATTAAATTACCTGAAAAATAACAATTATGACCGGACCAAATTTGCCCCCCACTCAAAAAAAAGTTTTAGGACCCTGTCCGTTATCCTGAATGCGATGTCGGCAATACACTCGCTGTGAGCGACAGATCAAGCATATGCTTCTGGCGAGTACTAGTTGTCAGGCGACAAGACTCTGCACTGACCGGCCATCAGGATGGGTTATATCGCTACAACGCATGGTACGAGGGGTTAACAGGATCCGCCAACACTGTTTCCTTCTTAAGTGTAAAGTTAACGCGTGTACCAAGTCCTCCGGAGTGCTTGGATCCAGAGTCAGACACTGATCTCAGGCCGTTGAGGGGCGGTCGAACCGCATGTCTTTTTAGCTTTTTTATAAGAGGCCCAAAATGGACGCCCTAAATAGATGTATAGGAGACGCCTACGATGGATGCCCAAAGGTTCAACTGCAGCCTGAACAAGTGACGGCGTCCCCGTTTGATCCCAGGAGGGCATGCCAAGGAGCGAGCTCTTCAAAGTGTAGAAAGTTTTAGACTACATTCACAAGCCATGTTCTTGTCCTCTGGACTCCTACAGAGTCCCAGAAAGGGGGCTGAACATATATAACACACCGTCTGGAGTAGCGCATTTGCTTTCTCTACTCTCACCGCGTTTAACTCACATCTCTCTGCGTGCGTTCCTTTTTCGGTAATCACGTAAAGTAAGCGCTTTGTTTAGCTTCATCATCGGAAGAGGCCTCGAAGTATCACATTAAAGCCAATGCTTTGGACCTGCTTCTCGCAACGCAGCTCAAAACATCAGTGGCTATATGTTTATGTAGGATTGTCTGCTTGCGTTCCTTTTTCGGTAATCACGTAAAGTAAGCGCTTTGTTTAGCTTCATCATCGGAAGAGGCCTCGAAGTATCACATTAAAGCCAATGCTTTGGACCTGCTTCTCGCAACGCAGCTCAAAACATCAGTGGCTATATGTTTATGTAGGATTGTCTTTCACATAATGCTATTGAGCGGGATTCTATACGAATGAAGGCGTGTCACAAAACGGACGCTAACGTATAGAGCAGTAACTAGGCAAATTACAAACTCCAGGAGAGGAATCGAGGGGATGGCGATGATCTGCCATGATACACGGAGAATGGAGCCATTATTTCTTCATTAATTTGCACCGTTGAAGACGGCGCTGAAGTCCCCTTCAAAGGTTTACACCGAATATTTCCTTCTTAATGGTATAATTGAAGGCCATATATGAACAATTTCGACGTATGACTCAGATGCCGTGTTTTTGTTTTCTTTTCCGCGCAACGCTTCAGGTTTCAAGTATACAAAATGCTTAATGAATGTTCCAAGTATCTTTGCCTCTCGTTTACGGGCTAGATATATTTCGATAGGCTGTGGAGTATATTAGTCAAAGTTTCGTCCGTAATATAAGCAGCAGAAATTTTCAACAACAGTGTACGTATATGAGATGCTATGCATGCATGAAGATTGCTTGGTTTGTGAAGTTTCTCGTTCCGAAGCAAATAAGGCTGTCAGAAACGCCATAGTGTAGAGCCGACGTCGCCTCCACGATCATTAACGGCAGGTGGGACGTGCGGAGGCCCAAGGGCCTGGAAGCTCCTACCTCTTCAATGAAAAAAAAAAAAAAAAAACATGTGATAACGAGGTCTATATGTCGTTGGTATGAATCTGTACTGCAAACCAACCCCGACTTTGAATAACTAATACGGTGTTCTGCAAATTTATCGGAACCGTTCTGCAAAATTTTCCCGCCTCAAACAAAGGTTCATTTGCGCTGAAACTTCGCACAGTGCTTGAGCGTTGCTGAACGTTTTTTTACGTAGCAAGTTTCACCATAGTGATTACCTCTTATGTGCGCGAGCGATTAAAACCAAAAACCTGTGCTACAAGATTTAGAAAACAAAAAGACGCCAATGCCAAATTTCCAGATGGATGGATGGATGGATCGATGGATGGATGGATGGATGGATGGATGGATGGATGGATGGATGGATGGATGGATGGACGGACGGACGGACGGACGGACGGACGGACGGACGGACGGACGGACGGACGGACGGACGGACGGACGGACGGACGGATGGATGGATGGATGGATGGATGGATGGATGGATGGATGGATGGATGGATGGATGGATGGATGGATGGATGGATGGATGGATGGATGGATGGATGGATGGATGGATGGATAGATGGATGGATGGATGGATGGATGGATGGATGGAACATAGGAGCGTCCCCTTTGAAACGGGGTGGTAGCAGTTGCTATCATGCTCGTGTTTTCCTCTATCTCTTAGTTATTGTTTTAGATCAGTTGAATTTTTGTTTCTATATTACTAATATTACTACTTTTCTGCTTTAGAGCCACCAATCTTGCATTCATTTTTTGCTAGCTTCCACCGCAGGTTCATTCATTAGGCAACTGGTATCTCTAAACCCCGGGGCCTCAAGAAGAGGGACTGCACCTGCATCGACTTCCGGATGAATACCATCACAGTCGTGAATAAGATGGTTAGTTGTTTCTGTGCATTTACCACATACTGCACATGTGCCATCGTAATGGTTAAATTTCTTTTTTGTAGCTGCGTGTTCTAAGATATCCTGATCTTGCTTCAAAAGGTAGGGCACTACCTCTTGAGTTATCAAAAAAAAAAAAAAAAAGCTTCCTTCCTGATCTGCCTTTTCCACATTGGGCATTGTTCCATACTCTGTTTCTGGTTTCTGAAAATTTTCAGAAACGTTTCAGAAAACGGCAGTTTCAGAAAACGGCAGTTTCAGAAAACGGCTTGTTTCAGAAAACGGCAGTTTTGGCGCCATGTGGCGCCGCTAGATGAAAGAAACGCGGTTCTAAAGTGCCCATGAAAGCGTGGCACCTTTTTCTAATGGTCCTAGCTGGCTGCACTACTCCATTTTCCGAAAAATTGGCGTTCGCGTTTTTGGCTCCGTCAGTCTCGTCACATATGGTCCTGGTTTCTCGTCATGCGGAGCCAAACTAGGTAAGTACCACTGTAAGGCTTACTATGCAATAAAAGAATCAATAACGCACAAGCTTTCAGTGCGGTTTCACCGCAAACGTGCTTTCGGTTGAGGCAGGATATTTTTAAGGCGAAAGCCTTCAATGGCTCATACTGCCGTTCGCAGAAGGTATCACACTTTGCGGCCACCCGTAATGCAACCCAAGATGTTGGCCGCCATAGGGCAAGGTGGGCCACCCTGGGCCAAAGAGGGACGTATTACACCTTAATACGCTTTCGTTACGTTGGAGGGGGTATAGCTGGCAGCTTACATGGTCGAGCACTAACTAGACGTAGGTCTTTCTGACATTACGTTTGGTAGGCGCTGCCAACTCCGCCATCTCCTTTGATATGGGAGGGTGATATCACAATGAGCCTACACTGTTAATCTGGTTCCACATAAGTGCCAGAAAAGTTCCAGTTATAAGTGGAACTTCCACTTACATAAGTGAAGTTCCACTTTTAACTGGAACTTTCTTAATGATATGCGCTCTTAATCTGGTTCCACATACGTTCCGCTTATAAGTGGAACTTTTAAAAAAGTTCCACTCGTTAGGCGCAACGTTTTCAAAAGTCCACTTATAACTGGAACCCATGTGGAACGAGGTTAAGAGTGTCTGAAACCAGATTAGGAGTGTACCATGACCCTTGAATCTACGTCATTCCTAGGCCACGCAGGCACGTTCATACAGCTCGGTTAAAGCGGGGCTTTATATGTTGGCTGGTACCTTACGCTATCGCGTCATACCGATCCAGGCATCCGTGTGGCACCTTTCGTTTGGTGTTTCCTCGAACGCAGCACCACACAGCCTACAGAAGGAGACGCTGTAAAAATAGAAATCAGCGAAGTTTCAGACAAACACTTTGGCCTTAGTGCACTTTAGTGGTCCAAGTGCTGTGCAATTTTTATTCAAAACGGTTCCGATAAAGTTGGAGAACACTGTAGACGCTAAATTGAGACTTAAATGCTAGGTAACCTGAGCCGAGGACTTCTCAAACTCTGGCTTACCGTAGCCGATGGAAGCCACCGCTTACTCGTCCTTCCTATTTAGGCACATTTAGAGGCACCTAATAAAACTGCGCAAAAGTGATTTGTCATGGGTGCAGCTAAAGCAGAACAATTTACTTGCAAGCCTCTAAGGCTTTATTAAAAAATTTTATTTCCTTATGGGCTGCAATAAACCGAAATTCCAACTTTTTTTTTGTCTGTACAAAAACGCTGTTCACACTCAAATGGGCTTATCAGTGAAGCAAAAATAGTATTTTGAAATGCTTCTAACCTGTTTATTTGGATGGAGTGGGGTCAATATAAAGCTCCTGGTACAAGCTAATGTGTATTGATCCTAGCTGCGCGACGTTTTCAGAAAATCAAATGATTAAAAAAAGACAATTTAATTGACATAGCATCTACTAGCTGTTTGTTTGAAACGGCTTCCCTGTCATTGTCACCGTAACTTAAAAGTCAGGCAAACGTTCTTTGTGCAGCTATGTGCAACCGTTTTTTCGTAGCGTTTAGTATAGCGTCATACCATTTCGCTTCGCATTCAGCATACCTCATCTAGTAATGTTCTAGAATAGCCTATGATAGCGATTCAAAGCATGTCAGTTTTTTCTTACACTCGTCACGGCGCTGTCTTAGTGCGAATGCACTATTTCAAGAGGTCTAGCCGGGCCTTCACGCTGTGCGCTACAGACACTGTGCCTTTTTTTCCCTATAAACAAATTATTAGTATATTATTCAGGTTTCGACAGAGATCTTGAAAGGTACCGCGCCTTTCCTTTCCTGTAAACCAATTACGAATGACAGAATTAGTAGGGTATGTAAACTGACAACGAAGTGATGTTAATTATTAACAACTACTAATAAAATAATAACCCCGTGATACGTAGTGCGATAAAATAATAGAATAAAAAACAAGAAGGGTTCAACGCTTCTTCTTTATCTTCTTATTTGTCTTCGTCGTAGTCGTCGTCTTCGTCTTCTTCTTTTTCTTCATTTTCTTCGTCGTCTTCTCATCCTCGAGGAGCAGGGAAGTCCACGGGCCACAGACCACGCGATGAGCGGTTAGACCTAGCGTAGTATTGTTTTCGCAATAAAACTGAAGTAACAATAAAAATTAACAATATAACGTCTTGCTGCGCGCCATGGTTGCCTGCATAGGTGCACCCAAAGTTGGGCGCACCACACAATTGCTGCGTTCTCAGGCTAGCCAGACCATGCCATAATGGCGACTGAACCTGATACTTATACTGTGTGCTATCGGAACGGGAGAGAAGACTCTGTAAACATGAACACGTTGCCTAATGTGTGCATATTATAGAGCGTAACCAGATCGAACTTAGACAAAAAAAAACATAACAGAGACCGACACCGAATGAAACCGTAATTTCGCACATCAGGCTTGCTAATTTTTTTTCTTTATTTACAATGTACAAGCTTTACATTTTACTGAATCTCAGTGTATATAGAGATCGCTTTCTCTTTCTATGCCTCTAATTATTAGGTATTAAAATAGGTGTTTTGCTGCTCCTACACCGCTTGTAAAATAGAAAAAGAAAAGTATCCGGTGGTGCTCGCGTGCCAGCGGTGATCAGAAGAAGACAACGTACCAAACCGCGAGCTGGCCCATCCCACATCCCTTCTTGGGCCTCGTCTCGCGAGCTAGCCGCTACCCGTGATCCCAAGCTCTGCGTCTTTTTGAAGAACCCCGGTACCCTTCTTCTTGATCGAGCTGTCCCAACTGTTGACTGCGGAGCGCGGTAGCCAGACCCCAAGCGCATCCTGTTGTTGTCGCAGTCCCCAGGTAAGCTCATCAGAAAGGCGAAATAGGCGCCACTCTTTATCCCTTCCTTAGGAACCATTCCTTTCCGCCGCAGAGCTGGGTAACGTCGGATTATTCCGAAGTCGTCCCGGTTAAGCTTTTTCGCTGGGGGCGCCTCACAGACAACCTGCATCTGATTCACAGACATCAGAGGTTACCAAAACGCGTCCCTCAATTGCATATGTACAAGTGTAGCACAGGGCATGCAATGCTCCCCTGCTTGAGTAGTTAGCTTTAAATGTTGAGGCTTTATTTTCGTGCCCATTTTACGCGTGTTCGCCTGCGTTATCTGCAAAAATAACTTCTTCAATAGAGCCCAACGACATTTGAGGACGTGAGCACCCAAGCCTTGGGCTCTACCTGGCGATATTATTTAGCTGGAAGTTGGCACATGTTTAATTGCAATATGAGTATATAATGCTAATCCTAGCATAGCTATGCCCCACTGTGATGGCGCAGCGGTTACGGCGCACGATTTCTGACCTCAAGGACGGGGCAGGGGTACTGACTACAGCGGCTAGATATCGTTGGAGGAATAAGCGATATGTTCGATTACTGTGTGACATTTGCACTTTAAATGACGGAAACTGGTCACTTCTTGGGCCTCACACTACGATGTTCCTCACAGTCTGTCACTCTAGGATATAGAATACTATAAACATAACTAAACAAGAACAGTGGCTGCGTACTGCCTTCGAGCCGTGAATGGAGTCCTGTTTTTAGGCAGGCTAACAGTTTTCTTCCTTTCTTCACTTCAGAGCTGTCTTATAATGCCCCTTAGAGATTTTATAGGGCGTAATAATGTAGGTTCCACTAATACTGCGATGAATGTGTATCACATTCTGTCTAGTTGAATGTATTTTCGCTATGATCTCACGTAATACCCAGAAATGTGACGCAACAAACACAAACACATGCGAGCAGACACAACACATGCGCACACTACCAGCTGTAATATGGATCTGAACACACACTTCCTCTTCCCCACTCCTCTTCTTCTACACCCAAGTACAAAAAGATGTACTAGCACCAGCACGGTCTTCGCAGGGGCTATTCATGTGACACTCAACTCGCAGGATTTACTAACGACATAATCTTTGGAGTAGATGCAGGATCACAGATTGATGCCATCTTCTTCGTCATTGTTAAAGCTTTTGATCGCATTTCTCATCACATGCTTTCAATGAAATTCAGGAAAAATATTCACCCAAGTTTTGCCTGAATAAAAGAAGTTCTCTACAGATGAGAACAATTCACAAGCGTCAATGACCTTAGCTCCTTTTTCTGTCCCTATAACATCTGGAGTCCACCCGGGCAGCGTTATTTATCCCCTGCTTTTCTTAATTTTTATTATTGATTTTCCCAAATTTGTCACCTCTCAGATTAGCTTTTTCGGAAATGACTGTGTTATATATAATGTTACTAATGATACAGACCGGCATTCTCTGCAAACTGACCTTGATGCTGTCGATACTGTCTTTTCTTGGTTTTCCTGCCGTCTAATGTCTCTTTAAACGCGTCTAAAAAAAACGATTGTCGTTTACTAACCGTTCCACAATTCCTACAGCCTACTTCCTTAATAACGCTAGCGTAGAACTGACCACAACTTGCCAGTCCATTGGAGTTGATATTCAATCTGACTTGACATAGCGTTATAATATAACCCCTATTTTAGCACCAACCAACAGCACCCTCAGTCTTCTTAGACATAACCTCAAGTACGCACCCTCACACTTAAAAAAACTCACTTATATTCCTGAACAAGCGCACTTCGTAAAGAGCATTGAATCCCTGCAAAACTATGGTGTTAGCTTCTTCTCTGATTACTCACATTTGAGCAGTGGTACAGCACTAGAACGACGTGCCGCGTTAGAACCACTATCATATAGAGTCACTTTGCTCGCCTAACCTTATTTCATAGACCGTAACATCAATATACGTTCCACGATGATTCTTTTTGCTGCTCCCTGTATTCTTCCCACGGCGTGGTCACAATAAAAAACTAAAGCGCATAACTTTCCGCTCATGAATGTACGCAAGATCATTTATTCCGCGCACAAAATAGACTGCAGTAACCTGCCATGACACATTGTTACTGAAGAAAACTTACAATCATTTCAAAATCTTTTACAACAAAACACTGTGAAATAGCTTATTTGATACTTACTATTGTAATGATGTACGTCTTCGCTATATTTTGGTAGCAAGTGTGTTGTATAAATTTCAATGTTCAAGTGCTATTGCTGTATTTCTATTATATGTGTTCGTGTGAACCCCCCCCCCCCCCCCCCCTTTTTTTTCCGTAAGTAATAATCTCGCAAGAGGGCCTTAGGGGCACTGGAAATAAACAAATAAATATCTAATAACATAAACTTCATCAATGGATACGGACATATCTGCTTTGGCCAGTGGACTGCACATGTCAATGTATCTGGGAGACATTTGGCTGCTTTGCGCAAAAATGTAATCATAAAGATTTCATTACTGAAATTGGCTTTAAGGTGCACAACATCCGCTCATTTTTTCACGGCTTTGAACAGGTACCAGCTGCGTACATTTTTCTTTCTACGAACTTCTTGACAAGCCGTCCTAATCATGAGTAAGTAAATTGTTACTTATAAACTGGTAGTCATCAACGGCTTTATGGGCATGTTGGAAAAATGGTCTGCTTTCCGTCGGTTGGAGAATAAGGACCGAGACCGTGCTGAGCCATATAGTTGATGACATCTGTTAAATGAAGTTAACAGGGTACAGGTGCTGGAAACAAATAAATACTGGACATCCTTTTAAAGGAGACGTAGAACCGTTTTCGTTGGCACCGATAGCAAGCGAGTTTAAAGGAGACCAGTAGGATGCGTAAAAACGTATTGCTACATCACGCCCAGTCATCGGTCGATTTCAGATAAAATTTCGGACAAAATACTACTTATGTAATTAACGCTGAAATCTTCCGCGTTTGACAGGAGAATCTTCTACCGCGTGCGTGTCCATTTCGGGGCCACGTATAAAAAAGAAATTCTGGGGGTTTAACCATGGAGTGAAAGCTATGTTGCAGCAATAGCCTGTACGCCGTTTTTTATTTTTTGGTTAATTGATCATAAGTTTTCTTTATCAATAATTATAATAAATATAATAATTGGTTCACAGGAAGGGAAAGGCGTAGTATCTGTCACACTTGTTGCTGTGGACGCATTAACCGCTCTGTAAGGGAAGAGGGAAATATGGGAATGAAAGTACGTTTTGTTTTAGGGAACGGAAGGTGCCTTAAACTTGTGGGTGGGCAGCAAGGAAAAGTGGACAGACTCATAACCAAGTCAAGGTCATGTTCTCATTATTTTCTTCTCCGATAATAAGAAAGGAGAGGCGCAATATTTGTCAAGGTCACTTGAAGGTCAAATTATCGGACACGCGAAGCACGGCTGTACTTAGCGTAATGAAATATGATGTTTGTAATTATGGTCACAAGCCCTAAACAGCCTCAGGTAATTGTTTAGCACCCTAAACAGGCGGATTTACAGGCAGTAAAGGTTACGTTTCAAACCGCCTTATGTTTCTCCAGATAGTGTAGCCTTAAGTGCTTCTTTGGCCATGAATATTTCCTGTTGAAGAAAAGGCGTTGCTCTTTTGCGTGCGCTTCAGCGGAAATTGTACTCAGTTTTGGAAACATTGGGTGGACTTCGTATTTATGTGTCTTGTGGCACCACACTGCTTACGCGGACATTGAGGCGATAGATTTGACTTGCCCATTTCAATATTGGTTTCATTGCATATTACCACATTTACTTTGGCGTTGAGATGAAAATATTGTTTCCTCACATCTCTGCCTTTTGCTGCTTATCATCTGGTGTTTGCATTTTTTTTTTCAGGTGATGCGTCCCAGTTCTCTGCGGTTTCTGGTAAGACAAAATTTTGTTTCAGAAATGTCCACTCATTTTAGCTAAATTGCCGTCAGTGCCTCTCCTTTCTATGTTGTCGTCCTGTTGCGCCCTCTCTGTATATAAATATCGACGTTTCCTCAGAAATAATCATTATATAGTTTTTTTTGTCTGTTTATCTGTTCTGAGTTCTTCTGTAGTGCAATTCATTTTGGGGTAACTTTGTTGGCTTTGGTACGTGGCATTTTTCAACAACTGGTATAGCACGTTACAGTTTATCGCCTTTCCATAAAATGTGTGGCTATTCTTTCTCCTATTGCTCCTTCGAAAACCTGACGGGACACCCGATATTAGAGAGATTTAACATACCGTGATCCGCGATCCGCCAACGTGACCCTCTACCGCTCGTGGGCGGATCGCACAAGTTGATTGGTTCCGATGCGGCAGGTCAATGTGCCGACATCAAGCATGTGGCGCCATCTATCGGCATCAAAGTGATCTTGGCATAAGCAATGGAACGCGCGATGGTGGATCACGGTAGCGGATGGCGGATCACGGTGTGCTAAATTTCTCCATTATATCCCGCATTATTGGGTAAAGCAGTCGAGTTCCCTTACCATGAACCACCATGACGGGGCTGACTGCCACTTGCCACAAAAACCTAGGGTACACGATAGAAATAATGTACCCTGGATCGTACAGCACAGGGCGTAATTACACACGAACGCATGCTTAGAATGTTTTATGAACTTTCGGGATGAGCTATCTTTACCCACAGAATGAATAATAACAAACTTCATGAATGGGTACTGACACTAGGCAAGACGAGAAAGGTAGACAAACACTGTTCTGTGTTTTTCCTCTATTTTCGTCTATGCCTCGTGTTGTCGCGCCGTATCATATGAAGCTGAGACTTTCAGAGCCATCACTCCATTCAACTCACGCGCGTAGTCTGCCGCGCCACGTGACAAAGAGGGATTGTGTTCTCCGTGGTATTCTTCCGTGAAACAAAAGCTACCCGAACTGTTTACGCAAATCTAGCTTTTCCTCGCGCTAGAGAGCATAATATAAATTGTTACAACTTATTGCGCAGCTCCTTGAATGCATATCTCGCGGAATGAGAAAAGCTCATTAGCTTGCACAGAGTGCTGCTAAAACAGGCGGCTGCAAACATTTTTTTTTCTATAGATTGATTGCACAAGTAGCGCACTTGGTAGAATGATAAACAATGAAGATGTGCGCAGATGTTGTGACCACGTGAGTTCTAGTTTCTAGACGGCCCGCACGAGCTCATGGTTGCAACCAGAGACTTACCCTAGATAAATAAAGAAACTGGATGGCATATCGAGAAGAGACTGTCATGTCTCGTTGCCAATAGTTTATTAATTATAAGGCTATGCAATAGCGGGGGATATCCGGAGTTTTGTTAAAACGGGGAGTACTACATACCACCCTTGTTCCACGTTTCAATTCTTACTACGTTTTAAACCGTGTTTTTAGCCCAGTTCAAAAATAAACCACACTTCTGTTATTGTCTCTCGCCATAACAAAAGTTTGTTTTATTTTCTTCTAGACGACTGGCTTACAAAAATGCTCTCGAAGGAGTGACAGCTGGAGCACGCAAAAACAGTTATCTGTAAAATGGGGAATAAGTAGGAATAAGTAGGATACAAAACATTGGTCAGTTTAGAGAGCGTTGGCCCCTTGCGGCTGCTTTGATATCCTGGGTAAAAGTTCATGTTCTCCTTTTTTGATATCTCCTGCTCGAGACTTTCAAAATCGCAAATAAGCTCAACTACAGGTTATTATCTTTGATGAGAACAGCTGAATAATGTTCTATAGATTAATTAAGCTCTGTGGCAAGAAGGGCAGCCGATTATAAACATGCAATGTGTTAAACACATATTAGTGGGTTTGTCGCCTCTTCCTCGCAGTAATTATTGAGCATTTTGTTATGCGAGAAAAATAAAGTCATGCACCAAAATATACTGCCAGAATAACAATTCTGGTTAATTACGCAAACATTTTCAAAATAAAATTTTCCATGCTGAAGTCTGAGCCATCCACATCCCCCATGCACCATGTCACGCAGAAAGAAGCTAAACACTGGACATGAGGCTTTTCTTATTGATTGAAGAAATCTGGTCGTATACCATAAAATGCATGTACGCGTATAGGTTTCATAGGAGTTATTAATCATACGCCTCAAGGAAGGTGTCACGTAGGTGTCACTGCGGGTATGTAGTACAGGAAAATTTTACATTAAAAATAGAGGTCGTGAACAAACGCGGCACCGCGTAGGCGGCAGCGTGTTCAATCAAGTGTGCCATGGCTGGACACAAATACTTGGAGAGGAAAGAAAAAAAAAACATTTCAAAATAACGTTCGGATAAATTTAGGCCTCAATTATTTCGCCTTGCCAGATACCTGGAAGAGAGCTTCGGGTGTGCTTATAGACCGAGTAGAAACCTCACAGTGCTAAGGTGGCAGAGGGCAACCTTCGATTCCCGATAGCACCGACTATTATTGCCATTTTCTTCTACATCGGAAATAGCTCCTCTCCCTTAACCTTTCCGCGAACCCACACCGAAATGCATTAGAGCAAATCCTGTACGTGCTTTTTGTTCCAATTGCCCAAAGAAATAAAGGAGAGTTTGCTAGTAGAATTGATTTGGAGTTCTTATTTTCTAGGATTCAGCGAGGTGCCAGGTAAGTATTCGTAGAGTCAGAATGTTTGCCTAGTGTCACACCTGATCGTTGAGGCGCACTCCAACTTACAGGTGTTAAATACCATAACAGATACGCGGAATATTGACGCAAATAGTTCTAAACAAAAATATACAATAAGCATATGCAGGCATTATATGTCTGGCGGATAAAATTATGGGTGCTCCTTAATAGCTGTCCTTTCTTTTCACAGACAACCAATATTCCGCCCATAAATCGAGTAGCAATAAGTTACCACGCATAAGATAATGTTTTAGCTGGTCGACCACAACTACCTTTGTTTTGTTGCTTAACCGCGAAAGCTACAGGCGCTTGGTATGAATAGTGATGTTCACAATAACCACAAGACTTGATGGTTTAACAACAATGGCAGTCTATGCATCCGTAAGGATTTGATTATTCGAAAAAAAAGAACTCAAACTTATCTGTTTTAAAGTGAATTGTGCACACGCACTTTTCCCAAATGCACTGAGAAGTAGGATTGATTTGGAGTTATTTTTATTTTCCAGGATTCACCGATGTGTCGGGTAAGTATTCGTAGAGGTAGTACTTTTGCCGAATGCCATAGCTGCCTGCTTGAAGTGAACTGCACCATATGGATGTTCCATGCCATTAGAGAAAAGCACGTCATTCGCGCAAATAAATATAAAAGGAAATATAACTCAAGCATACGTAGGATTTATTTGTATGGCATTACGGGTGTTCCTTAATGATTGTGCTTTCTTTTCCACAACAATGAATATACTTCGCAGAAATGGAGTAGTTATGGAGTAGTAGTAAAGTCACTACCCACAAGAAGATGCTTTTGCTGACAACGGATATCTTGTTTTTTTTTTTTTTTTTTGCGTAGCCTTGAAATATACTGCAGCACAGTATAGATAGTAAAGCTTAAAACTACCACAAGATTTGACGGTCTAACTACAGCGGTAATGCATGCTTCCACAAATCCTTTTTTTTAAAACGAAATAATTTACCAAATTAACTAGGCATTCGAATGAAAGATTTTGACCAGCAGATGTAAAATAACATCAAAACATTCTATAGGACGCCATGAAACATGTTGAATTCCACTTGCTCTTGACGGTGCTACATAAACTAACCAAAGCATCTACATACCACACTACAACAAGCATTGTGTAATGTGAACTTTATATCTCAGAATAAACTTTTACGGTAAACAAGAACGCAAAAAAGTGAGGATTTGATGTGTCAGCTCATTATAACCCTTATTCTGCTCTCTGGTGCCATAGTCCAGCCTAAATCTTTGACGAATCATTATAAATTAATAAGATGGAATAGTATACCTGTAGGTTCAGCGGTGGCGGTACCACAATGAAAATGACGTACGATGCATTTCAAGCTCTCGTTGATGTGCACCCAAAATATAAGCCTATGCAGATCGGCGCCGTTTATTTATGCGCGTTTTTGTATGTTCTTTCTTTTCTATGCACCTTTTTTTATGATATGAAAGAGTATTTCAAATGCAGAAACATGTGTGGTTCTCAATTTCGGGGTAAACTTTGCGCCTCTTAAATCTTTTCAGATAAACTCTGCTTAGAGGGCAAACTGAAACATGAAGTTGTGACAAATCGTCTTCTTATTATACAATTACCGTTTTGAGGTAACAGGGTGCTCACGTCTAAACGAAAGAAAACTCCGTCGTACAACTGTTTCCGCTCGAGCTTCGCAAATTTCAAGTGGGTCTATTCTCAGTTCTTCCATGGTGCAAATATGCAAGCATGCTCTCGTAGTACACTTTGCATGAGGATATAGAGCAAGAATATTTAGTTTTGAAAGGGAAGGTGGTGGGGGAGGGGAGGTGGCTTTCCCTACCATAACCAATGCAATTGCAGCTGTTTTTTTTTTTTTTTTTTTTTTACAGGAGTGAGCCAGTTGTCGGGTAAGTATTTCTCGCACTAGCACTTTTTAGCTAAGGAACGAAATGTGGTTTTCATCGTTCTACAACCCAGCAAACGCTCAGCCGTTCAAACCAAATATTCTATATTTACACTTGCAATACAAACAGCAAGTGGCACTCATTCGTGCGTAACATTCCCACGTTCACCAAATAATGTTATCCTCGCTTTGAAGCCGACAGCTTTCTTTTCTTGTGTTGCAACACAGTATGAAGCTTTTACACAAGTAGTTGTGCAAAAACCAAAATAGTGTTTGTTGCCAGCAATATCTCCCACTCAAAAATTAGTTATCTCACCTTTAGATACCGCCTTTAAACTTTAGGTTGGAAGTATTGCTGTTGATTTTTATTCTTTTAATTGAATCGAGAAAGTCAAAAACATTATTTTGCGGATACTACAAGAAAATATTCACGCTTCCAACAGTATACACTAAAATACACTCAGAATTGCGCTCGCATCTGATAGTTATATTTGGGTACATGCTCTTAGTTTGCTGACTTTAGTATCCGTTGAGACGAAGCAGTGAAGAATTCACCATTTATGCTCAGCCATAAAAGCGCATACACGGCATCTATGGTAGGTGGAGCCGACGCGCCTCTTAATGCCGCTTTTTCAGCTACATAAAAGATGAATCCAGGCATCATGGGGAAACAATATTACGTCTGTCCCAATTCAGGAGTTCTCGATTAAAGCTGGTGTCCGGTTGAGTGCACGTTGATGGTGTTCAAATGAAGTAAAAGGAATCAGATGTGTATGGAGCAGAACTAATATCTGATGAGAAGTTATGAGCTCAATTTATTGGAATCTAAGCTGGCGCCACTCAGGCTTGATAGAAGTGACAGGGGACAGAAGGAGGTCCAGAGCGGAGAGAGTGAGGGGTGAAAACTTATTAGGGCGAAAGCTCTACTTAGCTAACTAGTGGTTGCTGACAGGAATTGTCCACAGCGAGAGGCGCAAAATTTCTATAATACCTGGCTAGTTGCCATAGCAACTGTAGTGCTAGCTGTTTTTGAGACAAAAACAGTGAGTGCAATGACGGCATGCACGTGACCCAAAGCAGCGGCTGTAGTCTATGGAGGAGCGGAGAGGACGCAGTGAGATAAACAGAATGTGTACAGAAGGAATCGCACTATCAGTCACGCTGTGGCACGCGCAAAGCATGAAGCTTACAGCCATTCTCACATGTAAGCGAAAACACTAGCAATTTCTGCTGCGGCGACGTAACAACTTGTTTTCAGCTGTCGCGGCGACAGCAACGAAGTTCCAACAGTTTGGAAATTTTTCGCTCGTGTTGATGCCGCTCGCCGCTCAGTTCGCTCAATCGCTTGTATGTGAACCAGCCTTAAGTCATTGAAACTCTGAAAGTACCGCAGCTGCTTTCTCTTCACCACCGCACCCCTTATTGGGAAGCTGCAATCACGTGGTTAGACACATCCATAGATAGTCTATTCGCTTGAGTAGTTGACGTGCGTGGTGCGTCCGCAGCGTCTGTGTGGCGTGTTTCACTAAGCATTTTATTCACTATTACCTGATATGCCTAAAGCACGCATTATGATAAATTTGAGCTCCAAAGAATGTCGAAGTGCTAAGTATTCGTCTACAGCAAGAGGAGAATTCGACAGAGCGCTAGTTACAGGCGAACGAAGCTCTGCGTTGGATGCATCGCGTTCGGCAGTGAAAAGGCGCCCAGCTGCATGAAATAAATGCCAAGTGAACTTGTCGCCTTTCACCTAAGTCGGCATTTTAATTTATCTGGAATTTCACTTGTTTGGCATCACTAGAACAGGACTGCCAAAATATGCGTGGTTCCGTCGATGTTACTGTAAGTTTTGTTCGTTTTCGGAGACCTCGACATCTTGTTCCTTTACTGCTCAGTGATATCACCTCCTCCCTCTCGTAACAAAATCATCTACACTATGAGATACCGTCGCTCATGTGGATTACTTCCTTTGGATCGGTATGTGTCAACAATTTTAGAATGTTTCAGGAAACGCACATTTATATATAAGGATAGGTATCAACGTATTGCACATTAACAAACTAACGGAAACTTATTTCCTAGCGGGGCCCTTACAAGCTGATACACCACAACCCTAAGTGCTTTACAGCGCATGAACACTGGAGTCAGCCTAATAATAGCCTCCAAAATTAACGATAAAATTGCAAGCCTACGCAGCCATTTTATCCTATCTAGTCTGTTTCACTTTCGTCTGGTTATAAAAGCTAACAAGCACCAATCACTGATAGCGAAAAAGGTCCAGCCAATAATGGACGCCGTTTCTTGCAAGTAATCGTTAGCTGATTGAACGGAAGCAGCTTTAGGCGACGTAGATACAGCAATGACTTTTTGCCCTAGTCATTCTGGCATCTTTCAACTACTCCCCACAGAGTGAAGAAGCAAGGAGAAAGAGATATTCATAGAGTAATCAATTTTTTATGGGTTCTGTAAGCAAGGTTATTCATTCAATGTGCATTTGCAAGCCAGTCAGCATTGCACGCTACAGCATTATCATTCGACGTCACGTGCGCAACTGATATTGAAGCGTTAAGATACGCGAGAGCCAGACGTCTTTTGACGTTCTGAAGTTTGGTTTCACCAGCACGCTAAAATCACTAAAAACACATAATTTAAGCAGCTGGATTGCAACTCTTCCGATGGTTTCCTAAACCCTCATCTAAAGAATTTTTCAGTTTTTCCTTTACCAATCTTGTAATCCTGCGTTTCTTAACCAGAAGGATAAATTAGCCCTGTATTTCGTTCGCTACGCATAAATGAAGCCACAGTCGCTACGTCGGACAATGTCAAGCAACAACTGCCTAATATCGACGTTATGCTACCCGCTGATTGGCGTAATTTAAAGATGCCATTGGCTTTGGGGAAAGTGTAGGATTCAGGCGTTGCGGCAGCACACTGCGCGTACGAGCTTCTGCCTTTATACACGGAGGCGCTCCTACGTATTTGTGCAGAACTTTCTCTGCTTCGGGAAGGTATGATACAGTTCTTATATTTTCCTTAACAACGGCATTACACTGATTTATTTTGAAAAAAGTGAAAGATATGTTCGTTTTGTCTTCCTAATTCAAATTTTCTCCTCATAAATGCACAATCCCAAGTCCTCTCAGATGGGTTTTACTTTTGACTCGTTAAGTAAATATAACGAACAGTTTGAAAGGCTGTTGTTTGGCCCTAACTCTCAATGATATGTCTGTAACCTTAAGCTCAACGTCGTACAATTACGAATAATATATGTCCTCAAATGCTTACTTAATAAAGAAAATTCAGAGTATTCTCGCGTATACTGTCGAGCCATTTATTAGCCAGAAAAGTTTTCTGGACGCCCTGCGTTTATTGTGAGTACTCACTGGTGTTTCTATTGCTCATGCTTTTCTTCCCCTTAACAGGCTTCGATCAAAGTGGCGTCAGTGGGTGAGCATTATTGGTACTTTTTCTTCTCTTCTATGAGATGAGGTGTTCCTGTTTCCAGGCAAAGCACGCTTTTAGAATGAAGCTAGTGTTAGAAGACTGCATCGCAGCAATCTCATGACATTAAGCTCATGACACTAGCACCGACTGACTGATGCCGATGACGGCGCTGCGTAGAAAAACGGGACTGCGTAGAGAGAGAGAGAAGTGGTTCTTTTTGGGGAGGATGAAAGGGGGATCGGCGCGTTCAACTAGCCCGTTATACCTACTGGCACGGGCAGAGGCGCATTATTTTATGTTTTTTTTGGGGGTAGCCTCACCATAATATATGTCTCCTCAGGTATGAGGCATCACCGCCGTTGCGCCGAACTAAGGGGGAGGGGGGTAAAAGGATGGGAGGAGGACTGCGTAGAACACCATCACTGCCATGCAGAAAGAGGAGGAGGTGGTCCTCCCCTCTTCCTGCGTGGCGACGAGGGTGCTTTCCGGTTGCCGAAACGCCGGCTTTCTCTCAGCGGATCACGGTGCGTGCATCCCATTCTCACTCGCTTCACTCGCAGCAGCGTTGGTTTACGGTTACAAAATCAGGTTACAAAATCGACAATCTCGTATGTGGTGTATGGATTGGCTGCGTGAAAAAGAGCTGTTTGGTATTTATTCGATACGAGCTGCCAGCAAGGAGGAGGAGGAAAAAACTTTATTAAAAAAAATGTAAACACTCCCAGGAGGACCTCTTAGTCCAGGAGCCCTCTGGCTGTTCCTTCTAGCTTAGCCCGCTCGACCAGCAAGTATATGAAAGAAGGCTTTTCTTTTGAAACGCTTCAGGCGGATATAGTGCATTTTGCTTATTCATCAAACAAAGCGGGCCACATGCACGCATGCTTTGTCCTGTGCACTTTTGGCAAAGCATGCTTCACTCTCTGACACCTGCCGCTGGCTTCACGTTTCTTGAAGCGTCCAAGAGGGAGACAGCAAGGGGTTCCTTTTCTCCATCTTGGGATGCTGCGTGCTATTTCTCCTCGCCGGTATTGTGCTCTCCGTCTTCCTCACAACTCAGGATGGTGAGTGAACAGTTCACAGCATCTCGTGTCAAATTTGTCTCTCGGCTTTGCGGAAATCCGATTAGAGATGGACGCCCAATAATAACCGGAAACATAGCAATGCGCAAACTGTGAGTGTGATGAATAATTTTATAAAATGTTTTGATTTTTGCTTCTCTTCTAAATTCCCTTGCTTAAATTGTAATTTCCCATTGTCAGCTTAAAGTGCACGACTACATGCGTTTACGGGACGCGTCACCGACATCTTCCCTGACATCACCCGATAATGTGGAGTCAGCATGTAAAGCTATTACCCCAAAGCGAAACGGAATGCGAAAGCCACGCGACATCAAAACTAGATACTTCCCTTCCCATGTAAAATAATGTAAACGCTGTTTTCAAAAGTATTCAATTTTGGCCCACTTTTTAGAAATATAAACCATGTCGTTGACTTAAATCTATGGAGATGGGGTATTTGCTGAATAATGCTCGACGATTATAGACCATCCTGTATTTTCCCACCCGTACCTTTTCTATCTCGAACATATACACAAACATCCCCTCCTCTGCACACACATAAACTGCGACCACCAGAGGGGTTCTAGGTGATTTGCCGAGACCAGCGATCAGAAAAGGCCATCCCGTGCCTTGTGACCGAAAAAATTAATCCGCAGATAAAACTCCCTACGTGCATCCTTTCATTGTTCTCTGCTAAAACAGGGCATGATGTGCGTGGTCACAGCGTCAAACGTCGTCGTTCGTGATTGCAACACTTGCCACCTCTTTTACATCTTGTTCGCATATTGTACAGCCAACACAGTAAAGCTCAATTACCCCAGGGTGACTTCAGCTCTAGAATACTCTAGTAAAGTGTAATATGGAAAAGCAAATACTACGAAAATTGTCGTCTAGCCTGTTACCATAATGAATAATGCCTCATGAAATCTACACTAAAAAATGGACAGTATACAAATAATGCTAGTCTTTCGAAGGGACTGAGGATCACAGTGCCAAATCAACCTTCATAGGATTTTTTCTGCGTAAATGTTACCATCGATTGTGTAACGTAAGAGGGCAGACATTCCTGCTTCACTATTATTGTTAATAGAGGTCTAACGCCACAATATTAGTCAGGCTATCTGGGCTGCTGTTGTAGAAGGATCTGAAATATTTCATCCACCTTGAGCGCTTTAATAAACAGTGATAGGCAAGGGTGCCATGCTCTTTGGCCCCGAGAAATTTCGGCCGCCGGGTACTCTTTCGAACCCGGGACCCTCGACTAACTGGTCGTGCGCCTTGATCTATGGTAAATCACTGTGGGGCTCACTGTCAGCCGTTCTTGTTCCCGTGATGTTCAGCGGCACTGTGACATAAGCTATCAGAAAACATTGATATTTTTCTTGTGGCAGTTACTTACAATTATACCCAGTAATTTATTGTAGCGTCTACGACATTGCATTTTAAAAAACGCGATGATTTGTCGAGTTTTTTCATATTTCATTTCGAGACAGGATCAGATTACGTAATTAATTGTCCTCAATATCAATAGAGGCGGTGTTTTAATTGTTGTGATTAGGGAGTGCGGTTGAAAATGGCAAATTTGATAACCTACGCTCTTACTGTGTTTCTTAATGCGCAATCTTATCTGTTTTTTATGTGTTAACAACCTACCGACGTATTTACCTGACTGGTCGACTCAATATAGCCAGCCTACGTACCCCACTATTATTTACGTCCCTGCCTGCCTACTCTGAAAAAGAACCATTACTACGTATTTACCGGTCTTTGCGTGCCTGTTTACTCCTGTATAATTTGTGGGTCACTCCCTTCATAATGTTTTTATGTTTACTCAACGCTAGACCTCTGTACTTACCAGTACTCTTTTTTTTTCTTGCAGAATAGCATAACGATTGTCTAGAAAGCCTGGTCGGTGTGGTCAATACGTGTTACGCAAAGCTCACGCAACCTTTGGTGCCATCTAGTGATAACAACGTGTTTATAACGAACTGCCTGCAAACACGAACAGCCATGCTCGTGGCCTTGCGTGATCTTGTCTGGCCTCTGTGGGTGCTGCGCTGTCGTTTAGCCTCTGCCTTTGGTGCTTCCAGCGCGCTGCATGGGCTTTCCCAAATCGTGTTTTCTTCTTAGAAGGGTCTGTGTATGACTTGGGATACATTTTCTTTTATTATTCTATAACAGCAGTGACAAGCGTTAACTCGGAAAGTGAACTTGGAAGACTCAAAACATATAGTTAGATTATATTTTCATCTACGCCTCTATATAAGAAATGTCGTGCGAATGTACAACAGACTTACTACGTGAGAAAGCTTACTACACTAATACAGAACGTAAAGCGCAGGCAGATATGCACATTTAACCAGAATTCGCATTTGATTTTTCCTCAGCCTTGGCTCATTGGTTAAGCCAGTCGAATACTCAGTCATGCGGACAGCATTCGATCTCGTCCTCTCGAAACTCAAGGTGCACGCATAATGTGCTCTGTCAGAGGTCGCTCGAGATTCCCGGGTGGTAGAAATTGTCCGGAGAGGTCCACTGTGAAGTTACTCGTATCCTGAATAGTTTTGAAACGCCAAATCACCGCACAAGAAACGATGGGATCCTAGCTCTGACTAGCTACGTTTGCACGATCATGGTAGAATGAAGTCGGTCTCCATTTTGTAGAGGAAGAAGTGACAACGAGTTTTTTATGTAGCGTGTTTACGTTTCGAAACGCGTCTTTGTCTCAAGCAATCAATTTGAACCGCAATATGCTGGGGGTGAAGGTATACACAAATCGAGGTTTAACATTCTGGCGCTCTTTCTGCAAATATATGTCACTAAAGGAAAATAGAATTCTGAGTACAGTGCTGCAATGTGGACATAAAACAGTACGTGACAATGTCTTTTCGTTCGGTTGAAAAAGGTTGCTTCATAATGCGTAATATTATTTGAGGGCACATTTAAAATGCTGCCGATGATGTTAAGCTCGCCGTCATGCTTGGCAAAGTGCAAAATATGGACGGGCTACAAATTAATAGCCTTCGATATCAAACTTTCTATTGGTACGAGATGAAATAGAAATGATGTTTCACAGTTCTGTTATCATTTGCAATGGTACTTGTTAGCAATATTGCAATGTGTACTTCTGAATCGTTGGCACCAGAAAGTGAAGCCTTGAATAAAGTGTTTACCTTCGAACGGCGGAAAGTGAAATCATAATACTCCTTAAGAGATGTTGATCATGACCCCCATTTAAAATGTTACAAAACGTTTGTCTTGCGCATTTTCATAATGATGACATTCATCGTTTGAAGGAACCAACCGCGTATAGCAACCATCTTGTTACGGCTGCAAATACACGATTGACAATATCCGTTCACGCGCGGCAGTTTTAGCGTCAAAATTATGGTCGAGACATGCTTATCACGTCTGGTATTCGATAGTTGTATTCAAGTGTGTAGTTCGTAATCGTGCTACGCTTCGGAATGCGATGCGTGCAGTACTGGACATGGAGGAGGGGACAGAGACCGGTGGCGATGGCGGTGGCAACGGTGGCCCTTCCGGTCCCACTCGAACTATCCCTTCCCGTCGGCCCATTGGCCCAGGTGGTCCTTCGGACTCAACTCCATCTGACCCTGACCATGGGACAGGTGGCCCAGACGGCCCCTCCCACACTCACACTGGCCCTGACCATGGGATAGGTGGCCCAGATGCCCCCTCACATACTCATCTTGACCCTGCTCACAGTCCAGTTCATACAGCGATAGGCTCGGATGCGACGGCAGCGCCAATGATTCCGGTGGCACCTGTGGAAACGACAACGACGACAACGACAACGACGACGACCACGACGACGACTACGACGACTACGCCCGGTCCACGTAAATATCAGTACTCTCAAGAGGCTCTCATGAACGCAAAACACTTGAACGCAGACTTCCGGATAGAAGTTGCCTTTATGAATTAGGGAATATGAATGAGGAAAAAAGTGATAAATATCTGCACGTTTTTTTAAGCTGGAAACAGTACAGACCAGTGGGTAAACTGCGCAACCTTGTGCAAAAAATAATAAGAAGAACGGGTAATGCCACAATTAGGACTGGCTTACGCTGTTTCTTTTTAAAACCAATTGGACAGTGTTCATTTTTAGAACGCATGCAATAGCACTTCTCTCCTTCCACTTCCGTTATTAACTCGTTTCTTTACTAGTTGTACCACTCAAAAGCAATGGTCATTCGTTGATTGGCAGGTTTTACCTTTTCAAATGCGCTTTGAGACCTTTCAAGCGGAAATTGGTCTTGAAACGCAGGAAAAACAATTTCTTCTCCATTTTTATTTCACAAACTATTACCCTGTACCAATACATGCCAATTTCGCACGGACTGTTTCGTATCCTTTTGACCTCTCTGCGCTGCGCTTCAGAGCAACAACTGCTTGTAAACGGAGCTCTTACAATACCGAGCAGGTGAGTGTATTGCGCCGTTTAGAGTTTGTAGATAGATTCCATACCACTCACCATTTCGTTAACTCCGGGATCAGTGGGGAGCTATTCAGCGTTTTCGCTAAACTGTAGCGTGATAGAAATACACGAAAAAAAAGTGAACGAAATATGTGTATGTAAAACAGTCCCCTACTTTTTTATGTGTGCTGCCATTTTTTTTTTTCAGCATAAGAAGCTTACCCACAGTACACTGTAGTATTTTATACAACATAATATTACAACCTACTTATTACATAAAATGTTTACGACGTTATATTAATGCACATGGACCAATACGTACCACTTTTGTTCTCGACGGAATGTATACCAAAGTGAACTCATGTGAATTAAATTAAAATCATTCCCGGAAGTTTACTCCTGCGCCACTCTCCAATTGTAGCAGAGCATGCGGCTGTTCCATTGAATAAGCTCCCAGAATAGCGTATTTTACACTAGCCTAACACCTAAAAATTGCGAAGGCAGCTTTTAAGCTGTCCTTCTGTGCGTCTGGTTGATAATTGCTTTGTTTTAAAACTCCCTTTCGATTATACGGTATGTTGTGCATCGTGGTCTATACATAGGTTCATGTTTTCGAGCCTACCGCAAATATTCAAGCATAGGCCGATAGATCATTTTAAACACTTCATGTGCGACTACTAGGATAAGTTAGGTTCGGGGATTGTGCCATCGTTTCATTAAGTAATGGCATAAAGGCCTAAAACATGATAGCTGACTTCAATAGGGTGCATCAAGCTCCCTATTGGAGTCGTTAGGAGTTGTAGCTATATGGATCGCTGCAGCCTGGGAGGGCGTCACGAAAGGCGTCCTTGTATGCTAGCTCCGTAATCGCAGCATCTCCATTATTCTTGATGGCACAGGAAATTGTGCACTATGCGAGGGGGACAGGGCGAAGGCGGCTATCAATGACGACAATGGATGATCAGGAGGAAGTTTACAGTGGAAGCAATTTGCTTAGTATTCCTGCTGTCGTTATCGTTTGATCTCTCATTCGCTTGCATTCAAAAACGCTTGTGAAGGGAAGGGTCCTCAACTTTCTGGTGTCGGCATAGAATTTTTGTCGACCTTATACGTGAATAATAAGGTATGCTCTACCTGAAATACGGTGCGTGTAAATTACGAGTTCTATCTTCCGCTGCTCCTCTATAAAGACGAATTGAGTTGAATGCGATTAAAGGAATCGCTGGTGAAGTCCGGGCTATGGGCTTAAGAAGTCGACATGTTCGATGTCTTCGCATGGAAACAGAGATAAGAAACCTGAGGGATATTGCGTCGCCAAGAGCGATTTGGTGGTGCCGCTGCATTTCAGGTCCGTAGCAGCGGTCAAGTGTTTAGTGGGGCGGACGCTGACATTAAAGGCATGGTAGCTGAAAAGGAGAAGACGATCACTATAGACTAAAGCTATGCGTTCTATCTAACTGCCACGTTTGAGCATTACTTCTCTACACAGTGAAGCACACTTTGCTTTAAGTTTTCTTAGTACTCGTAGTTAAAAAGGCTCCCTACCTCCACAAGTGAAGAGCTGAAGAGCTGATTTATTAACTCCGCGCGGCTACTATCATAGCCACCCTGCAGTTCTTGTACAAGAGCGTACCGACATGAGTACGAGTCAGCTATCAGGTGAGACTTCCATCCAAGACTCCAGTTAATGCTGTGAAGCACTGCACCGCCAAGTTTCCTCACCTCCTTCCTACAGAATACATTTCACTGGATGATAAAGTGAAATGATTTTGTTGTTGATGTTGCGGAACTATTCTTACCTGTATTGTAATGAGCACATCTGCGTGCAAATATTTTCTCTCTCACTTTGACTGAACCTGGAGTCCCCACAAGCGTTATCTGCTCAAGCGTTCACAACTGCCTTCTTTCGTGGCGGCTGAGTGGTTGTTTAGATGAGAAAAGTTTAAGCAAAAAATGGGGAATGATTGGTAAATTTGGAATATTTTGCGCCATTGCGCAAGCAAGTCTGGTAGTTAACTTTGCTAGGACAACCTAAATAGATGTCAGTGTGTGTCACCGGCCCTTTGCTAGTTTAGTCATCAGTTGACTCTAAATGATCTGGTTGGGGAGAGGCTGTCCAACGAATTTTGCAGGTAAGGACCTTTGACGTGCAGCTTGTGTATTCTTGTTGTGTAGCTTAAATAAGCAAGTGTAAATAAACATCGGCGAAAAACTTCAACCTATAATAACACTGGTAACTTGATAAATTATAGCATCAAATCTCGCGTTTAACAGTCTTCACTGCGCACATGTTTACCCATGGCTGAAATTGAGCATTGCTTGACCAGGGCAGGGATCAAGCCCAAATATAACTCCGGTTATAGATGCTGACCGCAGCAGTTAAATAAATAGGTAACTATAAAGCGAATGAATTTTATGGCTGAACCAAGGGATGACGTGTCGCGTTGCCAAGAACAGCGGTAAGCACGAGGTACGCTGTCCAAGTAGCAGTGCGCTTTCTCTGCGAGACAAAACGTGTATTTGGTCGTTTAGGGGCCCCTATAGCCGGCACAAGGTCTTCTTTCGCATATAATAACACATCAGCGTTAGCGACCCCAATTATCCTGAGAGTGGCTCCGTGTTAATTGGCGTTTATGGCAAATATTATCATGCTTGTCTCTGGAAAATTGAAGGTACTTAGTGCGAAGGCCGAGAAATGATTGGTTGGCACGTTTTGTTACATCGTTAGACCAAAGGACATCGTGAAGGTGGCAGGAGCTGCCCAGAAAACTCTTGTACCTCATATTGATCTGAGAGGGGAATAGATAGATGAATTTATTGAAAGGAAAAGGCAGAGAGGTTGGCCCGAATAATTCAAATCTGGCCTGCTACTCTGCACTGGGGAAAGGGAAGGAGAGAAGAAAGAAGGTCATGATGGGTGACGATGCATATGAAATATATATACAGACACAGCAGCTTGCTTTACAAGCGCGAGTCAAGTCCGCTGGCGCTCAAATAACGGCAAAGAGCACGCACTGCCTGGACGCCCTTCCCCTTGTCCTGCCAAGCGCCCAGCAGCAGTTCCTCCGACAGAGGCCTCTTGTCTAAACGCTTCAGGGAAGCAACTAGCACATTTCTTTCGTTCGCATACTGTGGGCACACCAATAATACATGGTCCACAGTCTCTGGGATGCCACAAGTTGAACATTCTGAGAGGGGAAGATATGAATACCACCAACCTGGACCTTCAATGGGTGATGCGAAATTCAACGCTAAAATGTAAATTTTCACATGATGCTCTTATAGGCAGTCATAATTGTCCCTAAGAATCTATCCCTGAGAACTGTCCAAGTTTTAGCAATACGGACAGCATTGAAATGACAGCGTAGTTAAATGAGACGATGGTAGAAAGCAATGATTGGCTGGACAGATGACGGCATATGTCTAGAAGCTGCGTGTCAGCCTCAATATTTCCAGGAACGTGAAAAAGTTTGTTTATATGCTAGAAGGCAACACCCAGCTGCTTTTTGATAGCCTTCCACATTTCTCTGAGGGATTCTTAACAATTCTTATATTTTTGAAGCAACTGAAATTTTAGTCCAGGAAATTTTATTAAGCTTTCAGCATGAGTGGCGATTACAATGCATAGCTGTCCCGCCCACTTGCGACGCGGCACACAAACATCTGCTTCTCGCAATCTTATGCACGCCTCCTTAAGGCTCTTTGTCCGGGCGCATTTGAAAACGAAAGCCTTCAACTCATAAGGGTATCTCGTAGTCATTGTTGGTTTGTAGGGCGAACCAAATAACGCGAACAGCAGCTGCCGCCAGATATGTTCGGTGTGTCATTTTATGCATCCATTGTGAACAAATTTTGGATATCAGAGCTATTAATGTTACAAGTGAATGCAAATTGCTAGCCGTATGTATCCCACCAAAAACATTTAAGGCCGAGTTGCAGATGTAAAGCTGTTGCGCACTCTAATTAAATGTCACATTTTCGTAAAGGTAAATAGGTGATATTTACCAAATTTCAATTCTTTCTTCACAAACTTCGCAAATTCGCTAGTGTGAGGGGCGGTTATGAAACACCTTTTAACCTACTTCATGCCCACAGACATTCGTGGGCAGAGAGACAGGCAATGTTGCTGCCTTGTAAAAGCTTATTCCGAATCACATTTCACTGAGACACGAAAAGGAATAGGGCGAATAACAGGAATAAATGTGACAAAAACCTCCATTAATGCAGTGTCCGTTTTTGACGGTACGTAACAATTCACAAATGAAAAGGGTGTAAATGCGAAAAAGATGCAATTCTCCAGTGCTGTGCTCGGATATCCACCTAGTGGAAGTTCGTTTCGTTGTTGAGCTTGTTTACTTTTTTAATTCGGAAAATTGGTCTACATTCGTGCCGTTCATTTTTGGGTATGACCAGTATTGGCGTAAACTATGTTTTATAGGCAACACTGATATGACTGCTACCACATGGTTGCTTATTTACCTCTGCACAATAATGCATTGGCTACCTATTTTGCCTAACCCGTGGTCAGAAATCGTAAGCATATGGTATGTAAAAGTGATTTTACTGCAGGGGCCGTTCTTAAAATGTGCGCCTTGAGTGCATAGAAGTTATCTGGCGGCTTACTGCACCGAGAAGGCAGGGATTAGAGATGGACTGTACGAAAGAAATGAAAAATATAATCCTAGTCAGTGGCTCCGTATTTCGGCCATAGTGTGTCCTGAACATGCAGTGACATCGTAAAGTACACAGACCTAATTATAATTTCCTTCCAATAAAATCGGAACTCCTGATACAGAAATTAGCCTTTTGCGTGGAATTCGGTTGGTTACGTACCTGGGTTTTGCGCCTAGCTTGCTGCTGGTGAGGAGTTTTCGTTAGCACTTGCAACTCGGAAGAGGCAATGACATTGTGAAAGTTACAAAAAGTGAGTAGTTCGGACCACTTTTAATAGAGAGTCCTGTGGCGGGGTACCTGGGTGTTCTACGGCCTCAGAAGTAATGCTTTGAATACAGAAATTTCACGGTTGAGTCATTTTGTCGAATCTAGAAAGGGTAGATAGGGCGGGTAATATGTGCGTAAGACGCAATCCGTTGAAACTTTGAGTGCTCTGGATAAACCAATTTCACAGTTGAGTCATGCAGCCCAACCAAGAATGGGCACACTGGATGGTTAATTCGTGCGTGAGACGCCATCTGTTGAAGCATGGTCCCTCTGTGCTGCCGTATCTGAAAATTTAAGAATTTTGATGCCCTCTGGATGCTGGGCACGATTTCTAGAGGTAATGGCAAATGTAGGAATGCCAAAAAAAAACGTACTCAACTAATCCTGTGTGGCCTACTCTGCGAGAGACTCTCTCTTGGTAAGAATCAGTTTTGTTATGTGAAGTATAGAGCATTTGTTAGGTAGTTTTGTTATGTAAAGTATAGAAAACAATAATTAACAGATTCCTAGTCTGTTTCAGAACCCCTATTTGTATGCCGGTCTGCATCAAACACTACCTAATGGTGGAAACAACTGGGATAGCTATACTTATTGCATCCGTTCTCTCTTGCTCTTCCAGTAAGAGAACTTGTCTGCACGGTTGGACCCTCGGCCACTCTGAAGAACTTGTACCCACCTGATGGATTATGCAACTACATTTATTACACGGACGTTTACATCATGATAAGTAAGGTTATACCCACAGTTTCTGATACAAGCTTTGATGTATTCAACGAAACCATGCATTCTTATCTAACTACGAAAGGAGGCCTTTCATTCGACATCAGGTGAGTGGTAAAAAAAAGAGAATTGGGATAAAAACTGGGGTCATTATTCTCTCTAATGAAGGGAAGCACACAGAGGCAAGAAAAGTGCACCTCTGGACCTTTTTCCGGGCACTTAAAGGGTACTTTGTGTTTGAGATGAGTTCGGGCTCTCTTAGGGAGCCTCTCTATGGCAAACGACTTGCAATATTTCACAAACATAGCGATTATAACGATAAGGTATAATTTATTTTCCATCACATTCACGCGTCCACACTGTGAACTTCGTACACTTGCACATCACCCTCTATTTTTGACGCTGTGAACTTTGTTAGCCCATTTGTCAGAATACGCGTACATTAACGTCATGGTTTAACACTTATCAATGATGCACCTACCATAGAGCGAATTTAATGACCACATTCTCTCTCCCTGCTTTTATGTTTTTTATTTGTACACCTCTGTCATTTCGTCTTTTTCTACTCAATTCCCTTTCCTTGTGTCAACAATTTCTAAATGCCAACTAAATTGTCTGGTTTTCATTTTTTGGTTTTCTCTCAACCTCTCGCTCACACAAACGATGGCAGTGACTCACTGCAGCCTTGTTCGCTGCTTTAAGGTCAACCGTTTTGAGGCGCTTATTGTTCTTGTGAACTAGACTGAGGTTAAGATATTGAGCCAAATCCACCCGATACGTCGGTGACCAGGATCATACAAATGGAGTCTTCAATGTTTGCTTGAACATATTCAAGGCAGGTGTCACCCCCAGCTGTTAAATTTAATAGAGGATTACAGTAGCATGAAGATATATTTTTGGTGCGCAAGAAAAATTGTGAATGCAATTTAATATCTAATGACAGGGCGCCGTTCGCGGTGCTTCGTGAATAGGACATCGCACGTGACACGTTTGGCTCCCTGTCTTGCGGCAACTAACTTTTTCGAAACCTAATCGCTTGTCTTCTAACTGAATAGAATAGTAGAGAAGTGCAAAAACAAAGGCCCGTAGTAGAATATCTTCTGTGCTTTGTAGAAATTATAAAACCCTAATCGGATTCCTCGTGAAAACAAATGAGTTGCCAATTTGTTGTTCAAATATAATTTATTGAAGTTTCTTTTCGATAAACAAGCCTTTGAACTACTTGAACGAAATATCACGCAGCAGGATGATAGGGGAGATACAAATGCTATTCTTCTTGTGTCAGAAATTCCATCCGCCAGGATGTGCTCGAATAATTTGCAATATGATGCTTTTTTTTTGCGTGTCAGTAAAGCAAGAAAAACCCAATTTTTCTCATTGTATTGCAAGCTCGCGTACCTAACTTTTCATGCTGAGCCTAAATATGAAATACATAACTTCCAATGCAAAATTGAAAAATAATTTGTAGCTAGCCGTGCGTATTTAAATCTTCAGAAATGAGCACTCACAAAGAAAATAGAGACTGAAATACTGAGACTGATACAGACCTCGTTGCTGGTCTATGCTTAAAATACTGGAAATGTCGGAATTCAGGAGTTTGTGTTAAACTGCTTCTTGGTTTTAGCACAAAATATTCCAGGGTGTCTCTCTTTCATTCATCGCTAGTCCCGATTTGCTTGTAAACTATTTTTGTCTTTATTTGTTAATCAGAGCAACACAATTACATCGCGATTCTATGATGCATGCATGCAGAGGGGTAGTTTTAAATAGTTTTCTTGCATTAGTCCTTTCGAAAATTGCTCCAAGAATGGCAAATGAAAGAGTGAGTATTCATCTGACTGCCATTCTACCTCTGCGAAACAGGCGCTACATGCTTAACAATTAGAAACATCCAAATGAGAGTTGTGTTCAGGCTGGTGATAATTCAAAGTTCATAAGTGCTTCAAGCTGTCTTGAAGATTTGCGATCTACTAGGTGCCGTTTATATAGTAGCCTTTCCGCAAATAATACAAATATTGTATTAACATGCACTCAAGAAGGTATACCAGAGACAGCAGATTTCTTGATTCCGATAATTATCTGCGGTATTTAAAAGTGAAATACAGCCCGCAGAATATGTTTTGTTGGGGCAGTTTTCAGTCTTAAAAAAATGTTACAGTTAAAACATTGCAAGTCCTGGACCTGCAGTGTTGATAATGACGCTCATTATAGACACATCGAGTCCAGAAATATTCCCTGAAAAGTTACTGAGAGTTTTCCTCAGTTTTTGTGACTCCACTATTATTCCCATATGATACCGCATAAACCTCTCTGTAACGCAGCGGCAGGAGTATTCATTCCAACATGAGGTAATAGTTCATAACCCTCAGGTCTCATTTGATGTGGCGTATTAGGACCTTGTGTGAACAATGCTACATGATTATTGCTCAAATTTCTCCTATATTGGGCTCTTTCCTATCCTCTCCTGCCGCGTAAAAACTATTGCTTGCTTTCCAATAAATTCGAGCTGTGGTCGATGCAGACTGATATCGCACCATATTCGGAAGAGAAAACAATGCGCGGAAGAAAGGCTTCCAGAAGAAGTTTTTAAATCCTTCAAAAAGGCAGCGCACAAATCTCGCCGCCCGGTGACAAAAACGAACACTTTCTTCTGTTGGTCTTCTGACGATACCCTTCGACGTGGAACCTTCGCTCAGACTACAGCGAGCTACCGACACTGACTTTTTCTTTCCTTACACAGGTATGTACAGAACGGCAGCATTCAATCTAACAGGGCTGGTTTACATATCCTGTTAGGCAGCAATATCCTCCACTACGGGTTCTTAACAATGCGTGGACCTATCGCACAACTCGAGCAGTGGGTTAACAAAGCTAAAGACATTTTCGCGGTAAGTGCACCGGTACATCTGGATATCTTATTAGCAGCGCTGTATACGCTGTGGCATTAAATGTGGAAGCCGCAATGCAAACTCCAATTCTCGCAGTCTAGATACAGCCCAATGTCTATTAATGCCGACCCACATGGAGCGATTTTTCTACTTAAAACTTGCGAACCGGTGCCAGGCCCGCCGGTCAAGCCGGGCCTGATATTTTCGCCGGGCGGTTGGGCAGTCGGCCCTCTAACAGAGCCGACCAATGCAAGGAGCCAGCGAAGACCAATCAAGGCGAGGTCCCCGTCCGATGGCCGCACTTGCTGCAACACCGCAGCTCCGCGCCGGCTGCACCATCCTCAAGTCGCGCGCGCCGGCGATACGAAAAACGTCAGAAAATTGGGCTAAATTTTGTTCTGAATAACAAGCCGAATGTCAAAACTTAATCCTCTTGAGGATCCCTGACCCGTACCGGGTTCCTGGTGGAAGCGATAGCTTTGATTCAAGAAAGTTTGTGCTCACGGAGAGCTGCGCGGTGTGGTTGCACCGGTCAGCTTCAACGCCACCTCCGCATGAAAGTGCAGTGGAAATTGTTTTGCTTTTGTTATGAGAAAATGGGATTGAGAGTTAGGCAGTTTCATGATTGGACCATTTACTATAGCACTGAGGAATATCATAGCGTCGTATCATATGTGCCATCGAAGGAAGCAATATAGGCCTACCGATGACTACGCAGCAGCGCAAGGCCTGAGCGATGCCACCCACCGCGCTTTCAGGTGGCACCGCTTTGGTAAGGTCGCGTCATCCGGTGCTGTAAACGTTGAAATTTTGCTTACTTTGATGATGCAGAGGAAGCGAGGCCTTTTTCGGTGTTCTCATTCGGGCGTCGACGTGCCAGCCGCCTGTGTTTAAATGTGTGCGGTACGGTACCTGACGGTGCGTCGGAGTACCGTCGCCCCACATAAGTTCGCGGAGAACGTTAGCTCCTTTTTGGTGGCCCTTTATCTGTAGCAATATATTGAGGCGAAAGCCTTTATTGCCACATCGTTTCCTTAGCAAAAGTGTCACGCTTTTGTGGCGGCTCTGATTCGTCGAGACGGGATGAGGGTCGAAGGTCTCTTAGTGGTCTGAGGACGGCGAAAGACTACCCTTTCTCTCTTATCATTTGCCTCTTATCAGCGTTCGTTGCAGTGCTACATGTAATTATAATTGGTTTAGAGAAAACGAAAGGCGCTGTACTATCTAATATAATAATAATAATTGGTTCATAGAAAGGGAAAGGCGCAGCATCTGTCACACTTACTCTGTGGACACCTGAACCACGCCGTAAGGGAAGTGATGAAGGTAGGAGTCAAAGTGGAAAGAGTGAAAGGGGAGCCGTAGTGGGGGGCTACGGAGCAATTTCGACGCACCTGGGGATCTAACGTGCGCTGACATCGCACAGCACATGGACGCCTCTTCACACTATCTCCGACAAGTGTGAGTTTGGACGGTAGACCATCGCTCCTGTTGCGTGCCGCTCTTTGGCGCGCGTTCAAGGGAGTTCCCGGGTTCGAACCCGACCGCGGCTGCTGCGTTTCGATGGAGGCGAAACGAAGCGGTGTCCGTGTGCTGTGCGATGTCAGCGCACGTTAAAGATCCCCAGGTGGTCGAAATTACTCCGTAGCCCTCCACTACGGCTCCTCTTTCTCTTTCCACTTTCATCACCACCTTCCTCCCTTCCCTTACGGCGCGGTTCGGGTGTCCACAGAGCAAGTGTGACAGTTACTGCGCCTTTCCCTTCTTATGAACCAATTTAAGCATTGAAGATGGCAGAAATGTTAGACAAGAACTAATCTCGTGGATTCTCGCGGAATATGAGAGATCTCGCGCACAGATCTCGCACACAACGCTCGCCGGCGGGATTTTGTTCCATGAGCCTAAAAAAGGATTTCACCTTAAAAGTAGTCAGAGTGTATTTGGTTCGAATCCAAAAATTCCTCGTGAGCAGCAGTGACTACGGGACGCTGTAGGTAGCGCCACAGTCCAGAGTTACACCTATAGACTCCGACACACTGTCACGCTCTGCATTGCACGGCATGTACTCTTTGAGCATAAATGTGTGCAAAAATTTTTTACACATTATGTTCAGTTTAGGTACGCTAGAAAGCAGCCTTTTATTTTTTGGCGAGAATGAGGTCCGCAGTAGTAGTCGGGGATGCCAGTGGCGAATGTTTTTTATGGGCGATGTGTTTAGAAATAGAGTGGATAAAGTATGCATTTTAACTCATGTGAAATTAACTTTCGTGCGTCGATGTTTACAAAACGGTTTCGTTATAATTTTAGGCCCATAGAAACTTCACGCGTCTCGTTTAAGACGTAGAGGATTTAACTTGATTTGAGCACTATACCTCAGCCAGTGACAGCATTTAATCATCCAGAAAGACACTCAGTTGAACTATCGAAAGTCAATTCATGACAGAAAGAAGAGGTCATTGCCAGTCTGGTGAGAGAACCGACAGTTCAATGCTGTCTTACGAAGTTTAATTTGAACTGAGGGTTAGCGGACGACAGTATCTTATATACCGGGTGTCCCAGCTATCTAGAACCAAGGTGTAAAAAATAAAAACTTCGATATAGGCCAGGAAAACGAGCTGCATACAATTGTCAGCCGCCTTGCGCACCACAGGTAATTTTTCGTTTTGCAGCTACTTAAGTAGCTATAGTTATGTTAATTTGTCTAATTTACTAAATACTGACTTTCGATCATAAATATGAATTGGAAAATTGGTGAACGCGCACCAGTGTTTCGGCTGCGTTTCTTTGACGTTCGCTGAAAGTCACTGAGGAGCTAATACAGAGCAAACCATATCTGACCACTCTTAATAGAGCTTTCAGTACGCAAATTAGTTTTAGGTATATGCGTGGCTAACATGGCTTATATATACATAATTGCCAAGAACAAAAAATATATTTAGATTGCATGGCCGAGTTTAGCTGAGCTAAGCCGCAGTCATTTTTATCCCGTTCAGTGAAAAGAGTTGAACTGTGTACACTACGATCAAGGACGATTATAACCACACTCTAAATCTTACAGGAATTCAAAAGTGTACAAGGCTCAGACCCATCAAGAAAAACGATACTCGCTATCGGCACCTTCGGATACTCCAATAATGCAACTTTAATGAGATACAGAGCACTCTTCGATAACGCCATTACAAGAAGGTAAGTTTGAAGTGGTTTGTGTCTACAAACTAATATACACAGGACGTGCCCTTCATCGTTTGTAATCAAGTTGCTTATAACTTTGTAAGTGGTTGATTTGGTTTGTGGGGTTTAACGTCCCAGAGCAACTCAAGTTATGAGGGACGCTGTAGTGGAGGGCTCCGGATAATTCGACCACCTGGGGCTCTCTAACGTACACTGATGACTAGATTAAAAGGAATATTCAACGGTTGGCACCCATTCTACATTTATGGCGATCAACCCTTTCGTAAGTAATTCTACGTCGTTGATCTAGGCTGTAGTACGTTCAGTGAATCAAAGTAAAGATTTCGGGCCGAGGAGCTTTTATATTCATCCATTCTGTCTCAGAGCCGCACTTCTATTACGTCTGTTTATGGAACCAGGACGAACTACTATATTAACCATAGATGTGCTCATGGGAATAAAAGGATGGGTGCAACCTATGCTACTCATTACAATGTCAGCATGATACCGGCTTTTCTGAACATCAAAGGGCGTTCTAAGTGAAGGTTTTCGCAGCTTTGGTGCCCCTGCGGGCAAAAGCCGTACAGAGAGAAACCAATTTGCTCTTCAGCAGCGCACAGGTGAAGATGAGCCGAATGCCATAGAAAAGGGAAAAGTACAAAATATATCGAAAGAAAGCGGCAACAAAAATAGCTAGAAGCTGGAACCAGCTGGATTTACTCCACAGTTAGCTGTGGTCAGCAATGCATGCAGAAGCCTACGAAGTGTTAAGCCTGCTCTGCCATGATGGTTACGAAAATACAGCCGTTGCAAAGCAGGGCACCGCCGGTGATCATTAACGACATGCGCACTTGTACCAAGAAGAGAAAAAGAATGAATGGGACACCATGCATATTTGTAATCTGGGGTGTGGCATATGCGCTCTTGCGCAAGTGGTAATGCACAGTAGACTATGAGTGGCACATCTTTGCTACGACATTAAAGCATTTTGCTTTTGTTGCTGTGTTGTTGGTAATAAGGCACACTTTATTGCGAACTGATGTCATGTATGCATATTTACTATTCACTGTTAAACATTAAAACTCATATAAATATATCTTCGGTAAAAGAACGTCGCAAAAAGAAATACGTGCTGTTATTAATAACGTTGATCCTAAAGAGTCGAGTATTCGTCACCAGATTTTGCAGGTCTCTTTAATTCGTGTCAAAAATTGTTCACTTATGACCCTTCATATCTTAGAGCTCAGATGTCAGCTCTATGGCTTACCACCGATGAGAAATAAAAATAAAAAATGTGGTCGAGAGAGACTACAGAGGGATAAGGAATACGCGTCTGACAATTGAGCGAGAATGATTAAAGGCGATGCGGACTACCCATGCGCATATATAATGAATACGAATATTTGTTGGACTGAACAATACTGAAGTAAACATTTTTCATAGATCGTGATACCGCACAAAAAGATGAATATATACACTGATAGTTGTTCAGGACGCTTCTATTGTCGAATTGCAGCTGTGCCTGATGTTTGTTCGAACAACTCGAACGTACTTTTTTCACAGAGATGTAAACTAGCTTCAGCCATTTTTATTGCTAAACTGAACAAATAAACGCCCCTAAAATTAATTCTTTACTTATTAAATTGCCGCAAACAATGCAGTGCCAAAAGTTCGGAACGAAGGAATAGACAAACAATTGATTGGTTTTTATTTGAATATCTTCTGCTGACGAACTTGTATTAGATTTGGAAAACGACACACGACGCGTGGATAAAACTGCGTGTAACTGTGTGTCCGCGCTTCACTTCAGCAGAGCTCTCAAACCCCAATTTATCAGTTTCCACGCTCGAAAGTGTCCCTAAGATATCTGAGTTAGGCAACAACAGCAGCAAATGCTGCGCCCCAATATATTAGCGGCAGCATCGTAAGCAGCATAATGCATCCGCTAATTTACTGCTTGAGAAAGCTCCCGTAGTAACGCCAATGGGCATGTCCACCTTGGATTTTACCATATTTTGCGCGCTTTAGTTTCGAAGCGAAACAAATACTCACATATTGTACACATGTAAATAAATACAGCTGATAAGTTTTTGGGTGGCTCTAAAAGCATTCTTAGACGCTTATCCGGAACGCATCTGCAAAAAAAGCACGTTTTTCAATGTTATAAAAAATTCATGGAAACACTTAACGCTTACCTATATGAAGGAAAAAGTTGGCTTGCGCGGTGCGCTGCCGCTATGACCGCTTCCTACGCTTGCTCCTGTGATGTGCTTCCATGTAACTGGGCAAAAGATGTTCTTTGCATTCTTTATGCTTGTCTAAAGGCTGCGCCCCCTCCAGAACTCTCTCTCTGACGACGCCTGCTGTGTTATCTGAGTTGATGTGATGAGGTGATCGATTCATGCTTTTGAAGGCATAATAGTGTGCGGAAGTCTTTTGAAGACCTACACCGCCGGGTTGGCGCAGGGGTTGCAGCGCTCGTTTACTGCGACCAAGGACTAGAGATTGAATGCCGGCCTCGGTGGCCGCTTTTCGATGGAGGCGAAAAGCAGAGCGTCCGTGTGCTGTGTTATGTCAGTGCACGTTAAAGATCCTAGATGGTCGAAATTTCCGGAGTTCTCCACTACGGCATGTCCATAGCGTGAGTCGCTTTGGGACGTTAAACCCCCAAAACCAAACCAACCAAACCTTTAAAGACCATGGAAATTGGCACAACTAAGTGACAGCGGTTTATTGCGATGCAGTGGCTATTTACGGATTATGCATATATGTCGTCTGCTCGCACTAGCAGATTTATTAGCATGCCTTTTTGTATATAACACTGTAACCGAGACGGTCCGCCTGGTTTTTCTACTTCAGAACTCGAAGTTCTACTAGAAATAAATGGAGTGCGAGAAGCTGAGCGCGCGGCAAAGGTCCAGTTCAGGCAATTTACTTATCGTTCGTCGTCAGAGGTAGCCGCGCTTTACTGGTTTGCGACTATTTTGCTTGTTTTTTTTTAGTTTTTCTTCGTACCAGCGACGGTGACTTGCGCAACGCAGTTTCACGGCCGGCAACAGCTGCAGCCCGCCTGGGTAAAGCGAGCGTGATGAAGGAAACAAAATCTGCTGTAGGCCAGCGAGCTAAAAGCACTCGCTTCACCCACGCAAGAGAAAACGAGCATTTATGAAAACCGATGCACTGCAGTCACAAACCGGAATAACGTTCCTCTCATAAGACATGCACGCTGCTTGAGCTGAACCTGTTTTCTCGAGTTCGCATTTGATTTAAGGCCGATGTTACATCTTTCGTCTGTTCGAATCCCTTTTGCAAAGCATGGCCTTGAAGTTGACAATCGGATGCGTGCTAATTGAAAATCGAAATGGTGTGACACCACCATCAACGTTGCACAGAGGACGGTTACGTCAAACATTTCATACGAAAGAGCAGAAAGGTGATGACATTTGGAGGGCTGTTACTGACAGTGCACGCCGATGCAGACTTTATGAACACCGGTTATACCAGCAACTACAAATCCAGCCAGACGTGCTCTTAATGAAAGTAGTGAAGCTTTCGCCTTAATATTCGACTAAACAAAAAACACCGAATAAGAAGAGAAAATTGTCATGAACAACCATGAATCTACCTATAAATGTAGTGTCTTTTTGCTACAGGTTGCTTTAGGTGAAGTTGGTTGTGAAGACTGGTTTTATTGCAATACATCCACCATTTAGATTCTTAAAGAAGCTTCAACAGCTCAGTGCAAGTGCACTACAGACAATAAAGTTGATAGGGACGCTGAACGTTAGCCTTAGGAGTAAGCTCGATTGCGCGTTTATCAAAATTTTTTATTCAGGAAACGTATTGCGCATTTTAGGGTCCTACTGGTTTAAAAAAGCCTCATATTTTACATCGTTCCTCGGGCTAGATATATGCACTTAACGTTTAAGGCTTACATTTTTAGGTACGCATGTTGTCAGGTGGAATTCTGTTTAGAAACTAAACTTTGACTTAACCAGGAGATGGATACTGTTGGGAAGCAAATTGACATGAAATTAACCTGAACGCTGCGCAAAAAACTTTTGTGTCACAATTTTACTGCTAAATATAGGGTGTATTTTTTTAAATACATTTTAAAACATACTTACATATTTCATTTGAAGTTTACGTAAAAAAGCCACGGCGTTTAAGACTAACGAGCCCAATAAGATATCCCTGAATGTGAAAAATTTGCTCATCCCACAGCTTAGCTGTTTTCACATTATGATGTAGCCAGAAGCACTGTAGAGGAGTTTGTATCAGATAGTAAACAGAAAATGTGCTTTCAAAAATATTCGATGTCGACGATCATGCTATTACGATGGCAAAATAGCAATGTGATATTGTGTTCTTTTTTTTTGTTACGGACGTATTTGAACCTGATTTCTTCTATAAGTAGTCGTCAGAATACCCGAGGTGTTGAAAAGCATGAACGTAATCTGTTTACATAATAGTCAATCACCTTGTACACCCGGGGAAGCTTCGTTTGGTGCCGATATTACACCAGACTCTGTGCCGTAAAACGCATTGTTGGCTTTGGCGTTACTGATTTACGCCGAGTTCCTGGGTTGTGCTTCTTTCGCAGCTACATGGCAGACGTAGTGGTGGTGATATCATCTAACACCATTTATGACGATGTCAGCAGGTGCAAGACGGTCCCTCCAGGCGCTCGATCAGGTCCACCCTTGGACTATCCACAGTTTGTGAGTGCCTTTCTCTATGTCTCGGTGAACTATAAATAGAGAAGGTGCAGTTAAGTGAACTCTGGAATTCAGCCTATTGAGATAGTGCATTTCCTAAGCGTTAGTTCAAGTGCTTCTATGTCAACAAACCGAGCGCTGTAACTCTGCTTTCTGTAACTAGGGCCAGCATTTGCTCTGTGCGCGTCTCTATCATATATATTACACTGATGTAGGTACTGTAATATGACCAATGACAGACGACGGTCATCTAAGACGCTTATATTTTCAAAACCCCATATGGAAGCGTCCCTCGTTTCACCTCAGGCAGCACAAACCATCGGCCAAGTATTGAAGTGTATTGGCAATGCATTGGTCTTATATAGGGCCGGGAATCTCCAACACAGCTCCAAATGCACCAATGCTTTGTACCGCCTGATAAACAAGTAAATCAGTTTTGAGCTGCTGAGTTCGTACAATCCCGAGTGTTCGATGTCGCAGTTGCGCCTTGTGTGCAAGGGCTCTGTGTTTCCAACTCCGGTTTGTTCTCCACTTTATTTAAACAGACCCTGATATTCATAGAAGTGAGTGCCAGATGATGCCGGCGACCTCAACCCATGAAACGGCACCGAACTGGTACCAAAGCAGCACAAGATTTTCTTTTTTTTTTTGTGCAGCATGATGCCACCAGATCTTACATACAATTAACCTGCCTGCTAGTGCTCAGCGCAGTTGCAGCGCGATTATACCAGGCAGTGATGACGGCTCGGATGCATAGATGGCACTATGACGCAGTGTATGCTAACAGGCCGCCACCGAAAAGTTAATCAGGCACCATTTATCGCTTCTGCGAATCAAATTAGGATGACGTACGGTGTTTGTTTTTGCATTTTGGAAGTGACAGATACAGCTTTATTATGGCTAGTAAATCAGGTATGCGGTTAATGGGTTATGCGACTAATAATGGCAATAAAAATTAGGTATGCAGGCCGGGGAATTTAACAGAATTACGCGGATGGCAGCTGTCCCAATTACCTCACCACAAGAAAACAAATTATATGTAAGGTTACGCGCACTTACACCCGTCTCCGTGTTACCATAATGTTCAGAAAGAAAAAAATCTGTTACCATTGAATGAAACAGGAAAGTGTGGGGGGACGTTTATATTTCTGCTTTTCAGTGGTAATCAACCGTCCATTCAATATATTGGGTTCCACTTACGATGCCCGAATGCGAGCCTTTACTTTCAGTTCTTTTATTTACAGCAAGATACGAAAGGCCTCATTTTACCTTAAGTAATCGAATGTTGCCAAATGACTCAAGAGCCACATATCTGACAATAAGACCCAATGCCCCTGGGTTCTATTAATGGTTCAAGATTTCTGACACCTGTGGGGTGTGGACAGGGCCCATAATTCAATGCTTGGGCGATTAATATAACGGCTGAATAATAACATATACAAATGGCGGGAATAAAAATTGCTCATTGAAACTTTGAAATGATTGTTTAATTATTTCAAGTGAACGAATGTAGCTCTACACGACAGCTGTGGATAGTCCGTGCCAGCAGGTTTACAACTGTGTGTCTGCACAAAAACTGAAACCTGCTTCTACTGCTATTTGCTCGCACGCGCAGCAGCTTCTGGTTGTACTGGTCGCCGCCGCGCCACCAAGTGTGAAAAAAAAATGCAGTTCCTGGTGTTTTTCCGACGTCAGGCCGCTAGTGGACGCAGTCGTGCTAAAATCGTTAGTTTGACACGATGAAACGCTTCATGTACCCCAGCGCAAGTCGCTTTCGGATGTTAGGCTGCAAAACCAAACCAAACCAAGCAGCCAGCCTCCGAGTAGCTTCATAAATAACTACTAGAAGTAGTCGCGAAGACGCCATGTGTTTTCATGACTGTTTAAAAAGATCCAAACTCCCCGCTGTTAAGTATTTTTCCATTCCTGAATAGAAGAATGTGATTGCCAAAAATGCATCTCTTATAGATGTCTTCTCGTATATTAACTACGGCTCTTGTAAACTATGGAAGGAGAATAATTGCATGAATCTCAGATTTCAACTACGTCAAATCGTTTCTTTGAAGCTACAGAGGGGACATAGAAAAATGATTATCTTTGCGAATTCCTCTTTCACTTTCTTAGAGTTAGATTATCTTCCTAAATACCATGTGTTGTGCTGAATGCTGTGGCTGCTTTAGAGATTTGTGTAACACTAGTTTTCTACGTTATTTCTAAATTTGTCTTTAGTGGCGATGTTTATTTGTCAAGTGTTTAGTTGCGTGGCCACCGCGTTCAATCTACGTCCTCTGATCACAGCTAGATCAACATTTCGACATCATACTTTTTATGTTGTTTGCTTTATCTTTGCCCACTGACATTTATTGTATTTCTGCCCTTTCTCTTACATTTCTTGGTTTGGAGGCTTTCAGTTCATTTTCAGGTAGTTCGCCACCTCAGACTAGTTATCAGTAGGCTGTACAGCTATCATGCCACCTCCTCCCACTGCGGACGCAATGGCGGTATTTCTAAAATTATGGGTAATCGCATCTAAACAAAGCTCGTCTTCTTCCTTTAAAGCAAAATATCAGTACGCAGCAATATCCCCAATTATTCTTCTTACCTCTATACCTTCCTCTTGTCCTGTTTAACGACCGTACCCCCTTCCAACACCATTGACTCTATGGCGTTATCTATGATGTTTTGTTCATCGCTTCTAAAGGAAGCTAATCTTTAGTTAAAGCCGAGTCTCTTTAGCATTGATATCCTGAATTCCTGTGCTTCTCATTTATCCTTTCTTACCACGTCTTTTGTGAAAAGCTTCATTGTTAGTTCGTGCTTTTCTATCCCCCTTCCAGAATACCATCCACCTGGCGCACGATGCTGCTAGGGCATGTGCAAAATATCAACTCTAGTTTTGCTCTTGGCTTTCAGATTAAGTATTCCTTCGTTACTTTTCAACATAGAACTTTTCTGCCTCGGTACCCGCTCGACTTAATTTTCAGCATTATATTTTAATTTGCTACTGTCTGAACTCTAAGTATGACCGCTGAGGGGGGGGATGAATGCCGAAGTTCCTCGCGATTAAAGACTTTATATGGAGGATCGTATACTTGCGACATATATCTCTATTATTGGTTTACACTATGGATATCATCTATTTCTAGTAACTTTCATAGAAGTCGTACTGGGCAGTTGGTTGACTAATATAAATTGTTTCGCCATTATTATTACCTTCTTTGAAGCAACGGATGTATAGTTTTTGGATGTGCCATTTTTTATGTATCGGAGGCCTCCTATAATATGCAACAAGCTGAATAATCTTATTTCTGCTGTAATATTGCAATGCTGTCTCCATCGCAATTCATTTAGTTCGGGAATTAACTACCGATGGACCTCAAAAAGATCGCGGCGGCAGCTTTTCGGTTGAGGCGAAAAGCAAGGCGTCCGTGTGCTGCGCGACATCAGTCCAGGTTAAAAACCCCAGGTGGTCGAAGTCCTCCAGTACGGCGTCTCTCATATCCTCAGTCTCTTTGCGACGTTGAACCCAACCAACCAACCAACACACAACCAACCAAACCAAACCAAACCAAACAAAACAAAACAAAACAAAACAAAGCAAAAAACAAAAACAAAAAACAAAAAAGAAACAAAAACGAAAAAACAAACAAAAACAAAAAACAAAAGAAAAACAAAACCAAACAAAAACAAAAGCAAACAAAAATAAAACCAAACAAAAACAAAACCAAACAAAACAAAACCAAAAAAAACCAAACAAAACAAAGCCAGCCAACCAGCCAACCAACCAACATGTCTGCAGTTACCTGATTACCACTAGTGGCTTTCCATGTTTCTTGTAGACGGCCTGTCGTTCAATTGCTCCCCACTGCTGCCTTCTTTCTTATAGTTTCGATCACAGAGGGCTATACACGTGAAAACGGCTTCGTAACTGCCATAATCATATTTTAATAACAACACCCTTGTCACTTTGCACACACGCCTGATAGTTATCTATCGCGTGCATTTTCTCAGTTACTTTTAATTGGACACGCTACGGTGGCCTCGTTCACAAAGGCCTGTGTCCATTCGTGTCTCAGAATTCTGATTTAGTAGGAATACTAACGTCATAAGGTCATACGACACAGCCGAGCACTCACTGGTTTCAGTGCGCCTGATGTCACGAGATAATTTGACGCCACAGCCTTTTGAACAACCCGATAATGAGGCAGGATTCCAAGAAGGGGCAGTTAACAGGTCAAGAACATATTCATCGCTGGCGTGCGCAGCGTTATTCGGATAGGTGACATGACAGAGTTTCCACAGTCACTGCCATATGGCATGCGCTTTAGTTACGTGACATGGCAAAGAACGATGACGGTAGCTGGCATCCAGAGCCTCATTTAGCTTGTAAATGAGACTGTAGCTGTATTGGACTGTGGTGTCATTAGTCAATTATTTAGGTAAATTATTTGGTTAATATAAAACTGCATAAAGAAACTAGCACTCAGCAACATATTCGGCAGCTATAAGAGAAATGGTTTAGCATTAATGCATTTAAGCAGAGTTAAGTGCGACCCTATACTTTTTTTACTCACCTTACTGCCCATTCGGCGTGCTACTACACGCTGTTAAATATCTGTACGTAATCTCTGCATATTAGCGCATATATATTTTTATGTCTTCTATTGCTACATTTCTTCAACTTAGTCGAGATGACTAGTATGCCTTCGTAGTGTCATACGTTAGATTATGTTGTGAGCTAATGGCAAGGAACCGCGAACTTAGTTATATCTTGCACGCTTAAGTAGGATAGAATACCACATGCCCGACCATTACCGCTGTAACTTGTCGACGGTTCATTCTATCCTGAATAGGTTCTGGCTTGTCTTAAAGTACCAACAGTTTGTTGAATAGTAGTGCCACTTCATATTGTTTTAACGCAATAACTTTGCGGCGTTCGAAATTATAGACGTTTTACTGCGTCTGCTTTTATATGCTGTTTGTTGCGGCCTTCGAGGAAGCGCTAAACGTAAGGCCCCAGCACGGACGGCTTGTTCACACAACCTGCGGGTTCAGCTTCGTAAATGCGTGAATCGCCTGGTGAAGTCATCGTTCATCACCGGTCACGGTCGATGACGTCACCAAGGGATGATATCACAATCTCATGCTATCCCGCAGAATCTCGCGAAGGAGTGTGACACATATCGCGGACACATGCCATCATCTGTGCATCGTTTGTGCATGTCATCGTCTATTATACTTTTTATGTAGTTGCAGGCAGCCCTATGTGCCGTTTTGTCTTTTGAGACTCCTGCCGTATAATAAAAAGATGAATAAAAGCTACTTATTCAATAAACACGCACGCATAGACGGACAGTCATCAGCCTACAAATACTTTCGCCTTTAAATGCGTGGTTTACTCATTTTCATTCCTACACGATAATTAAAGGACTATAGACAAATTTTCAAAGCGTTAAAAGGAATGCGATTTTTTTTTGGGTTAAACAGAGATGCTTCCCAAAACATTCGAACCTTTCACGTTGCTGCGAAGATGGCTTAATTTGATTTTAAATATAAGCCATGCAAGCAACCCTGATGCTAAAATCTCAAAGAGAGACGCCACTGTCACCAAAAAGTGTGCATATGTAAGTAACATGACGTCCTCAAACAACTATCACTGAGCAAAAAGCATTGACGACACAGGGTAGCTCATCGTCGACTGTCACTCATTCGCCTTTCACACAGTCTGCGTTGATGCATGTTGCTATCACTTTCGTCTGGTATCTATTGCGCGGTCAAGGGTCTTGAAGCTCAACATCAGACACCACTGTGTTTTACACTTCTGCCATCATTAGACAGGACACGTGATTGTGGCCTGTCATTTGAACAGCTTCGGAAAAGGCCGACATTGTAAAGAACGTTGGGGGTTCGTCACTGCTTTCCTGCTTTCACTGCTTTATTATGGAAGCACTTTCATAATAGACACGTTCTTGGATGGCCCGTTGCCTTCAGCAGGGGAGCTATCAGACATAAGGCGAGTCGCGTCGAGCAGCCGCCGAATAGTTGCTGTGCAAAAAAAAAAAGAAAAGCTCGCTTGTATCGCGGTAATGACTTCTACACGGAAATCAACAACGGCTAACGGTCCTCATAATTAGTTAGGTTTAGTTTCTATGTCTTAGCCTCCCAATGCGACTCAGACTATGAGACACATACACTGGCGTGTATCTTATAGTACACGGGCATGGTCGTCTTTTCTCCACATGTGCTCGCAAGCAGATTAAAAACGTTATCTGTATGCATCCTATCAGATGCTGCCTGCTCGTGATTATCAGTGTGTCCAGTAGGGGGGCACTTGTGTGGCAGTTTCGCATCTTTGACGTCATTGGAGAGATCGAACCCCAAACTGTTCTGTATAAATACCCGAATTTATTTTGTTTTCACCCTTGCTAGCTCTTTTTGTGTGCAGTCCTTCTGTTTTGCACCATCGTCGACCAAATAAAGCAAAAGTCGTGAAACAGTATTACGCACGCACGAAAGAATAATGCTAATAAAGAGGACAGAGGAATACACGCGAACACAGGACAGACGCTGCGCGGAGTTAGCATGTATTCCTTCGTCCTGTTTTTTTTTCACTGTTCTTTCGTCACTTAGTTATGAACCAACTAACTCACATAAAAATATTCATTCAAAGTATACGCGCGCTTATTCCTTTAAGCTAAACGCTTTAATGGCTCATGCGTGGCGTAGAAAATGGTGTTCATAGGAAATGGCACAAAATGCACGTGATCCTCTGACATTACCATAACAAACAACATAAAAATGTTTGGCACGATAACACTACTCGCGACCCAGGTGGCGGTAGGACAACGGCATTGGCATCAGATGACACTTTGAAAGAGCTCGGGCCCCTTGTCGCCGCCTCTGGTGAGCAAGTTGTTCCTCCAGATAGCGGCAGATTTTAGCTGTTTCAAAATTTTTATGCAACCGTTTTAGTGGACCCTTCAGGGTATCGTCACACTATTTCGCATCCAAGCAGGTATTTGCTGCTAGTTTAGGTTCTTATGGACGCTCGAACCTACATTATATCTACTTATAAGTAGATATAATGTAGGATAGCTCCATCTACATACCTCCACCACCTTGTAGCATTAAGGGAGCTAGCGCAGCGGGCATTGTAAGAGGAGTAGAAGTGGAGAGGCCGCCGTCAAGGAAATCTAAAAAGTACATAGGGCACCTGGCTACCTCCCGCGTGGTGGCATATGCTTCACGATGAACGTGGGTATCGTGCACTGCGGCAGTGCATCGTTCTATCGAGGTACTTTTATACACGTATGCTGCCCTAAGGGTCTCTGCTGAATTTTACTTCATCCCGCTGAGAACTGCGAGTTCGCGAAATTATATTCGCGGCTCAACAGCTCACCAGACGAAACTGCTCCTAAATTTGTTAGAAATATCACTTGCCTAATACGCACACTGTATTGCAAAAGATTCCTTCTCTAGCTACTACAGTTACCCTCTCCTGTCAAAGGAGCGTTTTCCTTATCCTCGCAAACTTATCATCCTCATCGGCCCGAACTGATTTTTAGCAGGCCAAGCTATGCGCTTACTTTCCTTCGACCATTCTAAATCACTCTAAAGGCGGCGATTAGCTATCTTGTCTTCCCGGCTTTCGCATGTCAATTTCTCTTTTACGATGATTTTCATATAACACGGTCAATAAACAAAAGCATCTGTGTTCCACTCCTTTCTACTCAAAGAAGTCGTGTTTGATGTAGCAACTTGGCCAAGAGCTGCCTATTAAAGCAATTAGACATGAGAAGACGTTCATAGGAGAGCGCTACGCGAATAAACGTTTACAAAAACACTATTGTTTTTTACAGAACCATTTAACACATTTTGTGCGGGTCGGAAGAGTATCTCCGGATGCTAACAAAACCTTAGGATTGACTTTTGAATTGGGGGCCCTGGCTTACAAATATTTTCAAAACGTAGCCAACATCGACAGTATCGAGCTCTACAGGGACTGCACTGAACAATCGCTTGTACCAGTCGATCAGGTAAGCTCCATTTGGTCCTTTTTTTTCTGCTCAATAATTACTGACTTGTGTAATACTTGTAGCATTACATTTTTATGCATCAGTGGTAATGTGCACATATGAGTGTGAAAATTATTAGATGCGAAATGTGACTTGCAGAATACCCGCAAGTGCTCTATGGGCTGAATTTTAGATGTGATGTCTTTCCTCAGTTCTTGAGGGATAAAGGGCGCAAATTAAGAATTTGTAACTGAGTATTCCGCGCACATATTTTCGGCGGCATGAAGCACCTTAAACATTTATTACTGACATTGGTGCACCTTCTACTGCCCGCTTACCTTAAGCTGTGCTGAGTTTAACTCTCACAAGCCATAGATGTGCGATTCCATGTTACTTCAGACGGCATTCTTAGCGCAAAAAATACACACGCACACGAAAGAAAAGGAAGGACATGGGACAGGCGCTACTACATCTGGTTTATATTGCACTGAAAAGACCTACAATATATAGCAATGACGACACATGCGTAGAACCACCAAACACGCCCCCTTTCTTGAAACAGTTCCTTGATTATATCTTCTTTTTGATTGTTGGCTTCCTTGATATGTTTCTTGTTTGTTAAATGCAGCACCTAATTATCCATTCTTGCTTCCCCAGTGAAAAAAGGGTACGGGCTCCGTTTTTAAATCTGTCCTATATGTAATGATTATTAGAAAATTCATGAAATCTCCAAAATCAAACGATATATTTAGTACAGGGTATTTTGTATCTGAATCACTAGCAGTTTTTCATTAGGCTATAAAAGCAAACTTCCTCCAGTGACCTGTCTGTGAGAAGCCCATACTCTGCACATATTTTGAGAGAACAAACTGTACATGTCAGCAAAAAACAAAATGGCGCTATTTGACGTACAATACATATTCAGCTGCCACAGCGTTACATCGGGATTGGCTTTATTTGGTGTGAGTTGGACGCGTGTCCACAAGACGTGACTCAACATTAGATTTAAACGGTTGTCTTGCCAACCCATAACCACTGGCTGGTTTTAACATATATCTGTCCACTCGTCGATGTCGTAACGCTGACCCTTTCGTTTACGGAGGTTATATCCAGTGTTAAAATCGACAGATGTATTTTACCACAGGAGTCGAAGTATTCCCATGCTGAAATATATTCGGCGTATAATCGGCAGCATCACGATCGCCAGCGTTGACAGTTTAGAGCCTCATTGTTTTGCAAAATCAAAAGGATGCCTCCGCCAATCTTTCAGTAAGAGAACGCTGTAACACTATGTCGGCGTATATTCTCCAGCTACATTGACGTCAACCGAATGTGGCATCGGAGCTCAGAAAATCTACCACCTTGCCTGTGGCAGCAGGTAGTTCGCAATCTATAAACACCCGAATCCTTATACACTCCATTTGTCATCCCTGTCTCGAGGGATGAAGAACAAAAATCTGACGGGTGATAGTTGACAGTTGACAAAGAGCGGGACCCTTGCGCCTCAATTTGCAACTTCGGAACGTAAAATAATTGTGAGCGTGTCTCTGGAATGTGGCTGGTGGCAGACAACTTGTCCGGCAGTGATATGTCGGAGGTGCAATGACATGACGGCGCTGATTTCTCTTTGGCTCTTAGAGATCCCGAGAAGTGTAATTCATTTCAACTTCGCCAGTGCGATGACATTACACCATGTTGTATGCTCGAATTAAAAGCTGATGACAACTCCGGCGGCTACTGCCATATAGAAGGGCGATACACCAGTCGAAAACACGGGGCCCTTGCACGCCTCATTTGAGGCTTCGTCATCTCCACGAACGAGTGCATATACCACAGGGAGGTGGCATGAGGGGTTCAAGTTCTCCTACGGTTAGGCGACTGTGATCACATTGAACTGAAGATAGTCACCTGTTGGAAAAATCCACTTCTGCGTGACATCCCAAGTAGCAAGCGGCTACAGCCGAATAAATGTTTCAGCAGCCAGCTGTAACGCCTGCGATTCCTTCACATAGACGATAACGTAATCACTTAGAGTGATGTTGAAGAGCAATACTCTGAACTATATGCTATACGAATCGCCTTGGTCTTCAATCTGTCATTTCGTTCATTATAACACCTACACTTGTCTTTTCCTATGCATCTTGGAACGAAGTTACTATTCCTGCTAACTAGATTAGCGATTTTGTGGCGAAGAGTATTCGTTTAGTAGTCAAGTTCCGAAGCGCTCATATGTGTAGCGTGGCACAGAATGTTATTACCATTGGCGACAAACTTGAACGAGAGTTACCTTAGCCCACATGGCCGTGCAGCAGATGCCTATCTGATGTAAGCCACTTTGGCGTTTTCGTTCCTCTTTCAGGCCTGCGAGGCAGAACCGAGCAAAAGAGGGCCCAGGCTTTACACGAACATGGCCATCATGAAAGACTCTACGGATTACGTGATTTTTTGGGAAAACAACGAGACTGTGAGCGAGAAGGTAAAAGAAAGCTTCAAGCATATGTTTTAAAGTTTTTATTTTCTTATGCGTTGTATCGCGAACTAACTAAACGCGGTACAGCATATTGTCGGAGGGTCGATATCTGCAGGTCTGACAATGTACTTCGCGCCATGTAATTCTCGAAGCGAACATAAGGCCAAGAGGCCTAGGCTGGAAGCGTACTAGCAAACAACACGGAGTAGAGACCCCGTTCAATCTAATGAAAATTGGGGTGTAGGTACCTCTGGAGAATCGCCTGACAAAGAAATCGAGATTGGTCGAGCTCGCAATGTTTACCAGCTTTGCGCGACCAGAAAAATCGCTCTGCACTGCAGCGTTGTAAGACCAGCTTTTAGCCGCACAATGTGTAAGCTGTATTCAAGATTAAAATTTAGGTAAGAAAGCTCTCGAAAGATCAGCACTGTAGTGCCCGTGGTAGTAATAAAAAGGAAGCAGTACACGGGGCTATGGCTATGGTATGGGTCTAGCATTGTTCGAAGCATGGAAACCTTAAATCAAAATTTGATGTATACTGCGAGGCGATGCTCGAACGGAAGACACGAGCAGGTAAAAATAAAGATGGTAAAAATTGGATACACATGGAAAAAAAGTAGAGTGTAGAAATATATCAAAACTAAAAAGGGCAGATCATGAAGGTGTTTTCCTTTGATAACTCAGCAGGCAGTGCCCTACGTTCTGAATGTAGACCAGGGTGCATTAGAACACGAAGCTACGAAAAGAAACTTAAGAATATGACACGTGTGGAGTGTGTGCTAAATCCGTAGAAAGAACTTTACGCCGTGTAGTTGAATACGATGGTAGTCATCTAGATCTCACTGCAGGCGCAGTTACTCTCCCAGAGGCCTTAGTGCTCAGAGGCACCAGCTAGCAAAACGCGTTTTGAAGACTGGTGGCTCAAAAGCAGAAAGACGACAAAAGTGTGGGTATCAAAATTTAATTACTAAAATGATGGAATAGTTGAAGGATTTATAACATTAAAGGTATATCGAACATGGTGGAAACAGCCGCCACCCGGTTTCCAAGGGAATGCTCTTATAATCCATCAATCCATCCATACATCGAGCTTTAATCTACAGTCATTAAAGTTGAAGGGTTGCCTAAATTAAGAATCGTGAAAAGAAAAGTAGAAAATACTGACCACTGTCACCACCACGTTTCAAAGGAGACGCTTTTAATGCCCATCCATCTGTTGATGTTGGTGGATGTGCACTCGCGGTAGGGGCCTTCAAGTGTGTTCACAGTAGTGCCCATATTCTGTCAGCACAGTTTCTGGTCGCCTACACAGTGGCAATGTGGTGAACGCGTGAGAAAACAATGGCGAAAAAGGACTCGGAAACTAACGAATAAATATGCACCACACAACGATGGAGATTTAATGGTTTAGACGACACGTAAAAACCACTGTATTGTGAATAACAACTATAATGTGAATCTAGTGGTTTTCATTTGGATGTTTGTGCAGGCACAGTCACTCTTATAATAGCCATATGCTTTAGTGATGATATGCATATGAGGTATCCTGCAGTATAAGCTAAAAGGTATTGCAACACTGCTGCAAAGAAGAAATGAGACGACTTTGGTTTTGAAGGGTAAGATTAAAATTGTGTATAGAGAAATTGGCGATACTAAGGACTGCTTGAAATCAGCAGAAAATTTGCTTCCACCCTGCTTCCAAGAAACCTTCCCATCTTCTATCGATCTAACCAACTGTCGATTCCTTTAAGTGCGAAGTGTCCTTGAGCAGCGATCAGCGCTACTGCCGCCTTGTGTGACAACAAAGCTGCGTTTCTGGGTCGCCCAAGGATGGGCATGGAATATATTTTTGCTTTGAAAGGCCCTAAACAAACAGCCATTATTGGATACACCGTTAAATTATGTAAAGCGTTGTTTGCCCCAGTGCGGAATCTGGACCACAAGGGATTCCCTATGTACGGTACGGCGATTGCTTCTTTCGACGATTCTTGGTATCGCGCACTGCCTACACTATAATTCGCTTCCTGCGTAGCCTTCAACGTTTATGAGCGAAAAGGACAAGTTCTCTACTGGCACACAATCTTCTTTTAATTCTGGTAGAAGAAGATGCTGTACTGCCACAAGCTGAATACTCTTCTATGGATATTTAGCTTTGCTTCTTTCACTAATTGCATGCCGAACAGGTTGTAGAAATGGTGCCACAGGAGATCAGTACCTGGAAGTAGATCTAAGAAGTCGGGTAAGCAGCTGTAGACACAGCAAGGTGATTACTGCAGCTGTTGTTAAGCAATGCAGATGAGATATCACGCAGGACTGCAAGATTAGTGGGGAAATCGATCGGCTGTGTCGAGATGACTCCAGTTGTCCGCACCCTTTCGCTGTGTACACTTCTTGCGCTTAGGGGTTTCTCAGCTTATTATTGGGAGGCAGTGGTTGATTAATTTTACACTAGCTTCAAGTTATTGGGATTTATCTGTCTGCGAAGAGGAGGAGAAAACATTTATTTACAATGCATTGATTTGGGAAGGGAGGTGCGTATGGTTGTGGAGCTGAGTGGAAGACCCTATTCCGGGACGCCATTGGCCGCCGCCGTTGCCCGAGCTCTCTGGACCAGGAGACGCTGGGCCTACAGGTCCGAGCTAGACAGGGCTGCCTCCCAGCGCTCCCTGGTTGGCTGTTTTATAACTTTTATTTTTGCATTTTGCTTGCAGGCCCACATTATGTGGTATAGGTCAGCATACTGCCCGCAGAATTTGCACCTACCCGTGAATATTGAGTCCACGTGTTTTAGTATGGCGGGATTTAGAAAACACATAGTTTGGAGCCATCTAAGATGGCACTCCTCAGATCTGCCGAGCCCTTTGGCGGGTCCCGAGAGTGCCCTCCTGCAGAGGCGTAAATAATTTGTAATGTCCGCATAAGTTGTGAGCGGGATTGGTATGGTTGCCTCGGTAGAAGCGGAGGATTGAGAGGAACCCTGGGCGAGGAACGCTCGGGCAGCCACGTGAGTGGTCTCGTTGCCCTCCACCCCCCTATGACCGGGCACTCATAACACCCGTTTTTTACTAGTAGACGAGTCTGAATTTTTTATATGTGACAATAATATTTTGCGGGCGAGAGGCGTTATCCTATCTCGCACGTAATTTCGGCAGGCCTGTTGAGAGTCCGAAATTATGTAGGCTGCGTTGCAGTGGGTGGCGGCTAGTGCAATCGCCACTTCCTCCAACATTAGGGCGGCGTTAGTTTTTGCTGAGAGCCCGTTCATCTGCCTTCCTTCGTGCACAGCAGCAATGGTGCAGATGCTAGTCTCACATGTTCACATGACACATGTTGCAGCTGCTGTGTAGTGCTTATAGAATAGCACTACATGCAGTGGCAAGCAAATCGCGCCATATCTAGTATGTGCGCAAGCTCAGATGGGCCCGCTTATCCCGCATCCAGTTGCGAAGAAGCTTGGACACGGAAAGTTCTCAAGTGTGTACTTCAGTAAAAGCAGAATGTCCTTACTGCTCAGCTCGGGCATGACATGCCTAAACTCGTCACTGGGTCGATAATAAAAACAGCCAAGGTAGAGTAGACTTCGGGCCGGCTGTTTAAAAGCGAAAGCCTTTCTTGGTTCACGGCTGGCGGAGAGAAACCATGTCCGCAAAAAGTGTCTGCACGAATTGATCTAAAAGAAATAACTCCTGATACCGCCATCAACCGAACAACCAGCCTTCCGCTCCTCAATCGATCGTGAAACCAATAGTCTATACCGACTGCATAAGAACGCGTTTATAATTTCCCTCGTCTTGCGTTACGACGCCGAAACGCGCTGACGGAAATAACAGTGGCAGTAAGGAAGAGTAAGGAAGAAAAACGGGTAGACAAACCTAAAACCCTAACCCAAAGTTTAGTTTACAGCGGGAAACGAATTGTTTTAGAAATCTTCGCATTCAGAATTCAGAAGAAAACAGAGAATGAAACTCGTTTGACAGACGCATTCCGCCATCTAGAGATGTTGAAACAAAACACCACTGCTCTGCGGACTCGTGCGGTACAGGGAGCAGCAAATCTGCCTTGAGCCTCAATTACCCTTGATTTGTAACTAAAAACGAGCGTCAGATACGGCAATGGCATAAAGAAACGAATATGCAGCAACGCAATCGGCGCCAAGAAGAGAAATACTTTCGCATTAGTGAGCCTAAGCAGACTTAAAAGTACCCAGGAATATTTACCCAACATTTCTTATTATGCGCTGCGCGCTTATAAAATACCCTGCGAATTGCGGAAGGTGGACGGAATATGCATTTACGCATCTTTGCAATTTTAATCATATTTAACGCAATTGCCGCTGGACGCGACAATTTATTTTCCATGCTCTCAGCTTTGATGAAGATAATTTCTGCTCATTGCGCTCAGACTTAGCCTATTGTGGCTCTTTAGTGTAATAGAAAAGGTTTTGAATATAAAAAGAAATGGCATATGTATTAAAATATACTATTATGATATGTTCAAAAATCGCAGTTTATCTATGTGTTAATCAATGAGCCCACTAATTACCGAGTAGCTTTTGTAGACGCTCAGGAGGCAGAAAATGGCGTTTTTTGAGTGTTATCACTAAAACGCCTTACCTCCCTCCCTTCCCCCCCCCCCCCTCCCCACACACACACAAAAGAGCAGCCTGAACTTATTGCGCAATCTGTACACACCTCATTTCCGGCTCGCATTGCTATTGCTTAAAGGAGGATTTCTTCTTCTATTCGCAGGTGAACCTTCTCAGGCAAATCAATGTGTGGGAGCGCTTCAACTGGGTGGTCTACGACGTTCATCTGCACGACTTTCGGAAGCTTTGCCAAAACGAAGAGCCATTTGACGTGCTTAACGAACTGAAAAAATTTCCCTTCTGATAGCAGTCCGTGCGCCAAAGTCGTCATCGCGCCGATGATAAAACAGCTCACGAATCTCAATGGGCTTGGCATCTTATTTTTTTTGCTATGGAATCAATAATCATTTTGGGACTGATAAGGCACGGAGTAACATAGACAGGAGCGCGGACTCTGCTGCTGTGAACAGCGAAAATGGGCGGTATCTAAGAATGCTCGGTTGCGGATATGATAGATGGCGCTTGGATATACTATCGACGCTGGCGAAGACTTCCGCCGCCGCACCGCTTTTCAGGCGTTTCCGTGCTACCTGCATAGAGTTTCTTAATATTAAGATAAAAGCCTTTATTGGCTGATGCTGTCGTGGACAAAATGCGTCCCGCTTTTGCGGCGGCTCTGATTGGCCGAAGCGGGATGACGTCATAGAGAAGTCGACCAATTACAGAACACCACCACAGTATGCGCAAATGCGTGCCTTATATGCCCATATGTCGATCAATGATCAAATACTAATTAATGACTGATTAAGTAATAATTGTTTCAGTGTCTAAATGATGACGCATTAGGTAATTACCTAATTTAAAAATAATTCATTCATTTTTATTTACCTAAACTGTGTATACCTAATTAACAAACACCTAATGACTAATAAATTATTACTAATTAGTGCCAGTGTGAGGGGGTAACATGTTCTTTAGCGCAATCCCTTGCACGGATTCCCTGTAGATTAAAGCTATGGGGTAGATTTTCATCGTTAGATGGTCGGCACGGGAGCGGATTTTCACTTTAACCCAATTTTTTTTGTCTTCCAACTGCTAATATCAAAATGCCTGCTGCTGCTTTTACAAATCAACTTGCCCCTATTGCAAATTGATAAAATTCGATTTCATACAGGATAGGCCCTCAGGTAAAAATAATATGACATTGCATACATTTACAGGTAAAAATCTGCCTTATGGCTTCCAGAGAATGCCGTTATACTACAGAAGAGTACGCTAGAATACATACTGCCTCTTGTTTACTCTCTCGCATGCTTATTCATGTTTAGAGTGTATGATTCGTGTCGCTGCGCGGTCATATCGCCTGCGTAATTGCTGGCATACATCGCTAGCAAGCGCTTTTGTCGTCTGCTTTATACAGCTCACCTAGAGAGAGAGAGAGAGAAAGCTTTATTTCAAAAAGAACAAGAAAATAGACGCTGGCGCTGCCGCCGACAAAGAACTGCCAGGAAAAACTTGACGGAAATAGCGTTCAGTGCTAAGAGTGTGGTTTGTAACACGTCGCCCGCTAGCACGCTCGTGCTGCGTCGCCTGCTTCACCTGCTGTGCCTTCATTGTGGGGCAAAGTTTTATTTCTTTATACAAAGCAGCTTCCGTGTAAAATTTTGATTGTGGCTGCGCTTCTGTGACAACGTTCATGAGGAAGAAACTTTCATTATTAATGTCATTCTCTCGATGCACTTTATTAAACAATTTACAATTAGTTAGAAACCGTAGTTATGTTACGCGAGTATATTCACTAGAAAGGGGAACCAATAATTTTGTTAATTCTTTTAGTATAATTTTTCTTAGTTGACAAATTGGACCAGCAGTTGCCCCACTGCCGCTCTCAAGCCCATAATCAACAATTGTCTTCACTTAATTGCCCAATATCTTACATGAGTGTTCTCTAATGGATGTCACTAGTTTTTCTAACTGGCTTGCTTGGTCACATAGTCACGCTCTTCAGGAGAATGCATTTCTGTTAGTACAGTGTCAGTAAACTGCCCCAAAATTGCCTAGTTCATACATATTCTTAGTGTTTATGAACACGAGGTGGAGTAGGTGTGAATGATCTGTTAAGCTCATCAAAGAAGCTGGAAATAGTGTTCGTGTTTCCTTTTGCCGTTAATTCTAAGCAAATTATAAAATTACAAATTTGAACATGCGAACAACCATCATTGAGCATTTGTAAGATATCTATGCTTGCTTATTCTACGAACGAGCGCATTACAATTCTATTTGATGGTGCAACAAGTAGCGGTGACGTTGCATGCAAGGAAACTCAACCGCACAAAGAGCACGGGGAAAGCGAACACGTGGTGAACTGCGAGCGCTAGTGTAATGCACAGAGACACTGGAACAGAAAATCATTTTATTTAAGAAGGAAAGGACAACAATGCACCAATAAGTGTCCGAAATGGTGTGCAGCCGAAGGTGCTGTTCCTGCAGACCGGTGACAAAACACAGACAACGAAACTGCGAGTTCTCCAACCATTGTCACGCCTGCTGCTGTGTGCATACCAGGGCCTTCAAGTTCTACGTTGTACACACAGGCTTTGGGAAGGGCTCTTAGATTTAAAAACTTGGAAGTATTTCAAAAAGGTACTGTAAGGCTGCCGGGGTCCGTGCATAAATGATTAGGCGCACCCGCCCGAGAAAGCGGCGCAAATGGAACCATCGAAAGCTCTTGACGGAAGTGGAGCCAATACGCGTTCTCAACAGCCCTGCAGCGGCTTCTCACCCCTGTATAGACGGGCGCTACGGGCGCCAGACCGTCCGCAAACTACTGTTACGACCAAGCATCCGCATTTGCGCGCTCTATTGTTCGCCTGTGGGCATGGAAAAGTATTGTGAAAATGTGGTGATGGTCCAATGGCTCTAAGTGAGCCTGTTTCCAGGAATCCTGTTTTGTAAGCCTGTTTTGCTTTGTGGACAACCTGCAAATGCCAAACTGACCCTGTCAAGAGAACGTCTGGAAAAACACAAAGAAACGTCCCCCTGCGGGAAATAGCAGGAAGTGCTTTCTTTCTTTTGTTCACCCTTCCAGTCGAGAAGTGCTATCCTCCAGTGATGAATGCCTCCTATCCAAAGGAGACGACAGAGTGACATGTCCGCTGACGTGCAGGACAAGAAAGGAGCATGACTCATACGGCCATTAAGTGATTTCCCGGGAATGCAGGAAAGATTTGCAATTGTCGAAACGGGACAATGTTGGGAGCCCTATGCGGCGCCACGTGCACTCGGGTTTCTGAGAAGTAAAACCACTTGTCAGAACCAGCCTGTGGTTTCTTTGCTGAAGAATAGAAATGTACCTCCTCTCCTCGCCGTTCCCAAGCTTTTCCCGCCAACAAGTGATCACGCCCAACGAATGAATGCCGGACCAGTCAGTGCTTCAGACCATCAGTGCAGTGATGTGTTCGATTGGATGCCGATACCTGAGGGGCGTGCCCTGGATTTGGTTGGTCAACATCTTCAGAGAGGGGCTGGACATAGGGGGGTTTTAAGGACGCTGCAGAGCACGAAATGTCGCTCTGGGCCCTGGGTAAACGGCTCATCCAGTCGCTTCTCGCTATGAACTCTTAACGCTTGTCATTTTGCTGATGTACCCTTCTTCTTCATGTAAATATTCTTGTAAATACGTTTTCTCAAAGTGCCAGTAAACCTGCTTGTACATATTTTACCAACTTCGAAGATTCAGTCCTTCTTCAACCCGGAGTCTCTGCACGCTACCAAGTGAAGGCCGGGTCGACGTAGCCCCAGCGTCACGACAACTGGTGGCAGCGGTGGGATCTGAATCTACAAGCACAACAACTGGTGACCAGCGTTGGGATCTGAATCTACAAGCCACAACATCTGGTGATTCGAGGTGGATCAGAATCTGCAAGCCACAACATCTGGTGATCGGAGGTGGCCTCTCAAGCAACAAGCAGGCGCAACAATCGGCCAACAAGAGGGCAGCTCGGAACATCGATCGCATGTGTGGGTGAGTGCTTGGCTTTTCTTCTGATGTGGACCAGGTTCTAGAACAGGGTTAGATTTTAGAACTGGTAAAGAGAGTGTGGAAACGCCTTTAGGTTGGTAGTTTGCACAGTTGTTTTGGAAGTAGCCGACACTCGGAGCGATCATGGACCTACAAAAGCTGCAGAAACCGGACCTGTTGCTATTGTGTGAGGAATTGGGAATTGATACAAGTGGTTTGGCACGAAAACCCTTGATTATAAAGGCAATCACTGATCTGGGAACCGATGATGAGGAGCTCAGTGAAGCATGGAACCTCATCGGTCAAAAAAAGGAACAGCTCAGACAGCAGAAAGAGCGTGAAATTGAAAGAGAAGCAAAAAAGCTGGAGCTAGAAATTGAGCTCCGGAAATTAGAACTAGAGTTGAGCAAGAGGTCGGGCGATTGTCCCCAGCTAGCGGTACCTCGTCTCAACAAGGAGGCAGATTTCAAGATGTCAAAGTACATGCAGCCATATGTGATATCAGGGGATATCGGTCTGTATCTGGCTAACTTTGAGCGAACTTGCGAAAAACTGTCCTTCCAGAGATTATTGACGGTTCTGCCCTGCGAGGCAGCGGAGGTTGTCGCGCGGCTAAGCAAGGAGGACGCGGACAACTACGAGAAGGTCAAAGCTTGCCTTCTGAGAAAGTATAGGCTTAGCGCCGAGGCGTTCAGACAACGTTTTCGGAACGCTACTAAGTCCAGGGACGAGAGTTACCCTGAATTCCTGTACAATTTAAGAGTAAATTTGGGCGAGTGGCTAAACAGCACAGATTCCTACAGTGATAGGGACGCTGTAGTCGAGCGAATTCTTTTGGAGCAGTTTTATAACTGCCTCCCAGAAAAAGAAAGAAATTGGTTACAGGACCGAGGCGAAATTAAGTCGGCAACTGAAGCTGCCGAACTTATTGAGGAGTATGCTTCGCGCCGACAATTCAGCAACCCAGCAGTGGATAGGCCCCGCAATCCCAAGTTCAGTGTGAAAAACCGTCAGGAAAGGCACTTTGCTAGAGTGGGAAACGAAGAAATGAAGGTTTCTTCAGGCAAATTCCCTAGAAAGGACGGCAGTGAGAAAAGTGGGGAAGTGACCAACGTGCAGAACACAAAGAATAAGCTTGAGGCTAGGAAGCCGCTCACATGCTTTAGGTGTAATGAGCAGGGTCACATTGCCGTCAACTGCCGGAAAGAAAAGATTGCTTTCTCGTATGTCAGGGACTGCGATGAAAATATGCAGCTTTTAGAACCCTACCTGCATGACCTAGTAGTCAACGGGAAGCCTTGCAAGGTACTGCGCGATTCGGCCGCAACGATGGATGTTGTCCATCCGGCGTATGTATCGCCTTCCGACTATACAGGACAGTGTGCATGGATCCGACAGGTAGTTGAGGAACAGAGTGTGTGCTTGCCGATCGCGAACGTGGTCATCGAGGGCCCTTTCGGAGAATTAACAACCGAGGCTGCCGTTTCAGGAAAGCTTCCTAAGTGCTATCCGTATTTGTTCTCCAACAAATCGGACATGCTGCTGCGAAAGAGGGGCATCCTTTTCGGAGACAGAGTTGTGCAAGCCTTAACACGTTCAAAGGCGCGAGAACTAGCTACACTGCTCATTCCAGAAAAATCCACAGCGGAGGAAACGGCAGTTAAAACAGTGGTAAATGCGGAAGATAGCAGGTCAGAAAACTTTGAGAGCGAGGCATCTCAGATATGTCAACTTGAAAGTGAGCTTGATGAGACGCGGAATGAGGACGTTCTTGAGAGTAACCTCTTGCCGCCAGTGTCTAGTAATCTCACGAGACATTTAAGTGGAACTCGAGAGGACTTAGCTATGGAGCAAGCCAATGATCCCAAGATACAGGAGATAAGAGAGCGCCACCGCGCCACTAAGACAGCAAATAACATTTCTTTTGAGATGAGAAAGGGAGTGCTGTATCGCTTATTCAAGGATAAGCGCGGAGTAGAGCGGGACCAATTAGTCGTTCCCCAAAAGTACCGCGGAGACTTACTGCGACTTTCCCATGGCAGCTCGTGGTCATGTCACCTTGGAATAAGGAAAACAAAGCAGAGGCTGTTGCAAGAATACTATTGGCCTGGATGTTTTAAGGACACGGAAAATTTTGTGCGATCATGCGACACGTGCCAGCGGGTTGGAAAGGCACAAGATAAGTGGAAAGCTCCGATGGTGTTAGTACCAATCATTACCGAGCCGTTTCACCGGTTAGTAATAGATGTAGTTGGGCCACTTCCTGTGACAGAGTCAGGGTACCGTTATATCCTCACTATGTTATGCCCAGCCACAAAGTTTCCAGAGGCTGTTCCGCTGCGCGAGGTGACGTCCGAGAGTGTAGTGGATTCGCTGCTGTCAGTGTTTGCACGAGTTGGATTCCCTTCCGAGGTCCAAAGTGATCAGGGTAGCGTTTTCACGAGTGTCCTCACCACCTCATTTCTCGAGCGATGCGGCATTAAGGTAGTGCATAGCTCGATCCATCATCCGCAGAGCAACAGCGTAGAAAGATGGCACTCTGTTCTCAAACGAGTCCTGAGGGGACTATGCTATGAAAACAAGCGCGAATGGGATACCTGCCTGCCTGCAGCGCTTTTCGCTTTGCGGTCAGTGCCGCACGAATCCACTGGATTTAGCCCAGCCGAATTGGTGTACGGAAGGTCACTGCGCTCACCTTTGCGAATGGTGCGCGAAGCCTGGGAGGGGCGCGGAGAAGACCCAACAGTAGTAGAATTCATTCTGAACCTCTTGAATCGCTTACATAACACTAAGGAACTCGTTGAGGCCAGCATGAAGTCAGCCCAGGCTCGTTCCAAGGTGTACTATGATAAGACAGCCCGTCAAAGGACGTTTTGTATCGGGGACCAGGTGATGTTGCTGAAAAGTTCAAGGCAGAATAAGCTCGAAGTACAGTGGGAAGGACCGGCTGAAGTCGTTGCAAAGCTTTCTAACACTAACTACGCAGTGAAAATTCCCGGTAGGCGTAAAGAAGTGCGCATTTATCATTGCAATCTTATGAAGCCTTATGTGCAGAGGGAAGCCGTGGTAAATCTAACGTTAAACCTTCCCGAGGAGATGGGGGACAACTTGATTTGCCTCAGCGGAAAAGGAAGCAACGCTCAGGAGCTTCTCAAAAAGACGGAGCAGAGAGGAGAACTAAAGAAATCCCAGCTGTCCGATCTGGGCGAGATAATAACAGAGTTTGAGGCCTGCTTCGTGGACAGGCCAGGCAGAACTGATTTGACTGAGCACGATATTGAGCTGACTTCAGACGTGCCAGTGCGATCAAGGTGCTACCGATTTTCTCCAAGGCAAAGAGAAATTCTGGATAGGGAAGTAACTCGCATGCTGGAATTGGGAGTAATAAAACCCTCGGAAAGCGATTATGCTTCGCCTATGATCTTAGTAGAAGCTCCAGGTAAAGACCCTAGGCCCGTGGTAGACTACCGAAAGCTAAATTCTCTCACCAGGGATCAAGTGTATCCTATTCCGAATATTGAGGAGAGAGTAGAACAGGTCAGTAGAGCGGCATATGTGACTACGCTGGACCTTACTCGAGGATACTGGCAAGTACCGCTCACTGAACGCGCCAGCAGATACGCGGCTTTCGTCACTCCGACGGGCTGCTACCAGCCAACAATGATGAGTTTCGGGCTCAAAAATGCTCCATTTTGTTTTTCCCGACTCATGGATAGGGTTTTAAAGGGGTGTGAAACATTCGCGGTGCCTTATTTGGACGACATTGCGGTTTTTTCCGACTCATGGGCGGACCATATGGTACATCTAAGAGCTGTACTGAGCCTTTTGCGTCAAGCTGGACTAACCGTAAAGGCCGAGAAATGTTGCCTGGCAAGGGCGACCGTGGACTACTTGGGTCACAATGTAGGTCAAGGTTTCAGGAAACCCAGCGAGATTAAGATTTCTGCGGTAGCAGACTACCCGCGGCCGAGCACGAAGACGGAAATTCGAGCATTCCTAGGTCTGACTGGGTACTACAATCACTACATCCCTAACTATTCAGCTTTGGCTAGCCCTCTGACCGACGCTCTCCGCAAGACAGAACCGACAAATGTAGTCTGGGACGAACAAAAGGAAGCCTCCTTCGTAAACCTGAAGGCTGTGCTGATTAGCCGTCCGGTATTGCGAGCTCCAGACTATGACCGAGAATTCACGGTCCAGTGTGATGCCAGTGATCGAGGGTTAGGTGCTGTTCTCTGCCAGAGAGATGACGACGGTAATGAGCACCCCGTGCTCTACTTGAGCAGAAAACTGAGTTCTAGAGAGAGGGCTTATTGCGCGTCAGAGAAAGAGTGCGCTTGCATTGTATGGGCCATTCAAAAATTGCAGTGCTATCTTGGAGGGGCCAAATTCACCGTAGAGACGGACCATTGTCCCCTGGCTTGGCTGCAAACTGCGACATCGAAGAACAGTCGCCTTCTTAGGTGGAGCTTGATTTTACAGCAGTACAATTTTGAAATAAGATACAAAAAGGGGAAGTTAAATGGGAATGCGGACGCGCTTAGCCGCTCTTTCTAAGCGGTCCGAGATGTTCCTCACCATGTATCCAAATTGATAATCAGGTTTTTTTTTTTTTTTTCGTGCGCTTGTATATGTGTGGCTATGTAAAGCAGCACGTTTGGTTTTCTAGGAATACGTGGGTCCTGAACGTCTTGAGAGTGGGCTTTTCTCGAACAACAATGGCAGTTTTCTTTTAACCTGGTCTCTTCAGACGGGAGCCGAGTGCTTGCTTCGACATGTGGTTGAGTTTCAGACAGCTCGAGCAATTTGGCCTACAACAATCGAGACAACGCGACAAGCAACAGCGAGCTTCAAGCGTTCACGTGCAGGCCATTAAGTCGTCTCTTCATGCAGCAGCTGGGACTGCTGCCCTCCGAGACTCTTCTGGCGGGGGAGGAGGCTGTTACGACCAAGCATCCGCATTTGCGCGCTCTATTGTTCGCCTGTGGGCATGGAAAAGTATTGTGAAAATGTGGTGATGGTCCAATGGCTCTAAGTGAGCCTGTTTCCAGGAATCCTGTTTTGTAAGCCTGTTTTGCTTTGTGGACAACCTGCAAATGCCAAACTGACCCTGTCAAGAGAACGTCTGGAAAAACACAAAGAAACGTCCCCCTGCGGGAAATAGCAGGAAGTGCTTTCTTTCTTTTGTTCACCCTTCCAGTCGAGAAGTGCTATCCTCCAGTGATGAATGCCTCCTATCCAAAGGAGACGACAGAGTGACATGTCCGCTGACGTGCAGGACAAGAAAGGAGCATGACTCATACGGCCATTAAGTGATTTCCCGGGAATGCAGGAAAGATTTGCAATTGTCGAAACGGGACAATGTTGGGAGCCCTATGCGGCGCCACGTGCACTCGGGTTTCTGAGAAGTAAAACCACTTGTCAGAACCAGCCTGTGGTTTCTTTGCTGAAGAATAGAAATGTACCTCCTCTCCTCGCCGTTCCCAAGCTTTTCCCGCCAACAAGTGATCACGCCCAACGAATGAATGCCGGACCAGTCAGTGCTTCAGACCATCAGTGCAGTGATGTGTTCGATTGGATGCCGATACCTGAGGGGCGTGCCCTGGATTTGGTTGGTCAACATCTTCAGAGAGGGGCTGGACATAGGGGGGTTTTAAGGACGCTGCAGAGCACGAAATGTCGCTCTGGGCCCTGGGTAAACGGCTCATCCAGTCGCTTCTCGCTATGAACTCTTAACGCTTGTCATTTTGCTGATGTACCCTTCTTCTTCATGTAAATATTCTTGTAAATACGTTTTCTCAAAGTGCCAGTAAACCTGCTTGTACATATTTTACCAACTTCGAAGATTCAGTCCTTCTTCAACCCGGAGTCTCTGCACGCTACCAAGTGAAGGCCGGGTCGACGTAGCCCCAGCGTCACGACAACTGGTGGCAGCGGTGGGATCTGAATCTACAAGCACAACACTACCTACATTGGAGCTGCGAGAACAGTTCGCAAAGAGCGAGATGGGATAGGGGCCAACGTGTTTTTCCCACTGCCTGTCCCTGCAGCCTCTCGTATTGACAACAAAACGAGGCGGTATACGCAAACCCCAATTTCTGGAGTGCACTGTGGTAGAGCGAAGGGGAGGAGCATAGCTTCGCGAATGCTGAGATGTTGGCGCGCCCTTTCTTCCCCCTTTTCCCCTTTCTGGAAAATTCGGACATTGTTGTTTAGGAGCGCAACGCGCTTTCACTGCTAGCTATAGGTGAGGCTCCATCAGCAGATGCGAGCAAGCTCCGGCTTCAGACCGAAATCGTGGTAGGAAAGATATGAGCTCGAGTGTCAGTTACTTAGCGAACCAGCTCGTGGATTTGCGCGTTTGTTCGAGCGTGTCTGTAAATGGAAGTGTATTAGCTGCCTCTCTTGTTTAAATGATTTTCTGTACTTTGTGTTGTTACTGCGTATAAATTTGCTTCTTCGATCAATACCAGAGGGGATAAGATATTTATTTCTTTCTAAAGGACACCCATGATTGAGAGACTGAAGCAAGACTTGTTGCTGGGCAGTTGGTTCATGATCGTACGGGAGATAAGTAAGCACAAAGCAGACGAACACAAGACAGGAGACAGTACAACGTGCTTAGCGCGTAGCCCTGTTTCCTGTCTTGTGTTCGTCTGCTTTGCGCTTATTTTCTCCCGAACAATGTTTGAGAGAGTTGACATAACGCTGGATCGAAACATTACCGCATTGACTGATGCTTTAGCTTTTCGTTTCGTTGGTTGATAGTCTGGCGCGTGTGGCAGACGACATGATAGCAGAGTTCCTTCCCTGTAGATTGCCATGCACGAACATTTTTGTTGAACTACCACTTCCATTTTTCCGCATCCTAGTACACATGTGCTGTCAAAAACACGGCCATGACGGCGCTTCGAAGCACCGCGGAAGTTATCACTTTTTTGAAAGCCCGCACCCCGCTGTAGTCATAAAAACCTGTCAAGTAAAAACCGCAGCGGAAATGCCTCAATTATCAGTGGTTAAATCAACATGAGTGAGGAGCCGCATTTATCTTCGTAGTACATGGTTTAGGACGACTCGATCACATTCGATGAAAGTTCATCTTGTTGATCGGCATTTGCGGCAGGGATCATTCCGGAGAGAACCTGAGAACCTCTAGAGAGAGAGAGAGAGAGAGAGAGAGGAGCAAAATCTCTCTCAGGACGAAGCTTCTATGAGCGTGTCTAAAACAGCAGCCTGTTAAGCAAAGGTGTGATTCCTGAGGCTCAGTGAGACAGTGATGACATCATTCTTGAAGCGAAGTACGAGGTATACATTTATGGGCTTGATCTATTACATACATGGCATCAAGCAACAAAACTGATGATGATTTCTTCGACCCATCTGTGCAATGTTTTATCGGTCACATTCTATGCTGTCATGCCACGCCTACTACATTCCTTCAGCACTTCGTTTATTCGAGAGGAGGTGTGTAATGTTTGGACCATAATAAGTTTCAATCGAGTTTACATAAAGTTTGAACGAGTTCAAGCAAGCGTGCGCGTATCTCCTAATTTAACCTTGCTTTAACCTTAACATTTAGGAAGCGCATAAACCACCGCCTACTTTCATGCTATGCTCTTGGCGGCGGGCTTCGTGGTGCCCCGTCTCCGAAATGTTGAATTCCGGCGGAGAAATAAGTGGCGCATGATGGTGATCAGAAGTGTTACCAACACTGACCTAGCTTCTGTGTCCAACTAAACTTGAGTGGTATTAGTGCGAATACGTAGTTTCAACTGGGTATTGTTCTAACTATTGAAACTTCATGCGGTGACATCTGGGCTCTAATGTAACTGAGAAACACGCCTACAGCGGGGCCTGGCCGTGCGATCAGAGGCGCGCAACGTCACATCAGGGCCTAATACATGGTCGTCGTGTGAAGTACGAATGCAGCAATATGAATGAAAATAATCAATTGGTATTTAGAATAAATAAGTTTAATTAGCAAGCAGACAAGGATGGGAGAGATTCTGCGCGGTGTATGAGGAACTTTGCGTCCACGCACGCCCGAGAGAAGGGTTAACCAGTGCAAAACGCAAGAGGTTTCCCTTTTAGTTTGAACGCTGTTAGGCAGATCATGGTTACGGCAATGAGTATTCAATAGCAATCTTTCGGAAAGTTTTTCTCGGGCTAGAAAATGCACTGATTTGATACGAAGTAAGCAGGAAACAAAAGGAAAGCGAAGGCAAAATTATTTTGGTCATTAAATGGTAAACAAACACAATTCAGTTTTATACTTTTTCGCATAATCAGTTCAGCTCAGGCGTTCAGTCGTGTCTGACTCTTCGTGTTCCTAAGCACCATATCACGCCAACCTGTCCGGTCGCCCACTACATTTCTAATATCACACAGATTCACCTATGGTGCCTGCAGGAGGCCATCTAACCATCGCGCTCACTGCCTGCCTCTTCTCCTGTGTCCCTCAATCTTTCCCAGCATCAAGGATTTCTCCAGTGACTCATCTCTTTACATGAGATGGCCATACTAGTTTAGCTTTAACTTTAATATTTCAATTCCTAATAAGCAGTCAGGGTTTGGGGTGGGAATATCGCTCGACTTGATATTCTATAAATCCAAGAAACACACGAGTCTCCGCCAGCACCAGTTCGGGCAGAACATTTTTATTTTGCTTCCAAAAAAAAAAAAAGCTTCAAAGCATTTTTTTATTAAAAATAAGTGAGAATCAATATTTTTCATTCTGAAATACAACCCGTTGTGGCTCCCAGCGGTTATACAGCGTGTTTTTCTTCAAGTGGACTCTTGAAAGACAGCACAAATCTGCAAATACAGCAAGTGCGTGGGTACAACGGTGGCAACACGATGAAACTATCTTGGGAAACCACCCAGACAATAAGGATGTATGTATTTTCTACTGATTACTTGAGAACATCGTCACCCTTCACAAGCACAATCAAACATATGTAAACAACCCCAGCTGTGAGCACGACGGGTCACTTCCTGCTTTATACAATGTGCTATTGTGCGGTCTGCTCCAGTGCAACCCCTATTTACATTCTGCTTTACGAATGCTCACATTTCAGACGAAGCTTACCATGTCCTTTTTGATAAACCTCGCATTGCCAAGGCGTATGTGCTTACAAGCTTAAGCTTGCTGCATTTGATAAGTGGCCTGTCTTTGAATACTTCATGTTGAAGTTGAGCCGGAAGAGCAAGTGGTGCTGCTCATGAAATCCCACGACTGCAAATGCTGCTTCCCTTTTGTACTCGGCTTGCTGAATACATCGGACTAACGTTCTTGGAGTCATTAGCATCCTGCGAGTAGTATCGCCTTAGCGGCTATGTTTTAAACACGCCAGTTTTGCCGCCCCTATGAAGCGGTCGAAGTAACTCTGTTCGCAGTTTTTGTATTGAGTCGCGAATAATTACGTGGATATGAAGTTGAAAATAATTGATCATCTCAGGCTTTTAGGACAACAACGAACTTGTTTGCGACACTCATTACCAGCAGCCGCTCAAACGTTCTTCTAAGCAGCTCGACGCTCAGTTCAGCATGTAGGGTTGAACTTATGAAAGCAAATTTGTCTATACGGAAGACAGCAACACAGCATTAGAAGTTTTCGGATTTTTCTACCAACTCTGGTTCTTTTGGTAACATGCACTGGGCACGCCATAATTAACGGACGTCTTGCTTTTTACCTCCGTTGAAAACCAACCGCCGCGGCCGGGAGCATAATTCAAGCCCCTAACCCACAGAGCCGCCAAGCCGGAACAGTAACTAGGCTGAGTATACACTAAGGCAACGCATGGGGTTACCCTGAGGAGGCGGGAGATGCGGAAAGGCGGCCCTATGTAGAAATAGAAAGATTTGTATGTATAGTTTAGTGTTATTGCTTCTGTCTGTCTTAAAAGTTTTCTAACACGAGTGACAGGCGAGCTTAGGTCTCAACGCTTATGGTACATTTTGGATCCGCGGACCCTAATATCCTGTGTAACACATTATTCCTGCAGTACAGAGGTCCTAGTTAAGCAGTTGAGTAGAGAAGCTTAACAAAATGAGAGGCAGCTATACAGCGTATCGTCTTTCCATGCCTAATGCATCAAACCGGCTTCACCTGTGGCCTGAGTGGGCTCAATCCCAAGCAGCGGCACGGCAGTTTCCGGTGAAGGCCGCCGCTGGCTGCTATGAGCGTAAACACGCGCTTGTGAGCATCAACTATCCCGTACTGTTACAGAGCTTCGCAGGCGCAAAATTGCGCACTTCACATGATACCACGATATTTACCCCTCATCCATTTTAGGAGAAGAATTAAGGGACAGGCTTAGGTCCGGCAGTTTAGGTTGTAAACTTATTATAGGTTTGTTATACCAACGCAGTCGCGGCATAGCATTTCGAGCCAAGCAGTAGCAGGAATTACTAGATCATGTTACAGCCTTTCGAGAGTTTGCGAAGTGCACACGCCTTTTTGGAGGGCAGCTCTTCCGCTAATAGAAATCTACCCTTTTCCGGCACCGGCCCTGCCTAGGTTCAGCGTCCGGCGACCGGCAGCGGAAACGCAGTAGTTGCAGCATGTTGCACAAGTAGCAGAAAACACCGGAAAGTGTTTTGGCTGTTATTATCTCACAATTGTTTTCATGACGAATACTCGTCGTTGTATTAGGTCAGTGCAATACTTCCTTATGCGATTGTATGGCGGAATACTCACCCGTACGTGATCTTTCTTGGCAAATCCACGAGCGTCCTCAGTATAAAGAGAGGTGTGAGAACCTCGGATAGGATTAATGTAGCCTACACGGTGACTGAGGACAGACACGTTCAGTGAAGAACAATTTTTCATCGGCATCAAAAGGTAAATATTTCAGTTACATGCTTTTCTCACGACATATATGTCAGTGTAGTTGTGGAGATACCTAAAGCTTGTGACTAGGTTGAAGCTTTCTTCTAATTTCCGAAAAAGTCTGACGATAAACAATATTTTTGACATTTTTTTATGATATGTAAAGAGATGCAGTAAGGATCGACACGTAGCCATTCGACGTAGTCGCTGCATAAAGTACGAACTTCGCGCACTCTGATAAACCATTATTTAGGTCAGTGCAGCTAATATGAGGAATAGCGTAGTTTGTCTTCTGTTAGCAGAAAAATGTTAGCGCTAGCAGAAGAAAATAGACGTTGGTGCTATTTTGTTTTCTTTGAGTATACTGGTTTTCTCGGTAACACAACCTAGCACAAATAACACTGCTATAAAGCATCTGGTATTACAATTATGTGGAATGGTGCCTTTTGCGATGACAATAGTGGAGAAAAAAGAGAACACCAGTGTGTACAACATAAAAATAATTATAAAGAGTGCCAGTGGAACTAAGGTATTGCAAAAGCCCAGGAAAGCACTGCGACCTGCGTCAGACCACCAATATTGGTGCTGTTTTCAGAAAGGATTGGATATCTGGAGAAGCGAAGGTAAAACTTTGAAACCCATATAATAATAATGATACGAAAAAAAACTGATAAACATGACCTCTTAGAGCAGGGAACGTGAACATACTTAAAACTTCTAATATGACAAAACCTTCGCCTGTGACGCAGTCTCGTCTACAATCCTTCGCAACAAAATTGATCAGAGAATTTAAATATGCGCATGCTCACCTTTAAAGAAATTTCATATACATTCACGTGAGAAAAACGGCACAGTGAAGTATTTTAGAAAAAAAAATTATAACCAACGTGTTTCACACGAGAAGTCATTCTGTAACCTTTACTGATGAAATCTAAACCACGATCTTCCTGCTGACATAGTCGCCATGAATCACGGAGGACTTCAAACTTCGTTCTGCCTGTGCCTTGGATTTGTCTCTGCTCTCGCACAGCTAGGGTATGGTGGCCCTCAGCAGACACCGGCGTCAAACGGTACGTATTAAACAATGAAAAACAGCCTTAAACGGGGCGACTAGCTCTATACGTGCTTCACATATCCTCTTAGACCCCACTAGCACTGATGCCGTTTATTCTGAGGCATTATAACTTTTCTTTGCATTTTTGAAAACAATGCTGCTGCCACTGAGCATTTGCTATCGCCGCGTCATCTGTCGTTTAATAACGATTCTACACAATGTAGAAAGCATTAGCACTAAAGTATACACTGCAGCACCGCTTACGTGTTCGTGCGCACTGCAAATAATTCAGCTTTGAAGCGGAAATATCTTGACTTTCATATGGAATAATTTACGCTCGGTGCATGAGTGTTTGGTGACAGAAAACATGCAAGCTTGTTCTCAGGACTCGTATAACAGTCCAGGATTTGGAACAAGAAAGGAATATTAGCGTCTCGGTTACATTGTGGTGAGTTACAACCTGGCCTTCCCATCCACGTATCCAACTCGTGTCGAACTTGCCTACAAAGCGCAAAAGGCACGAGAACATTATTTTGGTTACTTTGTTAGTGTCACAGTCATCATAGTCCTATAAATCAGCTCCTATAAGTAGTCCTATAAATATATCCGCAGACACGTAATTTGGCCATAAAGTTTGTTTGAGCACAGCTTTTTACAGGCTTCACAAACAATGTCAGATGGGTGGGTAGACATTAAATTTAGCAGTGTTTGCTTTTAATATGAATTTACAGTTAGGTAATAACAATCATGGTTCTGCCAAACCTTTAGAAAAAGTTGCTTTTTTACATTGGCGATTTTCGTATCCTCTTTAATATGTTAGGTGTTTGGTTACTACACTGATATTTCACGATAACTAAAAGGTGTTTGTAAAATTACTGACGCACAAAAAAATAAGATATACTTTGTAAGCAAGGAAGCTTGTGTATTTTATTTCCTGCCATATGCCGCGAACTCCAAAGAATAAGTTGGTTATTTTTGCACCATTAAAATCAATCTTTATCGCCAAAGCAGATTAAGCTCACTAACAACCTCGAAAACGTTTAACTATTCCAAAGTGGCGTAAAGTTATGTCACGTGGCATAACTTCTTATTTATTTTATAATGTTGTTGCTGATCAGAAATACATATTACCTATCTTTACTCTGTCTTTATCTGCAAATGCATGTCTTCTCATATATTTATCAGCTTGCGTGTTAACCAGGAAGCTTTCCCGATTTCTTCGTTACCAGGACCGTGCGACTTCTCTGGTCTACACCTCGAGGCCATGATTGATACTTTCATCAATCAGCTACCCCCAGAACACACTGACACGGAGTTCGACCGCTACGAAGTATTTCCAGGAGTATATATTGGAGACTTTGCCCTCTACTCGGGTTTCCATAAACTTCGCCCATTCGGTCCTGTGCTGACCTACTGTCGGGGTGGCTCCCGTTTCGTCCAGATCGACCTCGCCATGAGTGAGGGCAATTTCAGGGTAACTCTACCATGGACCAGCGGCGGAGAAGCCCGAGGAGCCATTGGAACTATCGCCAGAGTGAAAATAACGACCACATTTGAGGTAATCGGACTGATATCCATGCGCGCTGTCCTAATGAAGTGTCAGGATGGTTGGTGATGTTTATCAGTATCAAAGGCAACACTTTCTAGAGGATGACTCCTCCAGCCATGGTCTCATTTGACGTCTGACACAGCCACAGTTATTACAAAATATCATCTCTTTGTTCCGGACCAACCAACCTAACTGAAGTTTGGGACACATAAAATGTAGCATAGGAGGAGGGAATGCCATAAAATAATAGAGTCAGTGCAATGCTAAAAAAACAGCAGAATGGGCATTTGAACTATGCAATCAAGCGCCCGGGACGGGAATAGTCTTATGCGAACAAAAAATGGATAGTAGTGGTACGAAACATCAGTGATGCCATCATGGCACCCACCCACGGCAAAGTTTATTATAACTTAAGGGGTGTAGCTTCCGCCATATGTCTTCATCCTGGCAAGGTGCCGCTAAGTTTCCCGTGAACGTCACGATGCTTGAGTTTGCCGCGAACAGTCAGGCCGCTCCTTACCGGGTTCCCACCGGATTAGCTACATGTGCGGCGCCTTCGCCAACTTCGATGCGTTCGCCGCCCTCCCTTAGCGATCACATGCCGCGCAGTGCGATCGTTCATGCGCAATGGGGATGCAATATCACCACCAATAACTTTAACAAGGCTGGTGCATCATTCACTTCGCCATCAGCCAACGGCATTGTGACGGGATGGGCGATGAAGTGTCACCCACTAAAACTTCGCGCGCTGTTTTGACTCACCTGGCGAGCGAGCACAGCTAGAAACAATATGAGAGGGAACACGGAAGCGTGTGGCCTCCACGATTTGCAATGCGCTGCCATAGACAGGTGATAAGAGTAAGCGGTAAATGCACATACAAATTAAGATTAGCCGGCTGCTCTTTCAGAACACGGCCTTGGTGCCACCTATCCTCGTCTACTGTTGGCGTTAGCGCTTTGTGAACTGCAAAGGCCACGCGGTTTTATGTTTCGTCTTTATATTATTTCTTGCTGAGTGAATCGACTGCGATCAGCGCTCATAGCATCGTTTTCGGTCCATTCTCGGCGCGTCTCTTTGTCACGACGTTTGCTGCTGGCGTCCGCAAGCCTTGTCACGTTCTGTATGGTGGTAGCTACACCCACAATCGAAGAGCGGAGTATACCCGTAGTTTTAAAGCGTTTTAAAGCGTAAAGGTGGGCTGTAGAAGACGCTCATGTATGACGTTTAATGAAACAATGTGGCAAAATTTTCACCACTTATAGTGAATATCTAGAGAGCCAAATTATTGCCATCCAGACTCGCAGCTTAACTCGACTTGTCTTAATTTTGGCCTTGTTTCCCGTGAGTGATGCATTACACCGTGACCACCCCGCACGCAAACTGGCACGGCTCGTTCTAAAGAAAGCTGTGCAGTAAGTTGACTTCACATTTTAAATGCAGCGTTAAAGTTGGCACGAAAAAAAAAGCCATCGCTTCAGTTTTTTTTTTAAGTGTTCTCATGAGCTGGCAGTTAGCCCTAGAAAACGCTTCTCATTTTGACATCGCTTTGATAATCTGGGGCCGTTTGCGGAGTCAGAATATCTATAGACGTATATTCCATCAAACACGTGCGTAAACAAACGCACATATTCCATTAGCAGGTCTGAATTTATTCTGGGTGGCCTCATCCAACCTTTCATTGTACGAATGTCATCGAACGTGTAACACACATTTAAAGATGACACATGCGAACTTTATTCATACAGCATAAACATCCTGTCAACAAATACTATTATACAGTCATTGGCGCACATCTATTGGAAGTTTTTTTTTTTTTTGAAAATTGCGAGGGCAAATTTTTCCCGTCTTCAATGATTAATTGAACAGCTAGCTCTAGGAAGAACAAATACATGTTTATATTGAGTGGAGCCCGCTCTCGACCAATATGAATGTTGTAGTGACCAATGAACGATCACACATGTTTTGCTGAACAGATTCTTCTGAAGGATGTGAATGATTGTATTAGCGGCTTTTATTTGGGTTCTACATGGTGAAAAAATTACAAGATTCAACGCTTCTGAACGAAATATTGAGCGAAAGCATTAGCTGCGGGTGACCAAGCGTTCTTCTCCTCTTTTTCTACTTCCTCAGCCCACATATAAAGCCCCACTTTAACCAAGCCGTATGAACGTGCCATAGTGGCCTATAGGGGTAACGTGAATACCAGGGTCCTAGCAGGCGGATTCTGACATAACCGTCCCATGTGAAACGAGAAACCCAAGTTTACAGCTCCTGCCAACTGAGCCGCGCCTCCGACCATGCCACGCCGACTGCTTCTTCTCTCGCTTTTTTTTTTCACGTGGGATGTGACGTCACAGCATCACGTGGGTAAGGCGTGGCTACCGCCGCGCTACCCTGAAGGCTCGAAACCTAGAGTAGTATTGCTTTCGCAATAAAACTACGTTTGTATAAGCAGCCAGATATGAAATGCTAGTGGTGCACACGTGTTGTCGTATGAATCGAACAAAAACATGTAAACTGGTACCTCATATAATTGCTACTTGAATCCGAGCACGTGCCTTCAAAACGAGGACTAACAGAGCAAACAAGGGCATGGAGCTAAGCCGCCAAATAGATTGTTTGTCAATAAATCCAGACAGGCTATATAGAAACGAAAAGTGAAGACCACTATTGAAAATTCGTAGGCTTCTTATGAATATTTTTGTTTTTTTCCAACTATTGCTAGCTGCCTACTTCAAACCCTGATATTATCAGGAGTGTATTCTGCCTGAAGAACTTTGATATTGCAGAAAGAGGCAAACAGTATACTTTCACTACGAAAAATTCTTCGACACAGTTCTATAATCGCTCCTTCATAACGGAGCTCTGTACTTTGTAACATTGTTTACTGTCCTCTATTCTTAACATTTCAATTCTAACACATGGTTCGTAACTAAGAAAGAATATTTCACTGAATCATTACATTGTCCTGCAGGTACGAAACATCAGCCACAAGAATGAATCCGGAACCCTTCAACCGAAGCTCATTCTACACGACGGCCCTCTGCCTATATTGGTGGAGAATGCGTACGCCTTCGTCGAAAGAACGGGAACCTTTTTGGACAGCGCGCTGCCGATAATTGGGATGCTGTTTTCAGGGCTAACAAAGGACGCATGGCTCTACTTGGCGAAACCAGCAATCCAGGAGATATTTCGGAATATAACACTCTCTTAACCCATTAGTGACCTGTTTCTGCTCTGCTTTCTTTTCTTTGCGTAAATGGCACTTTTTACTTTACATTCACTCACACTATTTATTTGCACTGATAGGTTTCGAGGTACAGCCCGTGACAATATGGTTACGCTTGGCCCTTAGACTACTGGAAAGTGAGGACGTGAGATACTTTGATTGAAGTCATTGAGGCATAATGAAATACATAATAAGTTAGAGAGAGAGAGAGAAAGAGAGAGAAGGCAGAGAGGTTAACCAGGAAAGCTTCCGGTTTGCTACCCTGCACTGGGGAAGGGGAATGAGGAGTTTAAAGGAGAAAGATAGAAGAGAATGATAGGAAAGGTAAGGCGGCGAGGAGCACAGTCACAGTTTCTCAATCAAGTTTGTGTCTCTCATAAAACACATAAGTGCTTTGAAGGCTTTGCCGTTAGACGCCTTCTGTGGCCATGGGCCGAGGATTTTCTCCTCTGTGAAAGGACGGCTGTCAAGATGGTCCAGAGCCGAACGCAGCGCATATCTTTCGCTTGAAAAAGCAGGGCACTCGCAAAGGAGATGCTGTGTGGTTTTTTCGCAGCCGCATCTTTCACAGTTAGGGCTATCCGCCATTCTCATCACATAAGAGTATTTTTTGGGGAATGCAACACCGAGCCACATAACATAATAAGTGAAGAGTCTGGAGCTCCTTTGGAGTGGCAAGGCATGAGACCTGAAATGCACATGACGACGTCACTTTGTTCAATCTATGCGCACATTGCTGCTGCAATTGTCTTCACCGCAAATTATTGATTTTTTTTTTAAATGAGCGCATGGTCATACCGTGCCACACTACATTCAGGACTTCACCAGTATTCGTGGTCCTTCATCGACGACGTCTATTTTCTTCGGATAGCTGTTGTGCATTTTTCTGCTAAATAAACCTGAGCGATGCTGCATAATGTGAAACGAGAAAGCGTCTACGGTGCTTATGAATACATCACAAAGGCGTGTCAACATTGGCCAGCACCATGTGCGTGTGGCACTATGCTTGAGCATGAATATAGTGTAAACGTAACAAGAATAGAAAAGCACTGACTTTTGCTGGTAGTTTCTCCATCGTTTCAAATGGCATCGCAACTTGGCAAAGTTGTTTTCAGTAGTCAATGACTGTTCCTCGGTCTCCTTCTTGCCTTGAGAAACATCAAAGTTTGCAGAGCATTGATTGTGGATATTTAAGCACAATACACTACACCCGTGTAGAAATAACGCAGATAATAAATGAGCGCAACGGGACCATCGAAGCAGCAGTCTGAGGCAAAAGAACACTTATGCGAAAAAAGGACCCCTGAGGCAAAGCGTAACCATGTGGCAACGCAGAAAATATTGCGCTCGATCAAAAATTAAATATACATCAATCTCTTACAAAAGCTCCCACGGGGTCGCATTTCCAAATAGCTGCACATTGGTAAATTTATCCTGTTAATGTTTAAATGAATCCGTCAAAAGACACTTTTTGCCGCGCGGTCGTAGCATGCAAAGCACCTTATATATTACCACGAATTCTTAGAAAATATCTAACTGCTCCTGTCACGTGGTTTTAATAGGACAAACATATATGCTACCACGCAGGCAGTAGATAGCGCCTTCAGTGAGGATTTTGAATTCTTCATTACTCGAAACACTACCTGACAACTGAATGAACCATTCAGGGGCTACCGCTGCCCAGTTACAAGATAGTTTTCATTGCAAGTAACAGTACCATGCTGTCTCGTACAAATCTACTGGTATCTGTTTCGGCTTCATCAATGCATCTACTGCACTGTGCAGTGCGTTCAATTGTCACTGGTTGATTTCCCGTCAGTCTACTCGATTTTCTACCAAGTAAACTGTTTTCAACTGTGTTCGTTTACAATCCATTAATTTCTCTGACTTCAATCAGATTAGTAGAAACCTTCTTTCTAGGTGAATTGGTGCCTTGCTGTTTCTAAAGACGAGTTGCGCATGTATAAAACAGAATACAAAAAAAAAATACTGTGACGGAAAGAACAGCAACTGTCGTCTCGTTTTATCGTTTCGTTGCTGCTGATATAGGCTATGTACACACGTGCGTAGTAAGCGAGGGGAGAGATGCCAAATCAAGCTTCTGCAGCATTTATAAAGCGTCAGTGATATGTAACAGATGTCCCACGGATTGTATCATCATCCTTTACCTTGATGTGTTGTGCTTCTAAAATCTCCTGGCATAGATATTGCGCTCTTGTATAGCTTCCATAAAAAAAATGGCTGTGGCTTACCTCAGCTTAGCCAGGATATACAAAGCGAGAACAGTAGTAGTCGTGAATGAGACCGAGTCGTTTCTTGTTCGTGTCGCACTTCCTTCACCGCCGCTTTGAGTCGTTGCTTTCCAAGTCCAACTTTTTGCTCTTCGAGAGTTTATTCGCTCCTTTAGCTCTCTCAGCTTCATTTTTCCTACGTGCCGGTTCTTCACGGCGAGTGATGTCGGCAAGATGAGTAGATTGGGCCTGTAGGGGAGCATAGCGATCGAGCGCTCGCACTAAGGAATGTTGCCTCATCCGTGGTATAGCAGGACACACTCGCCGTAATTATCAGCCTTTATATACGCCGTCGCAAACGAACAGCTGCTGAATACCACAGCGCATGCACAGGGATGCGCATAGCTAAGTGATGACGTAACGCGCGGCGCTCCGCGGAGACCGGCGATATGTACCAGTGCAAATGAAGTCTGCCAGGTGTCTCATGAAACAGAAGCAGGTGTGCAATGTAGAAGTGAAGCAGCGGCCGAAGAATGGAGCGTCGTCCTCTCTGTACACCACACGTGCGAAGAAGAACCTGGCGGCGGGCAAGACGCGCCGCTAGGCACGCGGCTCAAGATCGGCTGAAGGGTGTACGTAAAATGGGCCGAAAATGCTTCCCTGCAATTCATATCGGCAGGTTGAAAACGGATGTCTAAAAATTAGTTTTGGTTCAACACAGGTTAACCATAGTTGAATTGCGATAGAAACGGGGGAAGCTTCTTTTGCCTGCTACATTATTCCCCTATCACGCCCTATCAGTGCAAGGTGCTACATTATTGAGGACACTTAAGCTCATCCTTTAACAGTATAACGCGAGAGCGTAAGCTACCAGCCCTCATATAAACGAGAAGGGTTCAATGCTGCTGAACCGAATGTGGAGCGAAAGCATTAGCTGCCGGTGACCGCGGCTGTTCAAGGTCAATCGTGGCCCTCCCCGTAACGACGCGATGGGCCGAAACCTGGCGCAGTATTGCTATCGCAATGAAACGCAAACACTCTTTCTCGTTGAGCTGTACTGTAGTTCTCAGATATTTCTTTGTCTCCCTGCTCATAAGCTCCGCGCCATTGATGCAGTTTCTAAGCCAACCAGTCCAAGCATAAAAAGTATATGACGAAGAACACAAAATGGGGGAAAGAAGGTGGTACGCAATCTCGTTTCTCTACTGCTAGCAAGCGTTATTTAGCCATTTTTAGGATCAAGCATTATGTGGCGTTTGAATTGAATGATTGATAAGATAGACCGCTGTGGAAACAGGAATGATTTGATGATGATGATGATAATGGTGATGATAATGATGATGATGATGATGATGATAAAAACAACGCTGTGGAAACAGGAAACCAGAAATTTACTTCACATGAGGTTCTTCAGCGCGCACTGACAGAGCATAGTACACTGTTGACCTTCTTCTCGCCTCCACCAAACAATAGCTTGCTCGGCAGGAACTGAACTCGCATACTTAGGATCAGAAGTCGGGTGCACTAACCACTCGGCTACCATGGCGGACGAAAAGCAAATATTTTTTTTCCAAAGTATCGTACGTGTTTACTTCGCCCATGAGGAGTCAAAGGGCCGAGACTACAATTCTCAGCTTCGATGGTAGGTTAAACGAATCCTGTGAGCGGCCTTTAAGCGGTAATCGCATGAGGCGACAACCACTAGCGATCCGTCGGGCGACGCCGCCGCCAACGCTTGTCATTGTCGCTGGTGAATACCGCAGGGAGCGACGGGGCTCAGCGACAGAGGCGCGTTTTCAGCGTTGCTCTGTTGCCGCCGCCTCGTCATTCGGTCAAGGGAAGTGCAATTACGTTATATCCTGTTTCTAACACTAAACAGCATGAAGTACGATAAAACTGATGAAATTTCTTGTAACGCATCGCATTTTAAAGGGTCACAGCGAAGCGGTGTGCTACTACACTGCAATGCCGACTTGCATTGCAAGCGGCGACTTTCTCCTACTCCTTTCGAAAATTAACAATATCTAGCCACACTAGCCTTTTTGTTTTACTACCTTTCCAAGCTTTTACTGAATTGTCTCGATGTTTTCATATATACACGGATCAGACGAAGTGAACGCGTGCAGGCACAGGTTCTTCGCCCAAACCGCACTAGGAAAACAAACTTCACACGCAAAAGCAAAAAAAAAGCCAGAGCGGAAGTTGAGCAACCCCAAAACCTTCTGCGATTGGCTGCCTCGCGAGCACGTTGTAAGAATAATTTAGGTGATGACACTGCAGCCGGCGTGCCGTCCTGGTTGTGTTCGCCGCCGGCGCTGTTTCCGTTTTCCGGCGACAGGTGGCGCTAGTAGGTGGAGGCTCTTAAAGTCCCTCGATAATTTGAAAGTAGCGACACTCTCCTCCACTCCGGCACTTTCCTCCTCGAATATCCTCGCCCGCCGCCTGCGCGCGCTGCACACGGCACGCTTTTTTGGGCAGCGCTCCTTCGCCGTCCGGGAAATTGGCTGGCACGCGCGCGCGCTCTTAAGTTTGCGCTTTTTCCACGCTCTGTTATCGAATAAAGACACGAATAAGACATGCGACTTGCTTGACTGTACCGCGAGCCACATAAATTAGCGTCTCGTACGCGCAATGAAAGTGCAAATTACGAGCGCTTGCCGCATGAACAAAAACCGCTTGCTGCATACACCTCACATTCCTTTTGACTTTTCATTACCGTGTGTCTCAACCCGTCATAATATATTAAGCATAATATTTACTATATATTTGAACATTCCTGAGTATTCTCAGCATACCGATGCTGAGTTAAATGTATTTTCACCTCAAACTAATTTTAGCGGAAGTAAAGTTTATGCAGTTGTTAACGAGCGGAGTTTCATTAATGCGATAGTTGCTAGCAAGAGGCTGGAACAAATGCTTTGATGGTCGTGCTAAAATTTTTCAATAAGGTTTAGACTGAGGTTGGTACCACGCAGTGCACATGCAGCTGCTTAGTTGTTTTCGTAGTTAAAAATTTTCGCGGCTGCTTGAAAACGATCGAATATCAACTTTTTTCTGTTAAGAATGAAACGGATCTAGCTCCTGCTGTCGGCAGCCTTGAAGTGACGTCGAGCCGAAACCGAGAGCCAAGATCAGGGCCCCGATTTCCCGTCATCCGTACCCCAAAATTTGGCCCTGTCGACCACCGATACTCCACCTTGTCGGAAGTTCATCCAGATTGGTGTCAACTCTAATTTTAGTATGACCAATATTTTCTTTTTCTTTTGCTTTGACTAGACTAAATAAAAGTGACCCACAACGCTTTCAACTCTTTAGTGGCAAAATGTGGAAGAAGTACCGGCCTTATGTCGATAACTGCGACAGGGTGCGCACCTACAAAATACTGCTATGTCAACTGAAGACCAAACAGCATTGTTTTCTTTGTACACACTAGACCTCTCGGGTCCAAGGCCGACGGCTACTCTACGCTACGAAAATGGACATGACGCCCGTTAACTAGGCAAATAATTAAGGAGGCCCACCTAAATTTGGAAGTCAAGACTGAGTTGGCCATATGCAAATTAGGTTATAGACACCAATTTCCGGTCAGACACGGACCAGGTCAAATTTTGGGGATTCAGAGGGCCACATTTCGGGGTGGCCCTCCTAGATTGGTAGATTACCACTGAATTTCCCATACTCAAATAGGTCGGACACCAATTTTGGTCCAATTCAGGCGAGGACAAATTTCGGGGGTCCAGAGAGCTAACTTCTGGGAATAGGCCACCTAGGTTTGGAGGCCACCACTCAATTCGTCATAAGCAAATTAGGTTGGGCACCAATTTTGGTAAAATCGGACGAGGTCAAACTTCGGGGGTCAAGAGAGCAAAATTTTGGCGATGGCCCACCTAAGTTTGGATGGTTTGGTTTGGTTTGTGGGGTTTAACGTCCCAAAGCGACTAAGGCTATGAGAGACGCCGTAGTGGAGGGACTCCGGAAATTTCGACCACCTGGGTTCTTTAACGTGCACTGACATCGTACAGCACACGGACGCCGCTCCGTTTCGCCTCCATCGAAACGCAGGGTAATTCCTGAATTCGCACTATGCAAATGAGGTTGGTCATTAATTTTGCCACCTTTTGAAGTGGTCAGATTTAAGGGGTTTCTGGGGCTATATTCTGAGGGAGGCCCACCGAAATTTGGACGTAACCAGTAAATATTCAAATTAGGTAGGACACCAATTTTCGCCAAATTAGGACGAGGTCTAATTTCGAGGGTCTAAAGAGACAAAATTTTGATGTGCGGATATATATACACTATGTGGACAAGTTCTGCGAAAGAGTCCTCTACACTCTCCTGCGACATAAACCTATTAATGAATTAACAATCTCCTTCATTGCACGCGTTAGCGCTGAAAAGCGAGACCTTTAGTTCAGACATTAAAGCGGCTATTGTATGCGCATAGTATGCATCAGATTTCGCTATTATAAAGCACGTTGAGCGGAACCATGAAGTCAAAACAATAACGCGCATAACGTCGCAAAATGATCATTGAATTAAGTGAGATTATCAGCTTTGTGATGCGCTTGCAAGCAGTTTCATGTCGCTTGGAACAAATGCACAGTACGTCGCAGAAGCAGCAGAGGTGACTAGTCTTCGTCGGGGTGAAGTGCTTGCGGCCGATTTTGTTGAACCACTTTTTTATTCGAATGGTGGCCTTCTTTCTGCTCGGAATTGCGAAAAAAATTAAGCCTTTTTCGCGACAGCTTGTTCAAATAAATATGTCGCAGCTCGGCATAGCGCTGCATTAAAACAGCGCGAATTGCGCGAAGTGCGAGCGCGGAATGCTAGGGAGCTCGCTCCTACAAACAGCGGCTACCTAAAAAATGGCACCGGCTAAAAATGAAAACACAAAAAGAGCGAACTTTTCGCGCGCTTTTCCCGGCGACGGCCCGCAGAGCCAATCACCGTTGAGAAGAGCGCCGATGGGAGAGCTGAGAGAGGAGGATCTGCGAGGGGGCGCGGAGCGGCGGCAAAGTTCACAGAAAGTCGCTACTTTCGTTTTATCAAGGGACTTTAGAGGCTCTCTGATTCGCGCTGCGTAGGTTATCGATGCTAAGCGTTGCTCGTTTGTCGCGCTCGATATCGGGGTATATAGAAAAGTATGCACAGGCATAAATACACCGGGATTCTGCAGTAACGAGTCTGATTATCTAAATGAATGTGCAACTGATTTCTCGACGGTGTTTTTGTAATAGCTCTGATAGCTAGCATACGTTGAAGCCAGTATATCAATCGTATTTTCTAGTTGCGCCCGCCAATGTTAGCTAATTAAAGCAAAAGTAAATAAATTGTAGCAGGAATTTCGGGGAAATAGCCTAAGGACAGCTAGCCAAAATGCCATTCCGAGCTTCGGTCGTCAACCCAGTGATCTCGCGCTGTGCGCTGGCGGTGCGGCTGCCGCCGCTGCTCATCTTCCTCTTTGCAAAATAAACGTCCTCAAAGCACCTTGAACCATTGCACCTCTAGCTTACACATGTACTCGGTTACAAACTTTAAAGGCTATGAAGAACTTAACTATCAAAGCCTGTTTTAAAGCCCACCAATGAGATGTAGCGGTGTATTGTTCGTACTGAAGGCAAGGCGAGAATTTCACTCTCCATCAAGAATCTGTATCCTTCCTACAGGTGACCTAATATGGAGGAAAATGCAGAGCAAAATCCATTCATCTGAGTATCTTCTACCGTTTTTTTGAGCGAGCTTTGCCTGCAGCTACACACTCTTTCAACACCGGCTTTTGCGCTTCAGGATGGTTTGCTTCTCTGGAAAGGCGTTCGAGTGTTTCATTACTGATTTCTAGTAGTTTTGATTTGCAGTTAGCCAATTCTTCTTCAAGATTATGTTTTTGTTTTTGAAGCCGCACTTTTGACTTGTAGCAGGCAATACTGGCGCGCCGCAACATTTCAATGCGTGTTTTTTTCGATGGACTGGCCAGAATGCGAATGTGTTTCAGTTGAGAATTCTTTTTCTTTCGTGCAGCATGAATACGAAGTACATCTATTAACTTAGCACATGCATTGCAACTTGTACTCTCTGTCACTAGTAGGCAACTGTTGTGCCGCCAGGTTCCACATTTGTCAATATATGCGCACTCGGGGCGTATATTATTGTACATTTCACCACTGGGACCACCTGCACACACATGCATTTCATGAAAGACCCGCACTTCACACTCTATAGCAGCTAGGGAATTCATGGGCAAACCAGAACTTATGGTCTGTACGTTAACAATACGGCCATAAACAAAACATTTCACTGACAAGTAGTAATTATGTGATGTGGTTACTTCTAGTACTTTTCTATGAAAAGGCGCCTGGTTACTTTCGGCAATTCTAGCTCACTGAAAACAACAGATTTAACTCCGAATCTGTCAGAAACTTGGACTGCCCAGGCTTCACTTGGGAGTTTAAGGCTGGATGCACAGCATGACAGAGCGGAAATTGTCATTTGCTGTCCTCCGTCCTGGAGGAACAGGGACTCGGTGGGTCGCTGCTCTTGCGTTGGTTCATGACTTCTCTCTTGCTGCGTAGTTTTTTCAGACGAGGAAGAAACTTGTTGCTGAATGAAAAGATATGATAGCATCAGGAATGTTTATGCCGTTCCAACTAAGCCAAAGTTTCGTTTACGTCACCTATATTATGTCATTACTTCTCTTAAACAAGTCGGTGTTATATGTTTCTTGCTATTTTATTATTTCTTATTAATCTAAAATTTTCCTGTTACCAACCTCTTCTTTAACGCCTGAACGGCGCTGAAATTAAATAAATAAATGTTCACTTTCCGGATGCCACCTAATAGTGAGCAAAGCTTATGCGATTACTAGCACACTGTGCTATTAGATGTCCAATGAGATGCTGGCTAATTAATTATAATCAAATAAATAAACTGAAGGGAAGAATCGTATCGTATTTACGATAATTCCCGCTCAGTAGTTATTGTAGAACAATATCATGATTTGTTGCGCCTAGTGAGCTTAGATGAGGTTGCTGGAAGAATGCCACCTGAATTTAAAACAGGAAATTACCTTTTCAGCTGTATGACTGCGTGCGTCGGCAGTGCATGTGCCACTCAATGTGTCAGTATCGTATTCAAAAGTATCCTCTTCTTCACGTGGAGGGGGCGCGACGCTGTTGAAATCCAAGCGTGGCTCTTACAAGGCGCGTCTGTTGATTCGGCATCAATGTTTTGAACTCGTTGTGTCAACCAGCAATAAACTTGGTGTATTTTCAACGGCCAGGTGTAGCTCTTCAGAAGCATTCGACGCTTCTGGCTGTCCTTGCTTCTTAGGCTTGTGAGAAGTCGGCGGCAGAGCCTGCCGTTTCCGCGGAGGTTTTCTCGTTTTTTGCTGCACAGTCAAGTATCCTGGGCAGTTCGGGAAAGTGCTAGGCACAGCGTCGGGTGAGAGCACCGTTTTTTTTTTTTTTTTTTTGCATGTAGAAGGACGTTCTCCTTGTATTCCGCGTGACATGTTGCAGAGATCACTTCATTCCCGAAGTGCTTTGCGCACACGTGGTCGGTAGGCTGCAAAACTCTATCTGCTCTCGGAATCGCCTGTCTGCACTTTTCTAAACGTTCGGGTCCGCGCGGAGCCTTGAAAAGCGACACACGCACCGTACCAGTCCGATACCCCGACTTGCAATTCGGTACAAAGCACTTCTTGCCCATTTTGAAGCGCAACAAGGCTGAGCGCAACTAATTGCACTCGGCGTCACATGCCGCGGCGTGGTATACGTTGAGTGAATCCCAGCAGAATACCAATCAGCCCAACAATGCACTCACTGGACTCACAGGCACAACCAAATACTTTTCGAGAACCCGGAGAAGCCTTCACACACACACACACACACACACGCACACACACACACACACACACACACACACACACACACACACACACACACACACACACACACACACACACACACACACACACACACACACACACACACACACACACACACGCACACGCGCACGCACACGCACACACACACACGCGCGCGCGACACCCCGCGCGTGGCGTGAAAATTCCCGAACGCGAGCGGGCAGCGCGGGCCCCTGGGCTCCTAAAGCCCCTTGATACTTTGAAAGTTACGCCAACGATTGAACTTTGCCGCCGCCGCGCTACCTCCTCGCCTCCTCCTCGCCCCTTGCGCGCCCCTTCGCTGAAGGCCGGCTCTCCGCCCGATTTCCTGAGCGACGATTGGTCTCCCCTGCCGTTGCCATTGGAAACCGACGCGCGTCCGGCGTTTTCCTTGTGCTTTCTTTTTCCTTCGCGCCATTTTTCCCCCAGTCTCGGCGAGCGAATATTGCGCGCTGTGCTTTTATTGCAGCGTGCAAGCTCTATGCCGTGCTGTTGCGCGTACAACTGCAGCAAGCGACCTGAAGATGGTTATGCGGTATTCATAATATCTCAAGGCAAGCGTGACGGCTCGCGCACGAGTCAATGGATTCACAAGATTAGTCGAAAGACGTTTATTCCTAGAAACAACAGAGTTGTTTGCGACGTCGAGTGCCTTTCTCACTCCCCGTAATAACGCGTCACCTGACGCTGCGTTTTTTATTCCTGCTTGCTGCTCAATATTTTTGCGGCGGCAGCATGTTCATTGCATAAAAATAAGGTTGTCCTCTGCAGCATGCTGAATATTCTGCGAGGCTCCAAGGCTCCATCATTTAACACGCTTCGACTTCTGTACAGTGAGAAACAGGGCGCTATAATCTGCTTTTTGCTGTCAGAAATAACTGGAAAATTACAGTCTCTCGATTGCATTTGTCGCGATTATGCTAGGATCCCTGGCCTCCTTCACTAAAAATCAAAATTCGGGCTTGTAGAGGAGCTAGCCTTTCCAGCTTTTACTTGTAGTGTGCGTCGGTTACTCGGGAGCATTGAATGCTGGCCCTGAAAAACTGTTTGGCAAGTAAACCCGAGGTATTGCGGGTAATCTGCGCTAGTTAGGTCGTATGGCATTTTTTTTTTTCAATTCTTGAATGTGTCTTGCCATGCTTCGACGCACGCGTGGGTTAAAAAATATGCGTTCGTTTTATCAGGGATACGGCCAATGTGCAGGAGGTGTTCATATGATCACACACGCTTCACTTTGACCATGACTACTAGGCGTTGGCAGGTTACGTTCGCTGAAAGTGGAGTAAAGCGAGATACGCGTATTCATTTACTATCGCGAGCCTAGTCTATCACTATATCTACTAATGCCAGAGATCCTATCGTAACTTTCTCTATCTCTACGAACACTATCACAATCACTGATCCGGCCTATTACTATAATTGACTATTTTTAGCCGTAACAGTCACCATCATTACCTATCACTATTCATAACCATCACTATTTAATCTGATGCCGTCCCATGACCCATTGATATACTTCAATTTTCATTGACTTACGTTGTCAGTCATATCTCTATTATCTCATAATATCTGACGAGACAACTATACATTGACTTTAATTCTTAGACTTTCTTGTTTTCTCAGAAATGGAGGTGAGAAAAGAGCAAGCCACAGAAATAACTGACCTCGACAGAGACATGAACCTCGCGCTGATAGTAGTCAGTTATTTCTGTGGCTTGCTCTTTTCTCACCTCCATTTATGAGAAAACAAGAAAGTATAAGAATTAAAAGTCAATGTATAGTTGTCTCGTCAGATATTATGAGATAATAGAGATATGACTGACAACGTAAGTCAATGAAAATTGAAGTATATCAATGGGTCATGGGACGGCATCAGATTAAATAGTGATGGTTATGAATAGTGATAGGTAATGATGGTGACTGTTACGGATAATAATAGTAAATTATAGTAATAGGCCCGGATAGTGACGTGATAGTGTTCGTTGCGGATAGTGACAGTTACGATAGGTCTCTGGCATTAGTAGATATAGTGATAGATAGGATAGCGATAGTTAATGAATTGGCAGTTATATGCTTTCTCATTTCCGCACGTTGAAGACCTATGTGCACCTTGTAATTTTTTTTATTTGATTGTTGCGTTCAATGAAATCAAGCTCTTTTACACAGCGCATGAGACCACAGCATGCTTGCCCCAGAACTTCAGTGTATCGGCAATAGGGCCCACCACTTCTCCCAGTGTACCCTGCTGTCTTGTTAACCACACGCGAAGTCAGTGAGGGGCCACGTACTCATAAAATTATTTAATTCCTCCATCAGCATCATATCAAGACTGCCGTGGCAAAACTGTTCCTTGCCTCGAAGCAGCAAGGAACAGCTCAAAATTTGATTTTATACAAAATTAACTAATGAACGCAGATTATCGCGGATCGCTAACTAGCACAGTGCCATTACACTTGGCCTAAGCTTTCCAACGGTATACGGTTCGGTGTTGCAGCTAAAATTTAGATTTTAATTGCAATTTACTAACTATCAATTAATTTGGCCCAGTAATTGATTGAAATACATGTACAATTAACCAATAATTCAATCTCATGGTTCATCACGTGACATATACTATGCTTAGAGAGATAGCTTGACAGTAGCGAAATAGACTAAGTCCTGCTTTAACCTTCTCTAATCTTGAAGCTCAAAGCAGCAGCCCGGATCGTTTTCTGAAGTTTTACCGCGGTGACAGATTTCACGCTCTAAAAAAAACAAACACAAAGTCAGAGGCAGTACTAGATTAAGTGCACAAAGTAAAACCTTATCATGAGACTTAAAAAGTGTCTGTAGCACAGAACTCGCCTGAAAGCTTTGTTTATCAGCATTCCCCATTCAAACAGTTCTAAGAAGAAAGCAATCAATTCATGAACTTTACTATAGGCATTCTCAATGCTTTCCTCGCAATTTTTCAAAAATTTTGTGCACTCCTGGAGCGCAGACCTGGCCCAAAAGCTCGCGCTTCACTCACTGCTGCGGCCGGCCGGCGGGCGTCAGGGGGAAAAAGCGTGTCGTGCGCAGCGCTCGCCGCCGCCGCGCGAGGAGAATCGAGGAGGAAAGCGCGGCGCGGAGGAGAGTGTCGCTACTTTCAAATTATCAAGGGACTTTATGGGCTCCCATACTACAGCGCCATCTGTACCCTTGCGGCGAAAACTACCGCTGATTCAAGGTCATCTGCGAACACAATCTGCCCGCGCCTTCTCTCTACGTGGAGCGGCGAGTGTCAGCACCTAAATTATTCTTACACCGTGCTCGCGAGTCACTTCTGGGCGATACGCGAAGTTTTCTAAAAAACCAGAAACTGAGCGATAGCGACGAGCGGCAATGCTTTGGCGGCCATCAGCCCGTCGCGCGACTGCGTCGCGCGGCATGTCGCCGCGAATTGTCGCCTCATGCGGTTAGCGCTTTAGAGGCCTTTTTTATTAGATTATTTAAAATTCTATTTATTCACATAGCGCATGAGAGCAAGAAAAAAAGTGCACGTAGTAAGTTCTTATAGGCAGCTCAGGCTGAAGCTTCCTCCGCAATGTTGACGCTCGGTTTCTGAATATGTGGAGGGAAGGGGTACTGCCTACACGTAAACCAAGGCTGCCTCTCTGAGCGCGGCATGGAGTGAGTGAGTGAGTTAACTTTATTAATTGCTCGGAGATCTTTTTCTTCGCCTCTTCAACCGAGGCTGACGAGCGGTTGGCGCCCCCAGTCCAGGGCACCACTGGCTTTCGCCAGTTTGCGAGCTCTTGTGACCAGGTATAGCTGAGCCTCCGGGTCAGACGCGCGTATCAGCCGGCGCAGCACGTGCACAGGAAGGAGGAGGAGACGAAGGAGAGCTGGCCGAGGAGAGACGCTTGCAAAGATGGAGCTTTTTTTCTCCAGGAGAAGGAGAAACTATCAATTTTGTATTTTTCCGTTTCTCTACTTGCAAAGCACCAAGAGCAAGTTGGAAATCCGTTTTTCGTATGTGCTCTCGCAAGCGAGAAAATATGACAAACTGACATAGTTCGACCACTCTGCGCCACTTCACGTACTGAAAAACGCGCAGCGGACATTATTTTCAAGGAGGGCGTGTCGACAGGCACTGAGATATTAAAAAGACGCATCAACGCGGAATCGCTACTCGCATTCAAGCGAAAGGCAAGCGACAGGCTGTTGAGGAATGCAAGGCGGCCCCTCTTCCGCTGTCAAGGTGTAGGAGAGTCGAAAATAATGAGGAAGCCCCTCTGTCTCTCTTTCTGCTGCTCAGAGATATGAAGGGTGCAGTATCCTCGTGAAGCCCCGCTGACGCCCCTGTACATTTAGCGATGACTGCTCCTGCTTCCGGCTGGGGAGCGAATGACGACCAGACGGCTGATTCCCTTTGAAGCCATTCACTTCGACGGCGCCGGCCCATTCAACTCTGACGACAGATGGTTTCGGCACCACGCCCAAGAAGGTCAGCGGAAATAACCATTGCCATGCGCAACTAACTACTTCCTTCAGTGCCCCGCCGGGGTGAAGCAGTGGTTACGGCGCTCGACTACTGTGCCCAAGAAAGCGGGATCGAATCCCGACCTCGGCGGCTGCGTTTCGATGGAGGCGAAACGGAGTGGCGTCCGTGTGCTGTACGGTGTCAGTGCACGTTAGAGAACGCCAGGTGGTCGAAATTTCCGGAGTCCTCCACTACGGCGTCTCTCATAGCCTGAGTCGCTTTGGGACGTTAAACCCTACGAACTAAACCAAACCAACTTCCTTCAGTAGGGTGACTATTACACACGATGCTACCGGCGCCTCATACCTGTCTTCGGAGCGATTTAGGACGTATTCCAAGGCAGTAGCACAAGACGTAATACTTTCCCCTTTGATTCATACCGACGGTGGACTGGGGAAGTTAATTCGTTGTTGCGGCCCTGCTGTCCGAAATCAAAAACCTCTCTGCCTTTAAAACGATGTGTGTTTTAACTACTTCTGTATTGAGGTTTTTTCTCTATGCGAGACGATCACAGAGTAATGCCTGACGGCGTTTGATACAGGTGGAGACGGATCCCTACGAATTGGTCATAATGCCACATGAACTGTACAAAGTGTTTCTGTGGAATACACTGGACTGTTCAAAAATTCAAAATGCAATTTCGAAAAAAATCGCAGTTTTGTTTTGTTTTTGTTTCTACATTCACAGCCATTATTCAGCTGGAATCAGGTGAATACTAATAATATGTCGCTCCCTTGGGATCTTCAGGAAACCACAAACTAAGAACTCACTTTTTTTTTCTCAAACGTTTCTTGATGAATGAAGTGCTGTGTAGTTCAGTGTTCCCTACAGAATTCTTTTCGATGTGGGTCATAGAACATTTTCCACAATGCACTTATTGTGGAGTCTTGTGTGTAGTGATCCGAAAGATTATCAGAAGATCGTCTAACCTTCATTGTGACAGTTAACTAAATCACATCAGGCCACGTACAACTCAAGATAAGGAGATGATGCTGTCCCTAACGTTTCGCCAAGCCCGGCCTGCTGTAGTTCAGTTTCATATTACTACATCCGAACCAGAGATGCGATTGCCAGATCAATCAAATACAGACTGGCGGCTTGTTGTCAACACCCAGATCACGTAAAAATATTTTTCTTTTTAACAATTTATGAATGATTGCATAATTATGGCCAAAAGACAATTTTACACCTCATCATAATGTTTCAGCCAAAATCAAGAAGAACGTCGCCTGATTAAACATTTTCGAAAAGAAACCTGTACAGCCTACTCACGTTTAACGGCTTAAAAAGTTTCAGAAATACTTCTGCTCACGAACGATATTTTTTGGTTAAACTAACTTTCAGCCATAGCGTGTCCTGTCTGTATTTATAGTGCACTCCTAATGCATCCAAAATGCGGCTTAGAAGTTATCTCATACCCCACTTGTAACCTATCGGCATCACACATGCAGATACACCGCATATATTTAGAGTACACATTTTTTCCGGTGCTTGTAACCAAGGCAGTATGCCTAAATACCAAGATTTATTCTTATTTTTGTAGGGGGGAGTACGGGGGGTTACATATATCCGCTCATTGAAAGCTTACAAGCGCTTACAGCTTGGCTTCGGCTCTGCTGTCAACCACAGAGCTGACTGGGCGCTTAACTATCTGCCTCCTCCAACGCGATGACGCCTATTCTCGTTGGCACAGCTAGTATCTCTTTTCTTGCAATCCAACCGGCCTGGGAGACGTTTTTTCGCATTCAGCACTCTCCCACGATACGCCGGCCGCGTATAGTATTTCGTTGAAAGGGCAAGGCGCACACAGGGCAGGCTTACTACATCGATTCACTACTTGAGTTCACACACCGTGCCTTCGTGAAAACCGGAAGGCTCTAATGGTAGAACCAAGACGCCTTTGGACATTTGCCTCGATTATCTGAAATTACCTGTATCTGGAGACTGACGTATAACGGTAAGACCACGCTTATTTTCTGTTTTGTTTCTAACCTACAAATAAGGCATATGCTTCAAACGCGTTTCAATGGGCTTTGTAGAGGTAAAGATTGGTCAGGCAGGATTTTATGCGTTGTGCTTTGGGTTTTTCGAATACGACACACGTACACAACGTATTTGCTGTACGCCGCGCTGATAAGATGAACAAAAAAGAAATTAACTGTAGGTTTCAGAACCATAAATCCACTGCATTGCCAGCACAGCGCAGAAAATTGGCACGAAGTAAATTTCTTGATTCGGATATCTTGACCTCGAAACTGGATCGCTTTTCGGTCTAGCTCTATTCACTTAGCGCCTAATAGAGCCATGATAATGAGCGACATTTTTTAGAAGTGGTGCATGCAGCTTCCGTCGACTCGGATTACTAATCCATTTCTGGGCAATAATATTACAGATCACAGTAGCCTTTCGTTCGCATTTCTACTCATTTTAAGCACGAATTAATGATGAACAATTTATGAGGAAATGAGAAGCGCTGGAAGATCGATGCTTACTACTACTACTAATAATAATAAGAAGAATACAAATTCCGAAACAATGCCCGAAATAGACTTCTTAGCTCTTCAACGTTGTGCAGGAATTTTGTGCTGCTGAAAGCTTCCTTCTCAAGTAAAGGCGTGGAGCAATACCGACTTAACGTCACTGTCCTTGCCTCTACAGTGTGTCCATTTCATCTTGTCTTTGTTGGCGAAAAAAAGCGTCGATACATAATTATTGCCAGACAGGCCCGCAATCTTTATCAACATATTTTATTAGGCAACTTACGTGTTAAATTGTCATCCTTTAAATGGGCATGCTTCAGTAGTAAGAGTCGATAATAATTTTGTAACTATTACAGTCGAAGCTTATTTGTAGGCTGACGGTAAGAACTGTTACTATGACACACACGATAACTTAATTGCAAATGAGTTTAGCAAAAATGCAGTATACGAACTCCTGTGTGGTTCGAGTTAGGTTCTGCACTTGCGCTAGCCTTCCGAAACGATAGAATAAAATATTAACATGTAATTATAGGGGCACACGTTTGTGGACCTTAAGAATCCATCTGGCAATTAACTAGCGGTGGGTTGTTGAACAGACAAAGCGTCAAAAATAACAAACGGAACTTCACATGAATGTGTATTCATCGAATAAATCAATCCTCAAATATGTCCGTGATAATTAGATTAACAACAAGCAGACAAAAAACGTCGGATATTTTACATATCCGACGTTTTTTGTCTGCTTGTTGTTATGGTTGGAATGTGCAGTGTAGAAAATACAATTTCAGTTTTTGATTATTTAAGAGTAGTATATGCAAAAAAAATAATTCTCTCCTTTCGACTTTCTGCAGATCTCATAAACAAAATCATCACCCAGTCACCCATGGCTTCAATGAAGGCTCTAGCCCTCTTTTTATGCTTTTTAGTAGGTGAAAAGTTTTGTCATGGCGACGAAGGTAAGACTAAGCTCGGATCATCCCACACTACGCTTCCTCATTATTTTTTGTTCCTTCCAACATCTTACCTACAAACCATCACTCTGATTGCCACCCTCTCATTTTAACCGGTAGCCTGTGTCCAGTACCCTCCTCATTTACTCTGAGGGGCCTACTAGGAACTGCCATAGTTATAATGCCTCGTTAATAAATAGAGAACCGCATAGTTAGGTGATGAACTGTTAAAAAGAAAATAGCCGTAATAGCAGTTGTATATAAGGTTAGTTGGTTGGTTTGTGGGTTTTAACGTCCCAAAGCGAATCAGGCTATGAGAGACGCCGTAGTGGAGAACTCCGGAAATTTCGACCACCTGGGTTATTTAACGTCCACTGACATCACACAGCTCATGGGCGCCTTGCCTTTCGCCTCCTTCAAAAAGCAGCTACCGAGACCGGGATTCGATCTCACATCTTTGGGCACAGTAGTCGAGCTTATTAACCACTGCACCACATCGGACTGCTGGTTGTCTACAAAGTAAGCATTTGACGCAGCAGAATCTCAATTAACCGCATCATCAGTCTTACTAAAGTAAGGCATTGAAAAGACCTTACTTATACCTCTCATATAATTGAATTCTTATATCAGCTGCGGCCATTTAGTCCATGCAAACTTTCCAAACTCATCTTCCCACCTGTCATTCTGTCACCAGCTAATACGCACCTCCCATCCTGTGCCCCATAACGGCCATCTGTCTCCTTGTATTTATTTCCATTACATGTTCTGCTTGTGCTCCTTTCTGCTCCTCGATTCCACTAGATGGCCAATAACTCGCGTATATTTTCTGACCCGCGTTGCGTGCTTCCTTTCTCTTAATGCTACACCTCTCATCTTCCTGTCCATATACCGTATACACGCATGTAATGGCCGCACCCCGAACTTTAGAAAGAAAATTGGGAAAAAAAACTTTTAAAAAATTTCCCGAGTAAAAGCCGCACCATGAGTTTCAGGAAGTTGGGCAGTGCCGTCTACTGTGTGGTGGTTACTGCCGCCAGGTGGGGCCCAAAAATCAAGTGAAAGCCAAAATGAAGCGTAAGGTTAGAAGAATTAAGAATTAATAATAATAAGAAGAATTAATAAGAATTAAGAACAAAATATTTGAGGAAAAAAAAAGTCGAGCACGGGGGCAGCGGCCACCACCTCCGTTACATAGGGGGCGCTCCTAGCCGCAGCGATGCCCGTCCGTTACAAAGGGTGCGGCCAGCAAATCCAATCCAATTCAATCCAATCCAATTCTGTTCGCTCCTCCGTTTTACAGCCATTTCCTCGATCGCCCGAAGCATATCACGTGCGATCTCGCAATCGGAACGCATCGCTGCCCTGATTTGTTCTGCGCTCGTGAGCTGAAGATTTTCTTTTTCCTCGATGGGAAAATACGTTAGTTCTGCCGCTCACTTTAAGCTGAAAGTGATTCACTACGCGAAAGAAGAAGGAAAAAGAGCGGCTGGACGAAAGTTCGGCGTTGACGAAAAATGTGTACGGCGATGGTGCTCCCAAGAAGATGCCCTCAGGAAAACAAAAGTTCAGAGGCGCGCTTTTCGAGGGAAGCAGATATGACATCATCTGGGACAAGGACGAGCCTGAAGTCCCGATGAGTTCGGAGGAGGAGGAGGACGACGACGAGGAGTGATGTTTTGGACACGGGACGAGCCTGAAATCCCGACGAGTTTAGCGGAGGAGGACGAGGAGTTTTTTGACAATAATAAAGACAGGTACCACCGCAAATAATTTTTTTCGCCGTCTTTTTTCTCATGTAATCGCCGCACCCCCTTATTTTCACTTCAATCTCGGAAAAAAAAGTACGGTCATTACACGCGTGTGCACGGTATATGAGTGAGTTGACCTCCTGTGAACATCAGCCCTCTTCGTTAGTCTGTATGTTTTATTTCATAGGCAGAGCAATCAAGCCTCTGTAATAAACAGCCTTCAAGCATTGCAAGGCATGAAAGGCTTTACACGACTACACTGGGTATATCTGGGCTTCATTTCACCTCATTTCAGCTTCTCCCCCAAGTCTTCTCATAATCTATGCACAGCGCTAATTGGGGAAATAAAACCTTTCCCTACTCCGCAATTTTGCTAGTTCTCTCCACCTGTGCTCTGGCCAGACTTAATGATAAAGGAGCAATTTTAGACTGCTATCCGCTCATAGGTACTCATACTGCGACAAAAAAAAAAAAAAAAAACGAAAATACTTTCTCTGTAATTGCAAAACTTCTCTGAAAGCTGAATAACTTTGCTTTGTAGCCTGACTGCTATTCTGGTGTAGACGCTGAGGAGTTTCTCTCTTCTTGCATATTCACTACGCCTTGTGAGATTCCCCAGAGGTAGATTGGACGTACACACAGCTTCAAGGGGATCAGCTCCACAAAGGTGTTGCAACAACGTAGCTGGGAGGTCTGCTAGACCCCACATGTTTAAGACGACCGTGAAAGCATATGAACACTCATCTACAGCCTTCCGGAATTGTATGTAAAATACGAGAGTCAATTTTTAGGTGCTGTGGATCAAGGCGAGGCAAATCGTAAATAAGGAGAGTCATTACATAAATGTTATTCTCTCTCTGGTTTGTCGGGCTGCGTGCTTCATTGATCTGCTTCTCGCGAAGCTATCCTTCGAGGGAAGCATGACGGCAAAGGCCTGTGAGTGTTTCTAACGTATGTTTTTTATGCTGCTTGCTTATGGGTTTAAAATGATGAGAAAGCTACCCGTTCAAGGACGATGGTGCACCTTTTTATAGAGCGAATATTTAACAATAGTTCGTGATTTCTACCCTATTTTAAACCTACCAACCCCACCGTGGTGTCCCTGTGAATGGGCCGCTAAAATGCTAAACAACAGAACAGCGGCAGCTATTCTGCTGAGATGAAAAGGATTTGACCAGTGCAGTACGCGATATCAGAGCGAGGTTTACAGCCCCAAGTGATCAGAATTGTCGGAGCCCATCACTGCGGTGTCTCTCATAGTCTGTCCCTTTCGGATGTAATCCCTAGGAACGAAACGAATTTATTCCACTTGGTGAATTCTTCTATGCTCTACGACAACGCTCTTCGCACTTCCAATTCTTAGCCAATTCGCGCTCGCTACGTCATCTGATATGCTAGCCTTAATGGTTAGCTTATTTAATAGAGCCACTGCCTCGGACAGGCGGCTGTCCCGGGTCCGAACCCTGGCCAAGAAAAATCTTTTCATCAACAAAACTTCTGTGAAAGCTTTGCTCTGTAGCCACATGACTTCGATTCTGTAGACACTAATTATTAATAATTCTCTAATAACATTAGTCATACGCTGATAGTTACTATCTTCTATGACTATTTTTCTACCAGTTGCATAATAAAGTGATTTCCCAGGCTTCCTGGGCTTTTTATTGCACAAATATGCCAGTTTAGGTGTATTTCGTAATATATGCAGCTTATGAGTGGTATTAGTCCTATCTTCTTCAGAATACAATGCATGAATCTTTGCATGAAAATGCATGAAAATCAGATGTTTATTGCTGTTAATCAATACAACCTACCTTATGAAGCTCACTTAATGAGCAGTGACTGATGGGAAGCCCTTGCCCACACAATACTTTTTCTTCCCTGTCGTCTTCCGCCGCAACAGAACCGGTCTCCAGACGCTCGCGCGATGTTAAATGTCTGAACGGCTGTAGAAGCGTCGCTCACAGTAAGGTTTCTGAGTGAGCTGCACTAAGAGAAGACTGACGTCGTGTAATCGCATTCATGATGGAATATTCCAATGCAAGAGACACTGAAGTTAAGTGAAACTTGCACGTTAACTCATATATTGGTCAACGCGCTGGCATAGATTTTTGGGTAAAGCTTTTGAAGAAGTTGTTTCCTTGTAGCTGAGATGCAAGGCGTGTGTTTCTGCTCGCTATTCTTTCCAAAATTTCACAGTGGGCAGAATACGTACTGGTAAATTGTCTAAAAAAAAAAAAAACAAAGAGCCAGGATCACTTTCCAGATCGTTTTAGTTCAGAATAAATTGTTAGGCTCACGTTAAGTCAGTGCCCGAGTATTACAAAAGAACGCTTGTTTTCACGTCACTGCTCTGTAAAGTCACCTCCGATAGAGAAAGTGCTGTAATGAATGACGGAAAACCAGCCACAGAAATTCTAGCAAAGCACCTGCAACAAAAGAAACCGAGATTGCCTATAACTAGCGTAGTGAAAAAATATTTACGGCAAACAATCCGGCTCCAAAATGATTTTGACATCCTTAAGGTCTATTCACACTTGCGACTAGATGAGGTCGCGCGACTGGTAGTCGCGCGACAGAGGAGAGGAGCTCGCCACTACCGATGTTCACACTTGCGACTGTCGCCTTCTCGTTCTGTTCTGGTTCCGAACGAGTTGGGAGTAGGAGAGCTGCTGGGCGATGACAGCGAACGTCGGTATACAGCCGCTTGCCAGACACTTCAGCTTTTTTAGGCGAGCCCGTGCGGATGCCGCGCTCTCGTGTTTCCAGGAGAACGCCGACGTGTCAATGTAAAATGTTGCGCCTGCGTGAAAAACCCATTTCTCAAACTCCTCCCAGGCCATATCCTGCTCCCTGCCTTTGAATTCCGGGTGCCGTTTATTGAAAAGGTAGGGGTATTCTTTAATTGCATTGAGAAGGTGCTCGATCGAGTACTCCGGGACCTCGCTGATTGGTGAAATGGTTTGCGACTAGTAGTCACCCGACCGCGGCAGTCGCTTTTCGACAGATGCGACCATTTGCGACTGTCGCTTTTCGACCAAAACGGTCGCGCGACCGCTGCTAGTCGCAAGTGTGAACGGGCCTTTAATGTGCAGAGCTCAAAAGTGGATGCTGAAAAATCTGCATTGATTTCGTCCGCAGCATTGTGTGACCGCAATCACCCATGGCTCGTGAAAAAAGCTGTGATGTCTGCCATAAAAAAAATACCTGTAGATGTGACCGGTAATATGAAAGAGGGTGGGAATTTCACCATGACTGGCATCAACACATTCCGTTATATACCCGGAGCACGGGTCTCTTGCTCTGAAGGAATACAGGTAAGCGAGGAAGCATTTAATCAATTACTTATAAGCAAGCGCAACTGCATAAACGGTCTCCCAAATTTTAACCCACTTTTGACAACCTAGGTTCCGAAGAGAGCAGTACGTTTTCAGAGAACAGTCTCGTCAGCGAGTTAATAATTCGGCATGGAACCTTAAAAAAATTCCTGGATAAAAAATGCGTGCGCTTAAATTGATATAGCCTATGAGTTCAATCCAGGTGTGTAAAGTTATGTTTATAGTTAGGCACGCAGAGAGAGTTGCCAACTTGTGTCTTATCACTAAGTCAAGAACATTCATTCCCTCTAAGGCTAGACGTGTCTTGTATTGATCAAATATTTATTGCCTGCCTGTTGCTTTAATAAGATTGATACAGCAGTATTTAGACTAGCTCACAAGAGCTTAGCAATTGCCCGCACTCAAAATATCGTACAGTTGTACTACATAATCGGCTATACGCAAAGTTTTTCAAATTTATCTCGAATACTCACATAGACCTCCGCTATGGATTTGTTGCAGTAGAATTTTACCGCAAGTAGCTTTTCAGGAACCCTTAAGCAGGTGCACTTGAAATCAACCACAGTCAATGGGTTTTGAAAATCAACTCCTTGTCTATAAGATCTGCCCTCGGTACAAAAATTTCGTCTATGGTCCACCGTATAATGCCATCATATCCTGCGCAGCGCATCGATGCCTACCTCTACACCGAAGAAGCGGTTCACATCGACTATGCACGAGAAAGCAAGCCGGACTGCAAAATTTCTTTTTATACCCCCGTGGCGATCCTGGAGGTCCAATTTCCTAAGTCTGTCAGAAGTGAAGAGGAATTTTTCGAGAATAACGTCCAAAGAGAGCTAACTCGAGCCCGAGTGTTTGGTGGTAAAATGGCATTAGACTGTCCATCGAATGAAGGTCCGAAGAATCATTCTGACACCGACATATTCTCAGTATTCAAACATGTATATTGGCAGAAGAATATCGAGCTCATATTAAAAGCAAAAATTCAAAATGAGTTGGCCACAGCACTAGGTGGTAAGTTTTCGTTTTTCATCCAATACTTCCGGTACATAATTTTAGCACATTTTACAGCATAAAAACATTGCGATTATTTCGCTATGGGGTCAGGCACAGGAATGTGTTAAAAGGACTCAGGATTGGGATAAAGCCTCAGGAATGTGTATTCCCGCTAGTAAGCTGTGCTCGGAGTTTAGATGGTGACGATGAAAACTATTCATTTCTTGATTTCTGTTTAAAAATGTGTAGTTTTTCTTTTTAATAAGAAGGAATTAAATGAGGCTGTTTGTGACCAGGTTCAATGACTGAGCCGCTCTGCGGTGATATGCATACCTTCAAAAAAAAAAAAAAACAAACAAACAAAACAATCAGGCGGCTTAACTCTGCTAATCCCGGAATATCGTGCAGTAGCACCTCCCGCCAACTGCGCTACGTTCACGCCGCCGATATCGCCATGTCCAATGTTCCAGTGTGGTCACGCTTCCCGATACCTTCGGTTAGGTAACTTGGTTGGCCCTGGGTAAGATTACACGCTTATCTGCGAAGCACAGCCGCGGCAGATCGTGTTCAAATGCGTCTAGGCGTGAATATGAACCCAGATAAGGTTTCAATTCAATCCCAAAGTGTCATTCTGCGGTGGAGTAGCCTATGACGCCACTTGTGGGAGTAGCGTCCTCCGAGTGTCTGCGCCGCCTAGGAAGTCATGCCCTCCCCCGTCGGCTCTCTCAAAACTAAAATGTCAAATCGCCTTCAAATATTGGGTTTTGAAAGAATTTGGCTTGTAGTGCTGCAAAAAAAAAAACGATCTCGTCTTACTAAGCCAGAGTAATCCCACTGCAGAAATGCGTTTATAATATGCGTGTTTTACTTTCGTGCATGTTCCGCTACCGCTTTAAGTTAACATATTTTCCGCCCCTTTGACTGTGACAGTTCGTGAGCGCTTGCGTAGCAACAATGATGACGTACCGCCTAATGAGTGTACGGGCTTACTTAAAAGACGAAGAAATGACTGTCCACTCAGGTTTCAGAAAATGGCGCTGTAGGCGCGCATCTTTACAAACGTGTGGTTGGTCTCAGGCTTTCAGCCTTTCGGCTCACCCATAATAGATCGTAAAATAGCTTTTCTGTAACTATATAATGAAAGGTAATCGCCTTTCCAAATTCATAAGATCGAAGCGCGAGTCTGTCCGAGCGTACCCGAACTGGTTCTGAATTGGGAAGTCATGCTTAGGCCGGTACAGACCCAAAGGCACACCGCGTCTTGCTGAAGGAGAAAGGCTAGGAGTACTTTGGCCCCTGTAGCATTCTTTATTTGCTACGAAGCAGGGTCTCAAAGTAAGTACATATACGGAGCCTATCCTCCCAGGGGAATTGGCAAATTTCAGCGGATCCGTCCTGATTGCTCTATGATTCGCTAACTGCTCGGCAACTTCCATAAATGAAATGAAATCAAATTAGATTTTTTTACAAGGAAGTAAATAGAACCAAGAACAAAAATTGAAAACCATTTAATATGTCAAATGTTAAGACCCGTTTGCACGACAGGAAGTTCTGGTTGCAAGGAGAAAAATTATCCGCATAGAAAAACATTTCGTTTTAAATTAGTTTGATACAATTGTATATGTGCATACCCAAATATATTCCCACGTTTCCGAGGTAATGTTTTCATCTATTTTAAACGTTCTTGATTACTACCAATATATAAGCCGTTCTACCTCTGAATTCTTGTAGTGTTTTTGAAACAATTAGGAAAACCTGCCCCATTCCTTTCCTATGGATGTCTGCAGTTGCATATTTGTTACCTATCCGGATATTATAAATTTCTAACAATGTATTGATAAACGTATTTACAATAATCTAAACTGCCTCAAAAATTCTTTCAAACGGAGCTCTTTGCTCTTCAATGAAAACCTTAATGAATTCTTCGTTTTTTTTGTGTGTGTTCTTTTGTGTCCTATGCGACGCGTTCTTTTCTGTCGTGTCCTCTTCTTTATTTGAGTCGCAAAAAAACAAGCAACAGATCATATATAGCGCGATTCATTTTATCCAGTCAGTTATCTTCTGCAAAGGATGAATGCTGTGACATTAAAATGAATGTATTGTTCAATATTGATTCTAATTTCTAGTTAATAAACCAGCCCTCATTATACCCAAACCCACCCAAATTTGCTTATCGGAAAAGTCCGTCCGTCAGTCCTGGCTGCACATTTCATGGACGGGAAGATTTTCTAAACATTATTACATTCAATATATTTAATCTCAGAACGATACAACAAGCAGGTTAAAAACGAAACCGCTGATACGCATTACGTACAGGAAATTCCGAATGTTCAGAACAGAAGTCTGAGGCACCTTGATTCTTACCTTAAAAAAATGCCGACTAAACAAATCAGTATTAACAGAGAAATAAAATCGGAAGCATGTTCTAACGCAACAGCACACCACACAACTTCCTGTCGTAAATAAGATTCCGTCATAAGCTCTGAGATATGGCAATTAGAAGCAACAATTTCATACCCCGACTGTTGTAGCAGTAGCAGCATTAGCGGGGCATGTTCCTAGAGAATGTGAACCTGTTCTGTTATGACTACGCCCGCAAACGCGCCCATCTTATTCAGTTATATATTCTGAAATTTCTAATGAGCTCGATCGTCGCCGAGATCGCTCCTAGTTATAAGGATACATGTAACTTTTTATTTCATAAAAACAATGTATTTCTGGGACAGCCTTATTATTTGTCGGCAATTACACTGCGCTGTGTTCCTTACCTAATGAATAAAATTATGTTAATTCATCATTGCCTAACAATAAAATAAAGAAGGTATTGTTTTCTCTCAATTAGTGAAAAGGTCTTAAATTATTTTTATGAGTATTTCAAGACGACGTGTGCGCTTATGCACTACTTTGTACAGTACTAACTGAAATCATAACCATCTGTAATGCTACATTACAACAATATCCTCCGTGTGAGCCTTACATACCTTGGGAAACAAGTGAACAAGAAGGTAGCCTCGACGAACGCAGGGCCTACCGTGGCTGGCTTTGAAACTGATTTTTGTTCTCCAAAATTCATGTAATCTTAGTTCGCGCGTTCATCGTGAATGTGTTTTTGGGGCTTTGATCTTACCGTATTTCTCCATGTGGCTCAATGTAGATTGGTACCGAACCGAGTTGCGACGAACACCTGAGTGGTGCGATGCCTCCCACGATGCTACCGTGAAAAAAATGATCAGGGATGTGCTCAACAAAATGCCTCCAGCCTACACCTCTCGAGCCGCAGAAGGATACACCTTTTTGGAACCACTCAGGAATTATGATCTCACAGGCTTGGATAAGCTATATCGTGATGGACCGCTTGATTCCAAATGCGCTAATGGAACCCAGGTGAGCACTGTGCAATAAAACCAAGAAATTAGGTTCATGCTTATAAGTGTTCACGTTCAGATTTCATACACGTTAGGTAATAGCGTATAATTGCATGGGGTCACGTGTTGACGCTGACAACGTACGAGGGAATTTTTTTTTTATATAAGGGACTAATAGCAAATACTTTCTTTGGTCCACGTTCGAAGGTCAGTTTGATCAGAAGGTTGAAAGTTAGTTGCTGCCTGTCGGTACACCTCTGATCCATAATTTACATTATATTGAAGTTGCTCATATCGACATAGTTGATAATCGCCGTGGAACCGGCTTCCTAAAACCGTCCGATAGGTACTATAGCAAATGTTACAAATATATTGGTTCCATGCACAAGATTACCTTCAAATATTCAGCATATAAAAGCATTTATCTGCGCTTCATGATAGCGAAAATCGATTGTGTCTTTTTGTGTATCTTAGCTAACACATATAAAAAAATCACGATGAGCCCCGCTGACAATCGATGCACTTTCAATGGAGCTTCAGTAATATTATGAGTAAAGAACTATCATGCTATACCGGCATTGACTTACCAACTAGGAATTTGGGGCCTAAACAAGATGTGATGTGTTTGCCCGAGGGTAAAATGGTCTTGACTGAGTCGGAGCTTCGACTTGGTAATAGAGCCGAATTAGGAGCTTATGCTGCTTTCTCGAATCTGCGACTTAATTCTATAACCTATGGAGATTTAATTATTCATTTTCTTTCTTGTGAGAAATATCGATTTCGCCAATGAAGCGATGCTTTACTATTTGGCGAATTTGAAGTAACCTTATGGTCTCCAGTGTCACAAAGCCCCGCTTATTTCTTTCGGCTTATGCTGCTCATATCAGCTAAGGCTTAAGAGAATATGTATGCTCATATCAGCTAAGGCTTAAGAGAATAGGCAGAGTTAAGTTGAGTGACGGCAGGCTTTGCTCTTTTTACCTCTCCTCTTTCCCACAGCAACGACGTATTGTACTATGAAAAGTCATTATCGTCTGTGCCGCGGCCCGATAGCCAAATGGATCGAGTTACGAGTGTTACATGAGCCAACCTTTAGTCGTCGTGTAACTGGAGAATGTTGTGGTCATTTTTTTTTTTTTCATTTCAATATGTTTGCCTTGCCTTGATGATCAACTATTCAGCGCCAAAGAAAGGCAAAAAAACCTGAGAAAGACGCCACAGAGGGGAGAGCAAATATGAAGGAAAAGATTAGAGTAGAGAAACATGACAAAATGTAGGTGGAATTCAAGTACACTGTTTCGAAATTTAGTTCAGCCGTTCTCTAGGCACTGTTTAGTGATGCGCTGTAGAAAGCCTGCGGCATGCAAACAGCCGTGTGAAATAACTGGTGTTTTAGCTCGTTGTCGACTGGACTTCGTCACTGTTTTAGTAATGCAGTCTTTAACCGGGGCGGGCAGTTAGTAGCGAAGGGCACCTGCAACATTGAGATCCGCTAGTTTATTATTTCGTTATGCTGTGGCTTTCGCATCATGCTGCTGTCACATTTGTTTAAACCAAATGAAATGATGAACAGATATTCATTTGAAATAGATCTTAAAATTTGTATCTTTGTTGGTCTGAATCATCGTTCCTTCGAAAGGCTGCTCTGCCCATGCGCGCCCTTGTTTTCGTTGAAGTGCGCCCAGCGCTTGCGCGATTCTTGGCCTCCGTGATCGGCGCAGCTGGAGCCGACCGCGAAGGCCATGCGCAATTCATACCCCTAAAAAACATATGCGACCTATGGCGGTAGCTGTCTCAAGTACACATATTGCCCCTTCGCAGGCAGCTGCGTCCCCAAAAGGGGCTTTCAACCAGTAGTGGACGAATTTTTAACCACTCTTCAGAGGGAGCTACATCTTGCGAAAAAGGCGGATTCAACTACTTTGCTTTTAACACGCAATTAGCATCCCTACAAAATGTAAAGACGATATGGCCCAGGGAGAACGCCATACACTACATGACTGTAGTCCTATTCGCCTGTCAACCAAAGCGGCAAAGGACTGCAGGAGCAGTCATGTAGTGCACGTCATACTGAACGGCAGAGATCCTCCTTACATTTTGTAGTGCTGCATGGAGCTTGACAAATAGGGTACGAATGTGTAAGAGGTTCTTTCATGTTTTTAGCTAATTTGTTTTAACCCGAACTTGCATAGAACAGCGCCTGGTACGTTCTGGCTATCTCCTCCGTCGAAACGCGACCGCTACCACAGCCGTTCGATTCTGCGCCTTTGTAATTGGGACTGAGCAAGTTACCTATAAGGACAATGGAGTGGGTGTCAATGTTTCTTCTTGCTTGCAAACATCGTTACCTATATGCTAAGCGCCAGTGCTCGTAGCTTCGTTAACATTGACCTACCTATCCAAACAGTTTAATAAATTGTGCGCAATCCATTTTCCAGGTGACAAAATTCGACCTTTTCTGCAAGGAGCCACTTGTCTTGTCCTTTCACAGCATAGGAGAATCGTTGGAAGTGATCGCTCATGACGTGACCATTACCGTGGGCCTGATATTCTCAAAGGACCCCTACGAAAATAGCGCCATCAAAGGACGTAGAGCTTTGGACAGCTTTAATGATCCTGTTAAATTCTCAGTACAAATGAAAAAAATCAACGTTACCATCATCGATGGGAACGGAAGCAGAACTAAGACGGACTGCTATATTTGCACTACGGCATGGTTCTTGAGCACTGTACGGAAAGCCATTGGTGCAGGACTCCAAAGTCAGCTAAAGCCGAAGCTGGAGGCGTCAGTAAGCGGTATGTTGTTGGAAGGAAAAGTCGTTTGAACGGCATTTTTACCTATCTATTTTTTCCTTTTGCCGATTTTTGGCGCTGCGTAATACACAGCTGTAGTAAAGACATGTTGCGGAGGTCTTGCCTCCTATGTCTAAAACCCTCAGAAATAAGGACCATTGACAAAACTGGCCTGTTTAAGACTGTTCTGTCCTCTCTTGAAGGTGTTTATTGCAGCAGCATCGAAAATTCAAATCCTGGTGGCCATATACATCTAACAATTATTTCTGTAACTACCTTTTTGGTTCAAAAAACCGGCCCTTGATTTAGAAGTTGTATTAATCAAACGAGGCTGGAATCAGTACAAACATTCGGGTTTTGAAGGCTAAATACATACGAAAAGAAGTTTCTTTCAGGAAGGCACATTGAACCAATCCATTTTACGAAACTCTGATATATCTAAGTATATGTATGGCAATTTTACTAGAGAAATTATTTGTGCCTCGAAATAAAATTATGCTAATGTTGATATGATTTTAAGATCGTATTGAGCTTTCTTAAAACCGAAACTAGACCTAAGGCTAGCAATCATAGGAAGCAAAAGCCATGGCAGTATCTCCAGCACCTGTAAGAATGGAAGGCTCTCTAATTGAGCGTTTGCGTTTGGAATAAAAAGAGGGCGTGGCGTAATCGAATTGCATTACTCATTACAGGATGTTATGAATGAGCACTGAACAAGGGTAAATGGGGTACGCCTCAGCTCGCACGTCGAGCCAACGTTTCGACAAGTGGACTTGTCTTCGTCTGGACAAGTCCACTTGTCGAAACGTTGGCTCGACCAACGAAATGAGGCGTACCCCATTTACCTTTGTTCAGTGCTCATTCATACCATGTAAACCATCTTCTTCCTCTCGTTTCTACCTGGATCTATAACAGAATGGTGCGATGCCGCACATGATCATCGAATACAGAACGCCATTAACATCACGCTGAACCAAACAGAAAACAGTGCAAGAAGAGAATTGAAACCTGGCATGATGTTGTACTTGGATGAATTTCATGGATACAAAATCACCAATGTAAATTATCTGCGTCGTACGGGCCCTATCCGCACATCCTGCGGTAATGGAACACTGGTGAGCATACTTTATGCCTTCGCATTTCAAGATGCTGTCATGCCCTTCAATATCGAACTAATTTCTTCAATCACAATCCACGGAGAGTTCAGATAGCTACAACAGATTGCAAAAGTTTCTAAATGAATGTTTCTGAGAGAAAAAAATGAATAGTTCGAATTAACTGTAGATATGTGATGCGAAAATACTTCAAGCATCTGAGAAAAAAATGATTACTTCGAAGGAATGGTAGATATGAGATGCGAAAATATCTTCAAGCATCTTTCTGTTCATGCGTGCTATTTTTTTTATTTTATTTCTTGAATCCTGAAGACCCTAGGGATAGGTCGAAGCAGGGGGGGGGGGGGGGGATATAAAGAAAATAAACGTGGCCAATTAGATCGCAGAAAGCATATGAGTAATAGGATAAAAGTAAAAAACCATGAAACGCAACTCAGCAACCATCAATAAATAATTTTGACAATGGCATCGATATTGTTCACAACCTCAGGCGGGAGTTCATTCCGCTGAGTTACTGTGTGAAGAAAAAGAGTATTTTGAAGGCATTGATACTAGCGCTGTACAATGTTAGTGATACCGTGTCACAATTTCTTGTTAGTCGCGTTGTTCGGCTTAAGAAATAAATCAAGGCTTATGAAGAGTTTGGTATTTTTGAGCCAGAAAAGAAGTTTGAAGCTTTCAAGTTTTCTTCGTGTTTGCAATGTATGTATGTTGTGTTCTGTCATAATAATTGTTGAAGAGTCAGTAAAACAACATTTATCAAAAGGTGAATTGTGCAGATTTTCGCTGGTTCATTTCCAGTGCCTCGTATTTATGTTTTGTGTAAGAGTCGCAGACGGTCCATGCGTGTTCAAGTTTGGGTCTGATGATAGATGTGTAGGCAAAACGTTTATTATTATTAGATTAGTGGCCATGATAACACCTAAAAATTTGTATTCGCTAACTTCCTCAAGCGGATGATCCGGAAGGGCACACCGAAATTATATTTTATTTTGTATATTCATAATCATCATCATCCTCAACCTGACTATGCCCACTGCAGGGAGAAGGCCTCTTCCGTATTCCTCCAATTAATCCGGTCCTGTGCGAGCTGCATCCACTTGACCCCTGCGAACGTCTTGATCTCATTCGCCCACCTAATTTTCTGCCGCCCCCTGCTACGCTTTCCTTCCCTTGCAATCCAGTTTGTTGCCCTAAGCGACCATCGGTTACATGTCCTACCCATGTCCATTTCTTCTTCTTGATTTCCATTAGAATGACAGTGACGAGTTATTTCTCTGACCCACTCTGCACGTTTTCTATCCCTTAACGTTATCCCTACCATTTTTCTTTCCATAGCCCTCTGCGTTGTCCTCAACTTAAGCAGAACCCTCTTTGTTATCTTCCACGTTTCAGCCCCATAGGAAAGTACAGGTAGGATGCAAGTGTTGTATACTTTCCTTTTGAGCGATACCGGTAAGCTGCTAGTCATAATCTGGGAGTGCTTGCTAAATGTGCCCCAACCCAGTCTTATTCTCCTTGTTATTTCCCTTTCATGGTCTGGATCTGCGGTTACTACCTGTACCAAATTGGCCTACTACTTCCAGTGCTACTCTACCTAACGTAAACTGCTGTTCCTTCGCTAGGCTATTGAACATTACCTTAGTCTTCTGCATATGTTTTTCAAGCCTACTGTTTTACTTTTTCTATCTAGGTCTTCAATCATTCTTTGCAATTCCTCCCCTGAGTTACTTAGCAAGGCAATGCCACCAGCAAATTGCAGACTACTGAGATATTCTTCATCTACTCTTATCCCTAACTGCTCCCATTCCAAGTCTCTGAATACTTTAGCAAAGTAGAGTTCTGGGCTAGTTGGTAATACATGATAAGTGGGAGGATTACCACGCAACAGACAAGGACAAGAGAGGCACACAGGACGAGCGCTCGTCCTGTGTGCCTCTCTTGTCCTTGTCTGTTCCGCGCTAAGCCTCCCACTTATCACTCTGAATACTTTCTCTAAGTGAGCTGTGAATAGTACTGGGTAGATCGTGTCTCTTGACAAACACCTTTCTTTACAGGAATTTTGCTACTTTCTTTGTGCAGAACTATGGCTGCTGTGCACCCTCTGTATATATCTTCCTTTGTGTATTGGTGTATATTGTGTATTGGTCACTGTCATAAAGACTCTTTTGTCATCGTTAAATATCATCTCCCATCGACTGCACCAATGCTCTGAAAGATAGAGTTAAGAATGACTTCGTCGTCGTAGGATGTGATATTTATGAAACAAAACACAATCATCGGCTGCAAGCATTATTTGCACTGGTGCACTAATTACATCCACAATAACTTTGATGTAGACCAAAAGCCATAATTGTCAAAGTACACCTCCTTGCGCCACGTCAGAAGTGTCCGGAAGGCAGTTTAAGCAATGGTCATCAATAATGACGAACTGGACACGGTTATAAGGTAGGTGAAAACCAACGTAATTATGAAAGGTTTGGTTTAATTTGTCGGGTTAACGTCCCAAAGCGAATTAGGCTATGAAGACGCTGTAGTGGAGGGCTCCGGGATTTTTGACCACCTTGGGTTTTTTAACTTGCACTGACATCGCACAGCACATGAGCGCCTTGCTTTTCCCCGGCATCGAAAATCGGCCGCCGCAGTCGGGAATCGATCCCGAATCCTTGGGCACAGTAGTCGAGCGCCGTAACCACTGCACTACTACGGCGGGTTCTTTTTCGAAGAGAGAGCAGATCTTCTGGTTTCGATCGACTTTTAAATTTCGGCATAGTTTTCTATTTGATGATACTGTGTAATTTGAGGCAATTCTTCAACTTTCAAAATAATGCCATTTCGGTGGTTTGAATGCGATGCTGATGAAATAAAAAGTATAAAAGTGCGTGACAAATATATTGCATGCATGTGCCCTAGAGATAACGTGTGTAACGTTTTCGATTGCCTTTTATATCAAACTTGTCATCTACAGAATTGGTTTCCACGGTTACGCTTATTAACCAGGCATGCGCATTATTATCAAATGATTTTAAGTAACACTGTTTACAGGGCGCGCACACTAAATAATTGCCCATAGTAGCTTTGCTGTCTGTAGTTGTGGTAGCTGTTTTTAGTGCATGTAGTCTTTATCAGCGCTTGCTCGTGCCTATCTGAGTCCCACTCTGTTCTCTGTGTTGGTCCACGGAAGGGTGCCATGATTACAGAGCGCTAACCATTTTTAGAAACCATTCAAAAGAAATAAATCGAAGATGTCTTTCTGGAATACCTTGAAAAAAAAAAAAACGCGATGAGACTCACCTCAAAGACAGCTCCTCCCCTCTCTCTCTCTAACTGAGGCACGGTTGCGGAGAGATAACAGGAACTTTAAGCACGAAATAGAAAACCATCTACAGAGGCAGAGCATTTTCTCCGATCAGTGTTGAGCAGGTCAAATGTCCCTCTGTAAATAGTTATCTGCCATTGTTTTCTTCGGTTGCCGTGATTTTGGTGGCGCGTGTGAATGGAAGAAAATAGCGAAGAGGCAATGGGAAAAGAAAGTAATGGCGCATTCTGTGGCATGCTGCAATAGCGGTGGCCGCTCAAAGAAGGAAACACGATCTTCAATTGGCCTTCCACTGGCAGCCCTTTGAGGTGAAGTTTATTTATAGCACGTCCAAAAGAAAAAAAAATATGTGGGCGCTTTAGCTTTGCCTTTAAGATATGACGGGACAGTGTAGGCTATCATCCGACATATAAAGTATTAGCCCAGCTGTAAGAATGTGCCTACTTGGCTTATGGGTAACGTGTCTATAGCAGAATGTCCTGGCTGCCTGACTGTGATGTTAAAGGAGAATCCACTTGGCGACCCCTGCCAACCGTAACGACAGGGAACGCAACGACCAGTTAGGACTCGGTCATATTAACCACCAGGGTACCTCCACCAAGCATCATGCTCGTCATTTTGTGCTTACGAAGTCGACGCTGATGCCAAATTTTCTAGCCAACAGGGCCTTTAATGGTATCCAGTATCCAGTGTTTCCTCCTGCTGCTGTACCCAGGCGAGGACAAGACCCAGTCAGGAGGTTTAGCACCTCCTTTTGTCTTGCCTCGTGGGCAATACCTGTATGTTGCCCGAAGGAGAAATAAACAAAAAAAAACAAACAAACAAAAAAAAAGAAGACTGGCTGTTTTGTTCTACATTGTGACACAATTTACTGGTAATAAAGAGGATTTGCTAAATCAATGCAGTTGTTTGTGACCAGAAGTGTTAGGGCAGTATTTTATAACATTGCACAGCCCAGCAAAGAGGGCGACTGATAGCAAGCGTACAATTCAATACGGGCGAACAAGCGTCCGCTTAAACGACAAATGCCATTGAAGATTAGAAGAACCCTTTAATGAAGAGCAAAGATTTTAGCCGGTGTTTAAATTTGGAAACTAATAAAAACATTTATTAGGCTACAATGGGGTTATATGTTCTAGTGTAAATCTCTCTTTAAGCTAATATATTAAAAACTGCATATGTCGCATTGGAATTTGGTTAAAGTTTGATTTCTTTGATTAAATTGGTAAGTATAAAAACGCTTGGTTTTGAAATGTGATCTTCTTAAACTCGTACCTGTAAAACAAAATTATTGGTAAAATATTTAGTGAGCATTTCGGTACAAAATTTTTGCCATTGCTTTGCAGTTTCGATGCTTTATGAAGTAGTTGAAGTTCGCAGATATATCTCGCATGCTGACCACCATTCGTTATGCACCGCTTCAAAATATGAAGAAGAAAAACTTACCTGTCGACTATTCCTCACTATCACTCACGGAACCCCTTTTACAGGTGACGCGGTGGTAATGAGCAGGTCGCAGTCATTGCTGTCTCAGGCATTAAAATGTGCGAAATATCAAGACACTTTTCTACCCTGCCTGGAACTCCGGAATAAAATGGCATGTAGATTTCCAAAACCTGAGTCTGCCTCCGTGCATGAACTTATTCGCGACGATCACCCAGACATATAAAGACTATGATCATAAGGCGAGAATCACGCAGTTCAATAGTTCCAATAATTTATTCGAAGTATATGGCATCTATGCAGCGAAATTTTAAAAATTCGCCTTTTCACAACTGCGCAAAATCTTCGCTGTGATGAAAACTGAAACAAGTTGTGGCGACAATCCCAGCTCGCTATGGTTCCTGCTCCATGCTCATATCACTCCTCAAACACGCAACGCCTTCACTTACCGCCCGGAGTCTTCATCGCTGAAACGACCCGTTCTGATCGAGGACGGTACAGTATCAGCAGTTTGGTAAAATGTAAGGTAACGTACACTTGTTGCAAGAAAATGATTGTCTACAAGGTGCCGCTTTTATGAGGCAAACACAATTTTGGACAGACGGAAAGGCCTCCTAATGTACGCCATAGAGAAAACTTGTGATGCCGGTAGGAAACTCCACGCCATCACCAGCTCTCTCTCTCTTTGAACTACAGGGATCGGGAAAGCTGAGCTCCGTTGCTTGGTCAAGCAAATGTCATCCTAAGGTACAGCAATTAAGTGTGCCGTGAATTGGTAGAAGCGTCTCTGGTGTGCAAAACCCAAGTTTTAAAGGCTTTCCTCTCCACTGCAAGCGACCGAAAATGCATATTTAAACATGCATCGCTGATATTCTTGACTGTTTTCGCATATCGTGTTCAACTGTGGGTGTTCTTTTTGTAGCGAAAGCTACATTGGCCACGAACAAGGAGTTTCGCGAAGCGGGACGCACGTATCCGTTGCCTAGCAACCGCCATAACTGGCGGACGCCGTGCGCTCGGCGCGCCACATGGCAATCAAGAAGAAACCAGAAGATGTCTCGTTTTCATTGCAACAACCACATAACTAAACATATTGAGTAGCCCATCCTAATTGTCTTTCTCCAGCGTGAGTATGATAGTAGTGCTGGTGATAGGCTAGTCAGCAGCGCATTTCAGACGAGCGTGTGCTCTACATTGGAAAGGATTGGATTGAACTACATTACATTGTATTGGACTCGACTGTAATGGCTTGAATTGTACAGGTTTGAATTGAATTGGACAGGATTGGTTGCATTGTGTGTCACTTGAATGGACTGTATTTGATTGGACTGGATTGGTTAGACTGAATTGGTTTGGATAGGGTTAGATGAGACTATTTGATCGGATTATTCTGGATTGGGCAGTATTAGATTAAATTGGATTGGAGACAAGTAGACATCCCTGCGCCAGACACGCATGCTTTCGCTGCGTAAATCCTGGACTAGCTGAGCTAAGCGACAACCAATTTTGTTTTATTCGTATTTTATTCAGACCGCGCCATTCATGACCGTATTTGCACGCCTTGTAACTTACACTGCATTCCAATGGAATTGTTTTTATTCAAATCATTACGTAAAGGAAGAGTATTTCAATGTTTTTCGATGAATACAATGTGCGCAACCACATGTAACTCTCTACAAAGCGACACTAAGGAAGGGAAAGTTCTCCGAAAGCTCGCACTTCAGCTCTCGCCTTCTTTGCAATTAGATTCTTGTGCAAGCCCACTTCCCTCGAATATGGGAGGCTGCTCATCGTTTCCTCCAAGCCTCCGCACGAGGCGGCTTTTCTTAGTAAGTACTCGAACTGCGCAATGCCTTCGCCAGCCACACGGCAAGGTCTCGTGTCAGTCGGGATGCAGGTAATAATGATAGGGACAGATCTCTATGCGTTTTCTTTTTCTTACCCATTATCTTCTCAGAACCGGCTGCTCCAAACACGAAGAAAGTACAAGACGACCTCGGCGGTCGAAATTGCTGCTGTCTAGCATCTGACCCGGCAGAACGAGCGGGTACAAAAGAGGAAGGTTTCCACACAGAAGACGAAAGTAAGTAAAAAGAAGTCAGTGAAAGAAGGACCGTCACCTGCTTCTATAATGATGTTTGCCTCCGATTTTTCTCTTGACGCCCATCGCGACTATGTACTTCGTGAGCTTCGATCACGATTTTTCTCTTAACGGAAATGGCTACGACGGGTATAAAAACCGCTGCCAATTTAAAGCTTGTTTTATATCCAAGCGAGAAAAGGTTTCGAGGAGACGGCTCACAGGTACCTCGACTTTATAGAGATTTATTTCAGGCAAGCACTTCGGGCGAAGATTTCTAAATAAGGTGAGTAATAATGAGCTCTCATTGGCAAGAAAGCTGCCGGTATATAGTTTTTAATTCTGCTGTTTTAATGACGACCCAAAATCGCAATATAGAGGTTCTGTGAATGTCATCCTCAAAAGCAAGAATTATGGCTATTGGGAGTAGACTTAGTAGGGTATTGTTTGTATTGGAGATAATAAACGCTACGAAGAAAAATAATCACCAGCTTAAGGAAATATGTTTGTATCTGGTTGCGGAAAGTTCTTTCTGGCACAGATCAAGTCAACTGAACCTCCGGTCGCTGTCCAGCAGCTTCTAATCAAACACCGAAAACGGTCGGTCTATTCTTACAAAAGCGCATATTTAGGCAGAGGATATAGAAGCCTTTATATATTTTACGAAACAAGCCTTTACCACTATCTGTCCAGTGTAATTAGGAGCAAAAAAAGGCTATGATATGGGTAACGCATTCTCTTCTTCATACGGCTGAAAACGAGTTATTTTATTCTAAATTTTAGATCTAGATTAATATCTTCCGTGTAATATTCATAGCTGAATGATGTGTGTTAATAATATAATTACTTTTCATATGAGCTTTATAGATAAATACAGCTAGGAATTGATAATACGGCACTCTACACAGAAGTGGGACCCCTTCCCAAGCACTGCCCGTATGGATGGATGTTAGAGCGTCCCCTTTGAAACGGAGTAGCCATAGTCCTGCTCAAAATTTTATTTCTATGACATTTGACTTAGAAAGTCTGCAAAATTAACTTTACTCTTAGATACGGGTTATCTTTAAATACCCTCGTTTATTTTCGATTTAGCTTCAATGCGTCCCCTTCCTGTTATTTATCCACCAATCTACCAAACGTCCCTTACTAACCCCTACCGCCGATTCATTCCCGCTGCCTTCGTTACCTCGAAACCCCAAGGCCTTGGCTAGAGGGACAATGTCGGCATCGACATCTGGATGGATACTGGCGCACTGCGATATAAGATGTTCAACTGTTTCCGGGTATTTGCCGCACACATAGAAGTTTCATCTTCATTAAACTTCTTTCTGTGACTTTGGGTTCCGAGATATCCTGACCGAGCTTCAAAAAGAAGGCCGCTGTCTCTTTAACTTTCACAGAAGGTTTCCTGCATAATTCGAGTTTTCCATTTTCTATATATTGTTACGAAGCGGCAAGACGATGAAGACAGGAGACAGAACATGACAGATGACGATGGTAGATGACGTTTAATGAATGTTCGCGGGCCTAGCCCGAGCGCTCCTGCACGCGCCACTTCCCGCTTCTTCTTCTTGTCGTCCGTAACAATATGGTTAGGGTCATCTTCTTTTCCACTGAAACATTCAAGTTTTTAGCCTTTGTGTTATTTGCCTGTCATTTCAAGTTTATTTCTCCGTCCTGCCTTCCTAAATACTTAATGGTTAGTTTCTTTTGTCCTCTTCCGTTTCTGTGACTCAGTGAGCTAATCGCTAATAGAACAATGTCATCCGTGCTCATTAATACTGAAAACGTTTGTTGTACATCCCTTCCGCCTAGCTTATACGAGAGATTAAAACCAAGGTAGGTCTCTTGCAGACTCTTTCCCATTCTCTTGATATAAATCATGAACAACAGCGGTGATAGCGGACATCCTTGCCTTAGATGTTTGGGCTTAGAGCAGCAGTTGCTTGTCAAAAAAGATTTTTGCGAAGTCATTTTCAGGAAAACACTGTGCCTAATGGAAACAAAATGTGTCCCTTTTTACAGCATTGGAGTGTATAGGTGTTTGCCTCTTGAGAAATAGTTCAGGCTCGTACCGAAATAAGGAAAATAAATAGAACAACAGAGCTTCGACAACAGAGTTTTCAGTGGTCAGTTAGAATTGCAAGTGGAAGATTGTGGTAAGCACCTGCAAGGAGCTTTAGAAGTTATCGTGGCGCCCGGCCTACGGTGACTTAATCGGACTTTGCGCTATCAAACGCTGCGACGACATAATAAAATGGCAGAGTTTCATAGAGTGCGCTGAATCCAGCTGCCGCTAGTGTGCCGTAAACTGGGGCCGTCCAGATAACAGTGAAAACACGATGTTTATTATCGCTTTTATGACTTCATTTGAAAGACTACGTCCCTACATTCTCGCTAAGCACTATAACGACAAGTTCTGCTCCTAGACCCTCAGCCATGAAACCGTAATGGATCATGATGTGGTGGCAGCGTCGCTATGGCTTGAAAGCCGTAGTGCCGCTGTAGCTGCGCCGCCATTCGACTTTCATTGCTTTACATATATAAATATAAGGAGTCCTTGGGCTACGGTGTCAATACGCAGAATTAGGACGTGATAACGCGAGAATAAGCTTGCCGTTTGCAGACCCATGGTCGTCAGAAAATCTGAACTAAGTCCTACATCTGTAATCTGAAATTAAAGGTTTGCGCCAATGAAGGTGACCACACAGTAACGATTGACAAAGGTCAAGTAAGAAGAAACGACTCAATCTCAGATAGTCGAAAGGTCTGACGATAGGCGATCTCCCGGCTGAAGCGGGAAACCTATTGTCCCTTGACCTCATCTTACTCTTTTGTGAGAATATATATAGTTACTGTCACTGTGGGGGTTTGCTAAATAGCTCGTGACACTGCGTGTCACTGTAATGCAGGGCGACGGCTGCCACCTATTGGAAGGTGTTAGGATAATATGAGAGAATAACGTTCGTTGTTAGAGGATGCGCGATTTTTAGTGTGAGAATTTTGAGTTATGCTTTCTTGTAGTTGACAATGTTTAAACCCTTAGAAACTCAGAAATACTCATTTATACCAACTTGAAACGTCTGAAGTTAAAAATGAAGAATTACTCGCGTTGTTCGTATTCACGTGTGTTTATGGGACTGTTTCACTAGGATTGTGGCATTTAGTCTCGATGCTCTTTTTTGAACACACCTTCGTCAAATAAACACCTGCAATGACAGAACTGTAAAAGCAGCATTGTAGTTTTGCGGCCAATGCAGCCGCATCAGTCTTTATGCTTAATTCAGCAGTAAACGAAGCATGCGAATCTTTAGAATTTGTCAATCCTACTACTAGAGAGTGCCACGGTAAAGCTAAACAAAGGCCAGCCACAGCTGATCATATGTTCCCATACGGCACGCTGACTAGAGAATCTACCCTTATCCGTGTTGCATGCATGAAAAATACATAATTATTTTATATTCAAATGCAGGTAATAAAGGCAATGATATATTCGTATGCACCCTCGATGATATAATATTTTAAACATTTACCACGCCAACAGAAAGAGAAGGGAGAAAATGTCACAAACGTTTATTTCTCTTTGCTGATGGTTACCATCACGTTCATTCAATAATATTTAAAGTTATTCTCCCTCTTATTCGAAATATTATAATACTCTGGTGAAAAGTGAAGGCTGCTGCTTGTAGAAATAGTGAACCATGATTAACAGCCGTTAGCCAAACAATGGTCAACTTTTGTCCTATATAATGTTTAAAAGCGCTGCGCGTAATGATTTTTTTAGAGTAGTGATGTTCCATAAACATTCTCAATAAACCGCAGTTTATTACATGGGCCGAAACGTTTTCTTGAAGACCTGAACGACATTGTGCATGGAAGGAACAGCAGTTGTGTTTTTCGTGGTCAATTGTCTTACTTGTGATGTCATGTTGATTAAAAATAATGATAAAGAAATAAGATAAGGCTGTAAAATATTATGTCTTTCGTATCGGTGTAAAATGCACTTTCCATCTTTTTTAGGCCTCCAAGATGAATGCGAAAAGGACAGTGATTGTATTTGCAGCCGTGCTCCTCATGTGCAGTGTTGCATCATCAGATGAAGGCAAGCGTCTTTCTTCGTGACTCTCAAATTATTCTCGAATGCTGGCTTATGCTCACACGAGCACATGGTCATGGTCAAGGCAACCTGGAACGAGGATCCGCTCCCTAGCAAATAACAGCGACTACTCAAAACAAAAATGAGCAACAAAATAAATCTATATCCAGAAGAGCAATTAAGAAAGAATTACGTTGCTGAGGGAACAACTTGATGCAAGCAATTAGGTCGGCGGTTCTACTCGGGCCTGCTGGTATCTCCGGCTCTCCTCGTTCTAATATGTTACGCCAGATGGCGCGGCGAGCTGTTTTTCTCCCTGACGTCATGCCAGATGGTGAGACAGCGGTTGCTAGGCAACGGCGCGAGGAGCGGTGCAACCATGGCACGAAAATGCGACTTTTCGGCCAACGTAGCTTTCGCTACAAGCATCCTCTAGACTAGACTAGATCACGCAACTCTTGCAGCCCTCTGTTGCTTTCATGAGCAAGGATATTCAACATTTTTAGAATATTACTCTAGATTTGCCGCGACACATGTTATGTTGAAAATACTATGCTAATGACTTTGCTCTCGAGAACACGAGAGGAGACAAATAATAAGGGAATAATGACCGCCACTACGAATTGTTCCATTGCGTAAAAAAGGGATAAATTTATACCTATGTGGTCATTTCCTATTCTAGATTTCACTAACTTCGATAATTATATCGAAGTTAGTGAAATTAAGAATAGGATATGACCACATTATATTTTTTAAATGCATAAGAAATACTAACCAGTCTTGCCTTATATAGGGAACAGAAACTGTGAACATAGGAAACAGAAGTACTGCAAGGTAGACTTTTGTAAACCCGACATCAACAGCTGCTTACTGATGACAACTTCACCGGCATTAAGAAACACATGATTTTTTACAAGAAGCTTCTTAGCAAGAGGAGCGACGGCGCTAGATATCTGAGAATACAAGAAGCGAGACACACACCAAAACACTAGCTCTAGCTTTAGCGTCACTGAGGCCGAGCCCAGCGCCCAAGACAATATCGCCATCTCTCTACTATAAGCTGTAGCAATATAGGTTATGGTGAAGTATTAGAACTCTTTGGCACAAGATAAAGAGATATGGTTCAAACATTCCACAACCCTGATGCGCTGTTCCATCTTCTAAAAACTGTAAAACCACGTTCAATCTTCTGGTGTAAATTATGTTTGTAGACTAGCGAAAATTTTCAAGAACCGCCGAAAGCATTTAGGCATGCCGATAAAAGCAGAAGCATTACCAGTTTTTTGGGGGCCCGTAGGTGCTTCAATTTAAAGTGTTTTCAATAATGTTTGGCTTTTTTGTCTAAGCTCGTGAACACGGCTTGGAGAATTTCACCAAGAGAAAGCATAACGCAATCAACACGAAAAAATTCTGAGGAATGATTTGCAGGTCTGAAACAGCAACCACCCTCGTCTAAAGATATGTCGCTTATTATTTCGATCCTAGAAACGTGGGTTTCAGTTCAGTACCGATGCTTCTGTCATCTGTTCATTTCCTGTCACACGACATACTAGAGGTCGTTTTAGGTCATCGCTACACCATTTCAGGCTCTCTAGTTTAGGATAATAAGCGCTGTAAAGCACAGCTCAGTGCATATTAGGATTTAGATAAATGTAGGTTGTAATTATTTCTCCGTAGAAATTTGCTTGCCAAGTACCTTGACCACTGACGAGAGAGTTTGATTGAACATTGTTTCCAAGAGACGTTGACTGCATGTGCTGAGTGTGTGAGAGCTGTGACAAAGGTTTGCGAAGTTTTGTTAAGATTAAAATTATGTAGCGTTGAACATGAGGCCTACTACACATTTTTGGTTCACTATGTCTCCGTTTTTAAAATTAAAATACATACGTAGTGTTAGTACATGTTAATAATTGAAGTAGCAGTAAAAGCTTGTTTATTTTTCATCGGTGCAGTACAGGAGTATATCTTATCTCCGGAATGGAATTATCCTTGTTGAAGAACGCAAAATGCGGGTCACACTATAAGGAAACGCATGAAACAAAGCAGCTTGGTTTGATAGATATTTAAGTTTTATTATCTGGTTTACCTGCAACTTAATGCTCTATAGAACATATTTTCTAGGCAGGAATATCCAGATAGAAGTACAAAATTTTTTCATTTTTGAACAGCCGGAGAATGTACAGTGACAGTTCTCGGTCATTTCTCACAATGGTGCCCATTTTCGCGCCAAAAGTACCAAGTGATTAGGGAGCGCGCCTCGCTTATACAATAAGGACACAACTTGGCATCTATCACGAACATTACGTTACCAAACACGAAATCTAAGTGTGACGCTGCGGTCTTGGTAGTTGTGCTCAGCAAGGATTAAAATATATCATTGCTATGCAAACACGTGGTGAGATCTTGTTGTGCACAAAATATATTCAAAATGCAATGCTGTAATAAAACAGGGGAAACGAAATTTACCTCTCACTTTCTGTTCAACATTAGAATGTAGTCCCAGCATTTATGTGTAGGCCAATGTGTAGTAAGCCACTGAAAAACTAAAATAATTTGTTTTCTTGTGCTTCGTTATGTGCGTTTTATTTTCCGACTGCTGTGTATTTTTGTTTCGCTCTAATAAACATGGCGCTGATATCTCTCGGTATCTATTCACCCAAACTTTCTAGTTTACTAAATTTCTTACCAGACTTTTTTTTTGTTACACAAGTTAACATGGGCCTTGCGCCGCTATTGTTTTTCCCTTCTCTCGTCACAGAGTCCTGCTCATTCCATGACAAACATCTGGAACGTGCAATACACAATTTCATTGACAAGATTCCTGCTGAGCGCGCTGAAACCGCAGACAGCGATGGGGAAACACCGGCGGATGCATCGCCTGCCCCTAATGTGTCGAAGTTCCGATTCACCGGCCTCAACACACTTCGTCCATTCGGTCCTTTCTTTACATTCTGCCCTAATGGAAGCCGTGTAGTACATTTTGACCTAGCCAACGAAAAACCCCTTGGCTTGATTGGATCCTTCGCTGGAGACAGTGGCAAGGTGCACGAAGTCGAAAGCCGTGCTTTCCTTGTACGATTCACGACGCAATTTACTGTCGATGGCTCCGGCGAGGACGTCAAGCTTCATCATCTAGTGAACATGCCTGTTTCCATGACTGGACTGTCATTAAGACTGAAAGGCGACGACAAAGAGACCGATGAAGCTCTGGGATCGTTCACACGCACCCTGCCTCCTCACTTCCTTTATGACCTGTGGCACGGAATGCTGTATTCGGAGCTTGAAGTGCTGTTCTCCGAACTGTCGCCTAAGTCTTAATCCCTGTTAGCCTTGTGATCTATCGTTTGTACCAAAAGTGTATTAACAATGTCTATATTTCATTACACCAAAAGCAACGACGTTGAGATATAGCGCTACGCATCGTGACTGCTGATGCTAACCAAATTGAAGACTGCAATTTTGGTGAATCCTGTTACCTTGGAATAAGGTGTTTGAAGGGTCATGAAGCGTAGCTTTTATGCAATCGTTCATTTCTTGTGCTACATTTTCACTCTGTTTTCTTCCTTTAACACCAGTGGCTGATAGGCGTTGCCTGAGCGCTGACCCAAACAAAGCACTATAGCACGGCAACTATGGCATTAAACAGGTGTAGCCACCGATATTCAAAATGCTAATAATTCCAAAAAAAACATATCGCTTAGTAATCATGCTCCCGAATCACCATAATGATTTTCTTGCTGTCAAAACGCTACAGAAGCGTTTTTATTGATTCAGTGAACACATGATGAAGGCGACGACAATGCAGAAATGAAAATAAAAAATACATGCATGCTAAACTTGCCTCCTGCTATGTGGCATCTGATGGTTTTATATTTTGATACACCTGTCTTCTTAATAGAATATGCGCCGCTGCTTGTATTGATGGGCACACGTAAGCACAATAATAATAAAAAGGGAACGCTCGTGAACTTCGACACTCATTTCATTACCGAATAGCAGCCACGGAATAACAGTCAATTATTATGACTGGGTGTTCAGTGAGGACAGGAAAACAATCTAGTCTGGTTGCTCACAACTAGCAGTACCCCTTGGCATGGGGAGATAAGTGATGGGTCAAAATCTGCAAATAAATCGACAGCAATAAAGGACACCCCCTCTATTTTGCTGATAAACGGTATCCAAATGCAAAATAATTAGTTGGTTTTTATGAGAGGTGCAGAACTGAAGGGCTGAACAATATACATACGTAAGGATGGATGCTCCTTATATCCTACTTTTTATGCGTTGTCATATGCATTTTTATTTATTGCATGTGTATGCTATGCAAAAGCGTTTAGAGAAAAACCAAGAAATGTCAGTGCGGAAGCCGGGGCTGCGGTCTTTTTGTTATCGATAACAACAGACAACGTGTTTTCACACATTCTCTTGAAAGACGTCTCGAATCTCGAAACATGAATATTGTATAGTTTTCCAACATATTTCAAGTCCGTGAATCCGCAGAGATATGAATAATCGGCGCGATCCCAAAATCAGCTTCACGATTTCCCGACACCGACAATGCTAGTGCGGCTTTGGAGCAGCTAAGGCTCATTGAGCAACATGTGTCGTAAAGTAAATACGCTTGTGTGAAATTTTATGCGTGATTTATTAGCCTCGTTATTTTGACCAAAGCACGCGTATTTCGTCTGACATAAATGCATTCTTTCTTTGTATGTGGAGCAAGGGTGACGTCACAGACTCGTTGTTTCTCGTATCACAATAGGGAGAAGAATAAGAAGAGAAATATTATTAGGCAGGCATAGGGAGTCATAGTGGTATGGGAAAAGCTCAGTCTGCCAGATAAACAATCAACTTCAGTGCGTACAGGTGGCTAGTTAGAATTCTCTCGCTTTGCTTTGAATTTTCTGCTAATTGGTAGTAAAAACATGCGGCTGGTTGTTATACTCCATTATGCATTCCAAATCAAATAGGACTTTGAGCGAGACTTCTGAGTCCACCGAAGGTACTCAGCCACCCCAATTCTGTATTTGCCTCAACATTTTTTAAACGACTGGGTGATGTCCACCTTACGAATCCTTCAAAAAGAGTACTGTGAAGTGTTGTGAAGCCGATTCCTATGTGAAAGTAGCGAAAGGTAACTTCTAGCCTCCCCAAGTTAGATGAAAGGCAAAAACGATACAGTTGGCAAGACAAACCAACATGGACGACAAAGTCGAATTATATAAATCTGAAATAACATCATTGCTTTTTATTTGAAGAGGACGACATTGAAATTAATGGCAATTTTCGCCTATACGCTAATGCACTCCAAGAAAGTTGAAAACACTTCTTTTAGGCTGCGTTCGCATGACATGTGCTCAAATAGCGCACAACAGCAGAATATTGACAAGAATGAAAGCAGGTACTCTATGCAACAAAGCTCTCCGGAAAATAATAAAAACAACACGACAGAAGTTTTCGGAGTACAATTTAAAATTCGCAATCCGTTTTAAGTAAAAAATTAGCTTTTTTTGTAATTATTGGCTTGAGAGAAAAAGTGTCAAACCAAAAGTTGTAGAACTCGAAAAACAGGTATACACGCTTCGTACGTGTATGTGTCCGGTGAAATAAGCAAGACAATAGAGTCTGGCTCTAAGCTAAACCCCTCAGTATGCGTAAAGATTTCCAATGTAGCCATAAATATTACCTGCGTTGCAGTGCGTACACAGTGAACTTCAGTTTGTTGGGACGCCTAATTGTAGCGTGAAGATAGGACCGTGCACTGTGCCAACAAGTCGTGGAGCAAACGATCAAAATGCAGTTCGGCGGACACATTTATTACAATGACAGCCGCGGAATATTAACATTATCTCTGTCATACGAAAGACGAATATGATAACTATGTACGCCAGCTTTTTATGACTCTCTGAAGAAATCCTTGTCTATGAAATGACGCCGCTTGTGTTTTCAATGTGCAATATATAGACTATCATTGTGCATTTTAGGATGAAGGAACAGTTAGGATAAATTTTGTGATGATATAATATTATGGTGCTCCATACTTTAGACCACAATAACAACGTGCTGCCCGACTGCATTAGTGATCCGCGGCTTGGGAAAGACCGCATTACAAATCACTATCTGAATTATGAAACAAAAATTGAAATATTCTTTGAAAAAAAAACATCAAATATTTTGTGCAATTTTCTCTGTTAAATAAAAAAGGTAGAGCCGGAAAATGCGAACAAAATACAAGAAATACGAATGCAAGAAATAAATATACGAAAATTTTTAAACAACGCACAACAATAAAATAAATAAATCAGATGAACCTCACGTAGCAGACTATAGCTTCTCATTCTTCGTCGCAAGCAAAAAGCAATGCGTGTTTGATTCTGCGTAAACGCTTGCGAGCTCCCCTTCAGGATAACCTGGAGGAAGTTATTGAAAGGCTAAAACGGCTAATAAATCTTTCAGACACTTCTACTAAAAAAAAAGATGTCTTAGAAGTGAAAAGGAGGGCAGGTTGTCGGCTGGCTCTTAAAAACGGCTCACGTCTGTGCGAAGTTCCCGCAGATTAAGCGAACATTGCCGCTTTTTATTTCCATAATGAACGTGTACCGTATAGGGACGAGACATTTTATTCGAGCATAGTAGAAGAACGAATCGATGACGTAAAGGTAACACATAATGCTGACACGTGCTTTATAAATAATGGTTTAATTTTTTTGAGCCGGTGGACACAGGGCTCCGTGGGGCGCAATTCGGCTTGAGAGTAGCACTTTTGAGACCCTTCCTCTCTATAATGCATGTTTCAGGCATGCTGTATATTTTGCTCCCATTGATATATCGACTTGTCCCTTGCAGTTTTTATAATGAAAATAGGGAAACTGTAGAAGGATGGCTAGAGACAATTAAGAATAATTACTTGAGATTTTGAGCAAACAATACAACTTCATGTAGGCTCCGCCGGAGTGGCGCAGTGGTTACGGCGCTCGACTACTGTTCTCAAATATGCGGGATCGAATCCCGGTCTCGGCGGCCGCTTGTCGATGCAGGCGAAAAAGCAAGGCGTCCATGTACTGTGTGATTGTCAGTGCACGTTAAGGAAACCCATGTCGTCGAAATTTCCGGAAGTCGCTTTGGAACGTTAAACCCCACAAACCAACAAACCAACGAACAAGTTCATGTAGCATGCACTCGTGCATTACGCGTAATGCTTGTATAACATTTGCTTATTAGTGTACATTACTCAGTAAACTATTGTCATGCTATGATTATGACTGTGTATACGTTCCTACAACGTGCTTTTTTACCGTACGTGAATTGTGAAGTGCTCAATTATTTTTCACCCACCTGTTTTTCATTTTCTCACCCACGGCTACGCTTTATTTTCGTGAAATACAGTCCACCACCTTGAATACTTCACTCATAACTCACTTTATAATTAATGATTGCTGTTTATTGTAGGGAAACTCCGAGATTCTTTCTAAACTTCTGATACCGTAATTATATCGCTTTCCTTGGTGGTCTAGAAGATTGACATCGAAGATTGACATAGAAGATTGACATTATACAGATTGACATCGACTGTGGGGTAAGTAATACTGAGATGGGCCACGGGGTATCGCTTTATCGGATTAAACAGCCTCATTGCATGTACCAGTAAGCGCTCTGTCGATACAAGAAGCGTGCGTCAACAGTGAAAGAAGTTTGTTTCTATGGCCGCGAGCAGATGGAGCAAGCTACACTGTAACGAAACTGTGAATCAGCGGGGTGCTGTTCCTAGCAACCAGCAGTGACGGAAAAATAGCAAGAACCAAGTCCAAAACATCATAACCCAAAGCAGTTTAACGCATTAACAGAATAGGAGCCCCATGTAGCGAATTCTCAGGTCGTCTACTTGTGGGATGTAACGAAATGGCATGATAGCCCGAGTTTTCAGATGTTGCCTACTCTGCCTTCCATTTTTGAGCTAGGAGGAGGATATCGGAAGTAATGGTTCCAGTAGCCTTGTATCCAGATTCACATCCTGGTCCTGCACCACGCAAATACATTCGTATGTCTTGAAAAAAGAGGGGATCTATATCCATGTGGGGGATTCTTAGATAAAATATGCTTTAATAGGACACTATCCTGAGTAGGCGTGAGATAAGAGGAAATCATATAGGTCACTGGCTAAGTCACTAGGGAAGGAAATGGACGTGAATGGTAATCGTCAAAAAGGCCCTCAAACGGGAGGCGTTAATGATTTTGTCTATAACCTTAAAGCTGCCCAAATAATTTAGAGAAGCTAGTAAAATTTATAGGAAGCCAGTCCACTCAAGTGCAGAAATCAGGTCAGCACCAATACGCAAGGTCTTATTTGCATGTTTCGCAAGCGATCACTGCTGCTTTCGGCCATAACAAGACCTTCAATATCACGCTCCCTATTGAACTATTGTCAAAAAGAGAGAAGCAATAAGCGCTTTGTAATAACATTACAAAATTTTAGGGCAATCCTCAAAGCAAACCAATATAGCTTTTTATGGCAGAACAAAGTATGTTATGAATCAAGCTTGTTTTTTGGAGCGAAAGAGTAGGATTTACAGTATAACAAATTGTATCACAATTTCTTATTGCCACAGCCACTTTAAATCATGTTTGGTCCTGTCTTTCTCTACAATACAGACTCCATAGCACAACACTTCTCCAGAAAATCCGGTGCAGCTGGTGTTGTCAGAAAGCAATTACGGGTATGTAGCAATTACGGGGCAGCTGACATGACCGGTCAATGCTCGGCGAGATATCTGCCGTCACAATAACGGATGACATGGCAGAGCTGTTAACTCAGGCTTCTCCTTTGAGTCGAGAGCTAGCCACTGGAATCAGTCATTACAGGCCTCAGGGATCACACAGGAATCAGGCCTTGGATCTTGGGTAAGGGATGCTGTACCTAGCATGCTCCACCTCGTGGTAGCTAGTAGCTCCTCCACCCAAACACTTTCGGATGACCTGGTTCAAGGGGGGGGGGGGGGGGGGGCACAAACGTCATGGGGCCTTTCCCATAATATGATAGTTTACGCCCATATACTACCGAGTAGGTGTTTATAGTGTTATAGGCAGAAAGGGAAGTGGAACTGAAGAAACTTCGGATGCGCGTACAAGAAGAGAGTGAGAAGTTTGGGCTTAAACTGAACATTAAAAAGATAAAGATCATGGCGTCTTGCCCTATCAAGTCCTGAAGCATCAAGGGACAAGAAGTGGAAGCTGTGACAGATTTTCTCTTCTTGGGCTCCAAGATTACCCCGGAGGGGACTGCAGCCAGGACATTAGGAGACGCCTGTTTCTGGGAAAGAGAGCCATGGCTAGCCTTGAGCGCCTAGTAAAGAGAAGAGACATTAGACTGCCAACCAAGATCCGTATAACTCGTGCTATGGTCTTTCTAGTTGTGATGTATGGATGCGAGAGTTGGACTGTGAAGAAGGCTGACCACCGAAGAATTGATGCGTTTGAATTGTGGTGCTGGCGGAGACTCTTGAGAGTTCCTTGGACGGCCAGAAGATCAAATCAGTCGATATTGTCGACCATAAACCCTGACTGCTCATTGGAGGGTCAAATTCTAAAGTTAAAGCTCAGCTACTTTGGTCATCTGATGAGAAGAGAGGAGTCACTGGAGAAAGATTTGATGTTGGGGAAGGTTGAGGGTCACCGGAGAAGGGGTAGGCAGCGAACACGATGGTTGGATGGCATCCTCGAGGCGCTGCAGATGAAGTTATGTGATGTTAGGAAGAAAGTGGGAGACCGGAAAGTGGGGCGTGATATGTTCCATAGGGTCACGAAGAGTCGGACACGACTGAACGACTGAACTGAACTGAGGTGTTATATTACGAGGCACGTGATCTGAAATTACAGAGTAAAACATTAGCAAAGAGTCGTGCACACGCGAAGTAAAATACCCATGGTAAGCCGTTGGTAGCATCCTGCACTACATCACTCGTAGCCGCAAATCGGTAGCCTAAATGTCCATCCCCCCCCCCCCCCCTTTTATAGTCCGCCTTCAGTGTTTTCAAGCTCACAAAACAAAGGTCAGCGCAACCGTCACCTCTTCGGTTGCTTCGAGATCTTTAAGCAGCCTCAGCGTTTTCCCTTTTCCGCATATCGCATCGCGGAGCACAAGCGGTGCAACAAGCTTCGTGGGACTGACAGCTTGCCGCTCGGTCGATATTTAAAGTTTTGTATGTCATTTTGTTGAAACATTGTGCAAAAAAAAGCGCTTTTAATTGTTTTCGGACGTTCCCCTCAGAAATCATAAACCATAACCAGTTCTTTTTACATTTTGCGCCAGTGATAATCTTTTTCGAACATGAAAACATAATAACGACATCAAGATTGTCGTGGTTGGATCGTTGAATGCTGACCCATTTACTACATGCTATCTCTCCCGTTCTCTTCTGACTTGGGTGACTGGTATGACAAGCAACGTGATAAGAGAAGAAATTAAATGGCTTCGCGCTGCTTTCGGAAAGCTCTCGCAGACGACAGTCTACCAGGCCGATGCTCCGTGTGCGGGTACCTAATCTTTACATATCTGCTGCTCCGCTCCGTAACAGAGCTCTCACCAAGCTAAAAATGGACGCTTGAGTGATAGTATTACAAGCATATAAGTGTGCACGTACAGCCAGCGTGGTCTGTGGATTGTCAGGATTTCTTGCTGCCAGAAGAAAGCTGCCAATTACTCAAAGAAGGTACGAGTTTTTTCTCCGAAGCATGTTAGTAGCGCCTACTTTGTAAATTTAATTTGCAGCTCAGCCTCAAATTCTTGATTTGTATAAGGCACAGCTGTTGGTAGACCAGTGTTTATAGATGTCTGTATTGCGCTGAAGTCTTTTCGGTGCCGTCCACGATCCTGGAGTGCCTATAAGTGGGAGGATTCAGAATTGCTCTTACACAGGTCGATCAAAGACAGGGTTCATGTCGTCGGAAATTTCAAAGTGACCATCCTGCGGAAGTAGAAATCATCAGAGCTGAATTTGTACGGGTTTTCAAAATTGTCCTCTATTCTACTTGGGCTTTCAGTCGAGAGGCACCTGGGGGGATGATAAAATGAGTGCCAGTTTGACAGGGTGAATGGAGACACCTTATTCACGATTCTTCAATGGCCACGGTTGTCACCGTCGGAGAGCACAGCACAGCAAGGGAGCAGAAATATTTTTTTCGCGATTCTTCCTGTGTCTTGTATTCCTGTACCTAAACGAGTTGGACAGCATTTCTAATAAATGAGATGAAAATGTGTGAGATTGTTTAGGGAAGTTCATAAACCTGGACAATACTGCGTAAGCATATTTCTTTTTGAATCCGTTTAGTATGTGACAAATACTGTGCCCTTTCTATCTTATTAACCAGTTATCATATTATTATTACAAACTTTGAACTTGTGTCGGTCTAATTTAGGTAAACAGATGTTTCCCTTACCGTGTTGTGCTACTTCCAGTGTCTAAGCCACTTTTCACTCTCTTAATGATGCAACTGTGGTCTCTACAAGCAATGCCAATTATCAGTTTAAGCTTCCTTCTATAAATGAAGCCTTGAATAGCTGCATTAGCCCTTTTGAAAGCTTTTTAAGAACCTTCAGTTTCACATTGCAACAATTATTCGCAATTATTCTACACTAATAGAAAGCATTCCCGCTTTCTGTTAGAGAAAATACACACTGGACTGCTGAGAAATTGGATATCTGTAATAGGTACCAATATATTTCCCTGGAAAACAAGTCTAATTTGTTCAGTTTCCAGATTGTGCCAGAAATGGAGGATAGAATGCACTGCGCTTGAGGGACGAGTGATTTAAGTAAAAAAAAAGGAAAAAAGAGACTTCTATATTTTGTTTCGGACTCATTTGAAAAGCGTGCCTTGCTCTGAGGACAATCCGTGGCTTTTACGCCTGTACCTAGAAAGCTATATATACCGAATCATTGGCGTTTTAGAAACTGGACCCAAGTGTGGGCTGCGTTACAACTCCGGGATTTCATAGAGTGTGGCATGTGACGCTCATTATAGCCGGCGGCTGCAACAAAACCTGTCTCCCGATTTTTGTTACTGACAGCTCGCTGCTTTCGGCTAATGACGCCGTCGTGCTGATGTGCGGCAAAGTGAAATGGAAAATGGAAGGTTATTAAATACGGCCCCACGAGAAATTGTAACGTCTAAAAATGCTGCTCTCTTATTTCTCCTTTTTCGTACAATGGAAACATCGCTAGTTTCGTGAAAAGCTGGAGTTTCGCTTCGCTTGACCCTCAAGTCCAAACAATGTAAAACAACGCACCACCTGCGACTATGATTCATATGACCGTGTGTTGAGGGTTCGAATGATAGAATATATCAAGCGTTCGATTCGGAGAGAAGGTCGTCCGTTCGAGCATTTCGCTCCCCTGAGGGCAGCCTTTAAGTCTAGCGTTCGAGTTCCAGAGTAGGTGAAGCGTCCAAGTCCAGATAAGGTGGAGTGTTCTTCACGTTCCTCACTCGCATCTGTTAGCGGCGAATCTGACGTCAGCCGTTGGGTCACCTAAGCGGCGAGCGGGAAGTCAGAATGTACAATAGACATTCCTCGGCCAGGGCTCTTGCCCGCTTATCATCTCTGGGGCGCCCTTCGCCCTGAAAGGGGTTTTCACACGTTGGAGCCTCTTGGGGAGAAGGTGTAGGGGCACCGCCGGTTGGCGGAACCCCCTCCCATGCTACTGCGTTCACACGGGCGGCGGCGGAGAACGAGAGAGGTGTCACCGTTGCCAGACCAAACAGGCTCGGAGCGCGCCGAGGAGAGCTCGTCCGAGCTGCCTGCTTCGCCGCTTTGCCGCAGCCGGGTTCAATCAGTCGGCCTGGTAGGTAGCGTGGTGGCTCCGAATAACGAATGAGGAAAGCAAATGAAGTTGGTAGAAAACTTTGATACAAAAATTTGCATGATTGTCATGTTCAGCTAAAACATAGGGGCGTAAATACATTTCAAGCAGCACAGCCATAAAATAAACAGAGTAGCACACACATCGACACTTTCAGAAAATACGACATCCTGTTCAGTGTTGGAAATATGTCTGTCCCGTTATTTCCCAGCATCTACTGATGTTACCACAAATAGCTATATATTTTAAGTGAAGGTTAATACAGCCGAATTTATTTTCCGTCCACTGACTCAAGCATGCGCGTACAAAACGAGAGTGAGAAGTTTGGGCTTAAACTGAACATTAAAAAGACAAAGATCATGGCGTCTTGCCCTATCAAGTCCTGGAGCATCAACGGACAAGAAGTGGAAGCTGTGACAGATTTTCTGTTCTTGGGCTCCAAGATTACCTCGGAAGGAGACTGCAGCCATGAAATTAGGAGACGCCTGCTTCTGGGAAAGAGAGCAATGGTTAGCCTTGACCGCCTAGTAAAGAGCAGAGACATTAGTCTGCAAACCAAGATCCGTATAACTCGTGCTATGGTCTTTCCAGTGGTGATGTATGGATGGGAGAGTTGGTCTGTGAAAAAGGCTGACCGCCGAAGAATTGACGCGTTTGAATTGTGGTGTTGGCGAAGACTCTTGAGAGTTCCTTGGACTGCTAGAAGATCACATCAGTCGATATTGTCGACCATAAACCCTGACTGCTCATTGGAGGGTCAAATTCTAAAGTTAAAGCTCAGCTACTTTGGTCATCTGATGAGAAGAGAGGAGTCGCTGGAGAAAGATTTGATGTTGGGAAAGGTTGAGGGTCGCCGGAGAAGGGGTAGGCAGAGAACGCGATGGTTAGATGGCATCCTCGAGGTACTGCAGATGAAGTTATGTGATATTAGGAAGATAGTGAGAGACCGGAAAGCGTGGCGTGACATGGTCCATAGGGTCACGAAGAGTCGGACACGACTGAACGACTGAACTGAACTGAACTGACTCAAGCGTTCTAAAAACTAATCCTGTTGTAACGTTTATTTTTTACTGCGCCTCTTGATATGAGCGCAGGAAGATCTTCAGCAAGATCACGCTAAAAGGAGTGTATAATATAAATCATTAATATACACAAAAAAAAGGAGAGGGCATAAAACGCATCCATACGACACGCCGGACAAAGTGTTTCTTCACCCGACAAGCAACAGTCGTAGCCCTCACTTCGATATCTTAGCGATGCATTAAGTCTGAGCATAATGATAGCCTGACGCCTCTGATGCCAAAGCAGCCAAGCTTCTGCATTAAAAAGCCATGGCTGAACAATAGAAACGCGCTCGAAAAATCTCTAACTTGCAATGGACATCTGTTTGTCGTCGAATGCATTTGTTAATTTTTTATTTTGTCAAAGTAATGCTTTATCACCTGATCTTTTTGTCTCGAGCCAAAATTGCATTCGAAGAGGACCGAATACTTTGACAACAGATGATTGATGCTTGGGAAGATAATTTTTTAGCTGTCTTCTCGGCCTCCACAAGATTGTATCTCGCAACTCTGCCCCACCGTAGGGTGTCCTTGTCATTCTGTCCATCTCGGGCCCTATCTGTGCGCCTGTGCAGCCGTCGTCATAATGTCGCCTCCGCATTCCAGCGCGTCGTTCGTCGACCCTTCTTCGCCATCGGGTTTCGGAGAAAAGGAATGAATTTTCAACATTGGTTAGAAGTCGCTGGCTCCCAACTTCTCACGCAACCAAGACCGGCACAGGCCGCTAGCCGTTAGAGTGTCACCTGTAGTATTTCCTATCTGGCTGTTTTTCCTGTTTCAGCTAAAGAACTATAGGCACGAAAATTTGTTGATATTTTTCTTTTTTTAATAAGGCTGAAGACATTCCTGTATGTGACCACCACGTCGTTTTAGCCTACGACCGCTAAGTATTGTTAATTGAATTTGCTTTCCTCGCTAGTTTCAGTTTCGGTTTCAGCCGTCGAGAGATGGCTGGGGCGTCACAACCAAATCTAGGCCACGGATGGCATGAAAACACTGCGATGTAATCGCTGACTCTTCACCTTTTGTAATTTATTTCCTTGAGGCAGGGTGGCTTTAATGTTCCGGTGAATTAAAACGACACAGAAAAAATTATATCGCTGTTTTATTTATTCCTCACGTGACCTAGACATGACTGTGACGTCACAGCCATCGCTCGACTGTTGAAACCGAAAGTGAAACCGGTGAAAAAAGGTATTTGATCATAAATTATTCAGCGGCTATAGGCGAACCTCATTTGGTGTTTCACGTACAGTACGTCTTGCGCATCATTACAAAAGATAAAACTCGAACTAAAACATGAAGTGTCTATACTCCTTTAAAGCGAAATAAAAATTAGTAGTCAGAGTTGACCCTGTACAGGGTCGTGTCTTCGGTCCTATCATGCTAACTCTCATACCAACAGTAATCACCAAATACCAACTACGACCACGCGCTTCCCGCAGCGCGCGTCCCGCGAAGTTGCCAGCTGAGTGATAAAGGCCGCCGACACCCTTTCTCCCGGGAAAGCTTTTGTGCCAGCAGACAAAAATCCCCCCACCCACGAGTGGCCGCCGGGAAGCCGGCTCCTGATGCCCAAAAGCGGCTCGTTTTCAAAATATCCAGCTTGAGAGGGGTGAAATTCTCCTTTGTCTGAATTCGCCTTAAATGGACAGCCTGCATAATCTGTAAACAACTCTCTTCTTTGGAAAGCTACATCCCCATTTCATGAATAACCGGTCGTGGAGCCGAGAAACATGACAGAATCATTTAAGTCTTAATTATTACAAATGGTAGTTCCATTTTCTGACTGGTGGCCTGCGTCTGCGCACTAACATCGTAAATAGGACATACAGTTGTTATAGTAAGTGTATGCAGCTCTAGGAACACAGTGACTGCCGTGCCGCTTAAGCCGCATGTGAGCCTGTCATTAACAAGGATGCACACAGATTTTGTGAAACCTATAACTGTGAGCACAAATACAGCTTTAAACATACTGAAATGAATAGATCAACTAAATATACTCTGTGACATCTACTTTTCGCGGCAGTGCCGCAACAAGTAGTCCGGCTTTTATGGTCGAGTGTTCTTCGGTTTTGAACGCACGTTAAAATCGAATCAAGCTATATTGCAGAACAAAAGTAGCGGTAATTTAATGAACGAGAAAACGTTGGCTGCCTAAAGTTGCAATAAACACAAATGTCTGCTTGTATGACGTTGTGGCATTGTCACAAAACGTAGTATATTCGCTTCGGGCGCTCCAAACAGATGAAATGTCAGTAACAACAAAAGGACACAGATGACGGCACCGTCAGCAAAAATGGGACATTGCAGTGATGAATTTAATATATAAATACCTGGTTAAGCCGCGAGTTCTCCCCTCGAAAGGGCTCCAAAATAGTAGGATCTACCAGAATAGACAAATATCTTTATACTAGTCTCGATCAGTCGGATGGATGGATGGAATATGGGAGCGTCCGCTTTGAAACGGGGTGGTAGCAGCAGCTATGATGCTCATTTTTCTCCCTATATCTTAATTATTGATTTATATTGGTTAACTAAACCTTCATTCTATTTATTAAAATTTTTGTTCCTACATTACTAACATTATGTCACTTCTCTGCTCTTAAGCCACCAATCTTCCAGTCGCTCCTTTAAGGCGTCACTAACCGGCCTATAAGTAGCGCCACACTTTTTCTCACTTTTAGCAGGAATTTGATGCAACTGTTATTCCGGATCATTACTAATGGTGTCGTACTGTTTTGCTGGCTAATTGGCATGCATCGGCGCAAAAGCAGCAGGAATTGGAAACGACATATGTACCGTCAATTGCATGCCGTAATAATCCTACTGCACCAACGTGACCTAACTCAGCGAGCCTTTTCGAACGGGCGACACTGTGTGTTAGATATTTTGCCTTCATACACGTAGGTGATCCTGAGTGTCTTGAAACTTTGAAATGAAAGTATGAGAATTTTTCAATACCCCCTAATGATAGAGAAATGCAAATACTTGGCTAAAGTAAATGACTCGACTCCGATGTGGCGACGAATATCTAAGTTTGTTCATTGAGAGCTGTCCTTTGATGGCACTAATACCTGCATATCACAATGATATAACCCCATCGCGGTGGCTTAGAGGTTAGGACGCCCAGCTACTGAACCAGAGTACCTGCGTTCGAACCCGACCGCTGTTGGGTGCCTTTCGATAAAGGCGAAATAATGCGGCGTTTTTGTGCTGTGCGAGGTCAGTGAATGGGAAGATACCCGGGGGGTCGAAAGTTCTCCGTATCTCTTCACTGCGGCACCTCTTTCTATCTTTCCACTCTCATTACTACCTTCCTTCCTTCCTTGCTTCTCTCATGGTTGCGGGTCAGTTGTCCACGTGTAGCACGCGCTGTTGCTATTCAATGTATACAACATTCATCATCATCAGCCGAACTATACCCACTCCAAGGTTAAGGCCTCTCTCGTAATCTTCCAATTAACTCGGCCCTGTGCTAGCTGCATCCACTTGCCCCTTGTGAATTTCTTGCTACACTTTCATTCCCTCGGAATCCACTTTGTTATCTTCAGCGACAGTTCGTTATCTACGTGCCTTAAGCTTCTACTACACGCCCTGCACTTGCCCATATTTTCTTCTTGATTTCTAAGATAATGTAATTAATTAACTCTAGTTATTTAACTGGCCCACACTGCCCCCTACTTATCTCATGACTATACACTTACCAATTTCCGTTCGATAGCAATCTTCGCCAGGTGAAATTGCGAACTAACGTTACCTTGAAGAATGCTAGCAGTAGAGCTGACGCTCTGGAAAGTGCCCATATATGTGAGTACGGACTTAAGTCGAAATATTTGCAGGCCCTTCGCTGAATGTGCATTCCTGTTCCTTGCGTGCAGTATTTTTAACTATTCACACAAGCATTGCATGTAATCAAGAAAAATAGAGACTGCAATTCGCAAATTCGTAAGGCGTACACAATCCCTAACTATACTTGTCCGCTCTATCAATATGAAGGTGGCGTATTCAGTGCGAGGATAAAGAGAGAGACATCGCAGAGCGTACTGCCTCCGCAAAGCATGCGTTCCAGCTCATTATGTGCGCATACCCGCTACCGACCACAGGGCAAAAGTGCGAAACGTTTTTATGTGGTCCAGATATACCCAAAAATATTATCAGAGTCTGTACGATAGACACCAAAACTAAGAGCAGGCTTATGTCAAACTAGTTTATTGGTTCCCTGATTCTGAATGATATTTAATTCATGGTTATATGTACCGTGGTTCCTTTTGTCGCTTTCTTCGTCGTTATTTTATGCATTGGAGATCAGCTGTTAACAATTACCAACCTACATGAAGGCTCATTCTGCCAAATATTCGTATATGGATATGATTGCAAGTACAGGATGACTTCTGATTTGGGTCTTACGCACGATTTGAATGATATCGTGTTAATTATCGGCATATTCTGCCCAGGATAATATTTGCAATATAACTTTTTTTGTTGCAATGAAGTGCACCGCACCTTTATGCTTGTATTCACTTAACACCTAATAGTATAATATTGAGAGTACAGGACGACTTCTAATTTGAGTCTTACGCTCGATTTGAATGTTATCGTATTAATTATGCGATAGCCTGCCCTGAATATTATTTGCAATATAATTTCTTTTCTGTTGAACTGAAGTGCATCGCACCTTTATTCTTATATTCACTTAGCATCTAATAGTTTGTGTAACAGAGAAATGCAATAATGGTCCTGCTGCCCTAACATTTTGTACTTCTGGATTTTTTAGCCAACAGGCGAGCTTACTCTATATGCCCACATTATCGTTTTTATCTTTCCTTTTTACGAAACATACTTTTTCTTAGTTCATGAATGAAACATGTAAGCTTGCCACCTTAGACGGGTTGCCCTGAACTTCAGGTGGTGCTTGAGTAAAGCCTAGCATGAGTGCTGAAATCAGCGACCGGTATTCCGCTGTGCCTACCAGAGACGAGCCATATTTCTGCCACATTCATCTTCCCAATCTTCATCTATTTCAGGAGGAAGGAGGAATAACCACAATGGATGAATCTTCATATCGCAACGTGGAGGGCTTGTGGATGCACGAGATGTTCCACGAGGAGGCCGTGCGGTCGGCCATGAAATACAGACCACGTGACGGAGATATTTTTATCGTCTCTTACCCAAAGTGTGGCACCTACTGGACGCAGTTCATCGTATTCAACATACTGAGGTGGGCGGAACCAGTTTCCAATGTTAGCGAATATGGTGTCATGTGCCCATTTATTGACATGGCTGGAGGCGCTGCCGCTGAAAATCCATCAAGAAGTGGCCCCATCATGACCCACCTTCCAGTTCACGTCCTTCGCCCCGAGAGTCGAGCGAAGTACATCTACGTGGCCAGAAACCCTTATGACTGTGTTGTCTCCTACTACAACTTCTTCAAGGGATTCACGCCGAAGACAGTCGGCGATGTCTCCTTTCAAAAGTTCCTCGACATGTTCCTCTCAGGAAAGGTAATTATTATTCGCCTCGGTGTATGTGCGGTGGGAGTTATCACACGTTCTGTCGCAGGATCGCTTAAGCCTACAGCGCCTATAAATATAATTTGGGAGGAGCTGTACATTGAAATGGGGACACATGACGGGCTCTCCCTGCTCCCTCCTGAGGGCGTCCCTCTTTTCGTAGTCCAAATCCAAATCCAAATCCTTTATTCAGTATTTTTTATACAAATATTAGGGCAGGAACAAAAAGCTACTGTACTAGTAGCTTGACGGGGTTCCTGCCCCTATCTTGACATGAGTATAAGAGAAAGACAAGCAGGCACTTTTGTACAAAACAGAATTCACAATGCTGTCAGATCACACACACTCGAACACAACATCGCGTATTTATGCGCTTGTTAGAAAAATCAGAATAACAACAGCAATACAAAACAGAAAAATACAGCATATTGAAAGGCACTCTTTGTACGAAATGATTGTTTGTTATTCAGTGTTAAAAAAAAAGAGGTCAAATTGGCAGGTTTGCGTGCATGCTTTCTAATATGAGGTGTTCTTTCCATTTTTTCTTTGAGATGTTATGTATATCGACACTGCTTTCTTCTAATAGATTAAGGTATTTCGGCATGTGTTTGGTAGTCATTCTGACCAGCCTGCAAAAAGGGCAGATCCTTTACAATTGCGTTCCGCTCCCGGTCTACAGTGACAGTTAAGCCTCTTGCTGCAAGCATATTACCTTGCGCCTATGATGGATGGCACTTGCCATTTTGCATACAGCAGTGTAAGCCAAGCTATGTCGGCTTTTAATTCGTTCATTAGCACGAACTACAGCCTGCCTCTGTTACTTACCAAGATACTTCGTTGGGCGAGTTGGTACTTATTCATTATTAATTTAAACAGCGCGAACACGAAGACTAAGGACAAGATAAAAGAGAGCCACAGTACAAGCGCTGACTCACAACGATGCTTAAGCCCTTTACTCCAAGTCCCAGAAAAAACAAACATGAAGGAAACGAAATAATCACGTGAAACAACCCCATGGGTTCACCTGCTGCTCAAAAAGTCACTTAAAAAAGACACCTCTTTTCTTTTGTATCGCCACAAAGAGACGATGACGAGAGAGATAGTGGAATCATATTTTATTTCAACGGACAATAAGTGTGTCAGCAAGACTTCTCTTGCTCTTTCAAGCAAAGAGGTGTCTTTTTTAAGTGACGTTTTGTGCATCAGGTGAACCCATGGGGTTCTTTCACGTGATTGTTTCGTTTTCTTCCTGTTTGTTTTTTCTGGGCCTTGGAGTAAAGGGCTTAGGCATAGTTCTGAGTCAGCGCTTGTACTGTGACTTTCTTTTATCTTGTCCTTTGTCTTCGTGTTCGCGCTTTTTAAATTAATACTGCCTCTGTGAGTGTCGCATTTTCTACGGGCCAAAGCGGGTGAGCTCAGGCATAGGCGAAGACAAGACAGAATGATTAGTTCTTCTAGGGAGGCGTGGGATCGTAACGAAATTCTTAGCAGGCGTGAAATATGGCGCGCAAGCATTTTCTCTAAAGAACTGACAGCATGGTGTCAGGATGCACGCAACTGGGTTTGGCAGCGCTTTTCGTGCTGGAAGTTAAAAATGGCTCTAGCAGAAAGAGTAGGAATTAGTTTATTTCTTTTTGAGAAATTTGCCTCGACGCCTCATCTAAAGGCATGCGGTTCGGCAAATAGATCATCTGGTAGGGCAGAGGCTGCTTGACAGCCAGCCTTCCTGACAGCAAGCTTGACAGCCAGCCAGCCATGAGATAGCATAGCATTATCTTTCCGGTGATAACTACCAGGAGAAAAGGATTATTACAACAGTCGTAGTCATCACTGAAGCTGCGTAGCATATTCTTAATTCGCCCCACACAAGTTTATCAGAACACGGGTATCCCATATTAGAGCTTCCGCAAACGAATGCCTAACTTGACACGTTTCTGTCACGTTCCTCTGCCATGACACAACGAGCAAAATATTTTCTTGTGCGCGCAAAAGTTTCACGAAATCCAGACGCAAAGCTTCTCTCGATATATGCAGGTTCAATTCAACAGCAAACCCAAAATAAGCAGGGAAGGGGCCAAAACTTTGTCATGATCATCGCGCAAAAAGTTTGAATAACGTTTGAAAACCTACTCGTAAAACCTACTCGTAAAGCTAGTTCCAATACGCTTGTCATGCATAAAGTATTGATGTTGAGTCAAAGTAAATTTACTTTCACGTTCTAGTAGGAATTCAAACCCAAGTCTAATAATTAAATTGGCACCCATATGTACGGCACCGTAAAAATAATATATGTATGGGCGTATAAAAAGTTTGCTATCGTGCAATTATAACAGGTGGAGCTGCAACACCACAGAGTTGAAGTTCTGCGACGTCACCTTTGTCGGCTGCTCTAGATACAGTCCAACAAGCGAGATGGGGAATGAGCACGCAACGATCGAAGGCTACACATAAATGTTGACGGTTATGGTTTCCTCGGGCAGGATTTTCAGAAAAATAAGTGTCGGATTAGGATGAGTCTCGGAGTTTGATGGGCATTAGCGGAAAATAGTAGCAGGACGACGAGGTGCGACTGAAGTAGAGGAAAAGATGACCTGGAGACTACGCAGGATTAGCACACCAGATGGGACCAATAGAAAGTATAATCTTTAAGAATCTTGAGCTGGGCAGGTTGCGATGATTGAGTATATAATGCATTTCTGCTGCCCTAAGTGACACACACTCATCTTAGTGTTATGCGGTTGCTCTATAGAGGACAGCCTTTCCGCTAAAGGCACAGAAAATTTGAGAAAAGTGGCTCTGGTTCCGGAGGCTGCTTTTTAGGGTTTAGCGTCAATCGTATTTAATGACATTGACAAAATTAGTCTAGGACGATGAAGTCATGGAAGCGCAGGAGCTTGAGTAGGGTAGGTGAAGCCAATACGCTCTGGGCCACCTTCCCACTTTGAAAGAGCTGATCTTGAATAACTGCACGGATAGTAAACAAGCGAGCCGCAGATGGGATTGCGTCACCGCAGTTTACGTTGGTAACAATCGGCCAGCCGTTCAATGTCCGGTGTCACACGGCTGGTCTTGGTCAAATCGAATGTCAGGCATAAGCTCACACAAGCCAACAGTAGGCATGCAATATTACTTTTATACCAGTACTGACTTAACATTGCAAACAGTTCCAAATGTACAGGGTGATCCACTTCTAGCTATAACACGGTCGCTGCTTTCAAAGCAGCATAGCGTCGGATGCAGGCGCTTATCAAAGCAAAGCGATACATGCACAGTGAGACGAGGAGGTGATGCTTCGCATGGCCTGCCGCCTAGCTTTATGGGATGGCCGGGTCGGACGCAATGATGCTTTAAAAGCAGTGGCCGTGTTATAGCTAGAAGTGGTTCACCCTGTACACGTGGAGTGGAATTAACAAAATATATTCACTGCTTAGATAACTGCATCGTGAAACCAAACAAAGAAATGAAGGAGTAACATTCTCGGTAAATAACTTGACGTGCAAAAAATCAGAAGTAATCGAAACTGCACTCGACTTAGAACATGGAGGAAATGACACAACTAATATTTGAAATATTTTAGTAATAACCACTTGTGTGGTACGACCTACCCACCCCTGAGGTCATATCCGGCCCCTCGAGCCTGTGGCGCCTGCACACCGCGTCAAAAAACATTAAAAAGTGACAAGAAAACCTTACTTAGCAGTAAACAGAAGAGAACAATCAAGAAACAATGAAGCGAACAGAAGACGCTGAAAAAATTCAAGGTTGAATAGACGCCGCTTAAGGCCGGGCTTATTCGCTTGGCTGTGGAGGCTGTATGGTAGATTAAACTTTCTCTATTGCTCTTCATTTGTTCTTTTTTTATATTCGCCCTAGGCCAATTTATTTTATCGGCGCTTATTTCTTTCTTTTATCTCGTGGTTTTTTTTGGAGTGGTGAGGCCTCGTCATCGGACTCAACTATTGGCTTCGGTTATTATGATCTGAACTCAGCCTTTAGCATTCTAAGAAAACAATAGATGGCTTGGTTATCCTCTTCACTCGTCCCGTTGTAGACAATCTTGTACAGCTTTAGGACAGCTTCGCTGCTATTGCTACCCCTTTCTGGAGGACTTTGTTTTTAACTACGACAGCTCCGCAGTCCTTCTGCGTTAGAAAGCAAATCACGTAATGCGTCAACAAGTCTGCAATAATGTGCTGAGTGTCTGAAATATAACTTGGATGTATGTCGTCATCACCTCTTGCTATAGAGTTTGGTCCACATGTTTTCACGAGTGTCATGCTAGAACAGGGTGGTTTTATTCAAGAAAAATATGACAATGCTATGACTATCGACGAAATCGTAGCACTTGTCGAAACTTGCGTGTTTGTGGTGGATGGGCTGGTCGCAATTTTTTTTTTTTGAGGCTTTACAGTTCTTCAACGTTTGGTCCGCGGACCAAGAGCGCAATAATTTTCAGCGGTAGTCCGGCGCGATACTTTAGAGCCGCGTGTACTACCCCCTCTTCCAGTGAAGCTAGCAGTAACTGCACAATACAAGGGACACAAATGACATTCAAGAGATAAGAAGAAAATGACTGCAATGCCGTACACTTTGTTCAGACCTTTATGTTTAGCGTTAGAGAATAGTGACAATGAAACGTTTCTCTCAAAAAACAAAGGAACTGCTTCTGGCTGTATTATAATATAAATTCCTACAGAATATAATTTTTTGCACCACATGAGCTCCACATTCTCAGGTTTTTGTAACGATTTGCTGGCTTAGCATCTGGAAACTAAGACTGCAAAACATGGAGAACGGCGGAACTTATGGGCAAATTGGCTAAAAATGCAATGTCCCCGCCGGGGTGGCGCAGTAGTAAGACGCCCGACTACTGTGCCGGAGTTCCCGGGTTCGAACCCGACCTCGGCGGCTGCGTTCCGATGGAGGCGAAACGAAGTGGCGTCCGTGTGCTGTGCGATGTCAGCGCACGTTAAAGATCCCCAGGTGGTCGAAATTACTCCGTAGCCCTTCACTACGGCTCCCCTTTCTCTCTTTCCACTTTCACTCCCACCTTCCTCCCTTCCCTTCCGGCGCGGTTCAGGTGTCCACAGAGCAAGTGTGACAAATACTGCGCCTTTCCCTTCCTGTGAAACAACCAACCAACCAATGCAATGTAAGAAGCTCTTCCAGAAATGGTTGACTGTGCTGCATAGCGGATAAAACATTATCATTACCATAGAACTTACAGAGCACAGAACGGCAGCTATGACTTCAAAATCTGCGGCAGGAATTGTTGTATCGAACCTGTTTCTATACTCCCGCTTTACCAAGTTAGTTGTCGGATAGTGACATGTAAAACCGTTACCAACGAGCACATGAGGCAAAGCTCTTGAATGACACCCATTTTTCAGATGGTACTGCATCCCAGAACTTAACTAGCCGCACCATGGAGCAAGATGCCTATGAGCTGCCATGTCAGCTAGACTAGCGTTCTTCAACTTTTGGTCCTGTTTCTCTCCTTTTCCTGTCCTGTTAAGTATTGTTCAGTGTATTTTATTGTTTTCCATATTGTTATTCCTTGTTCTAAATCATAGTGGTATGTTTTGCGAGTCATAACGTTTCATCGGTGATATCACGTACAGCCCCGTCATAAATATACAACCTCTTGCATAGCGACGCGGAGCGGATGCGGGGCCGGAAGGTGGTGCCCCTGTTTTCTGGTTTTGCCTGTAGCGAGGGTAAAGAGGGTGGGGGTGAACAGCTGCCTAGCTTTTGGGAGAGAGAGGGAGGTGGGGTCGCGCTAGTAAGTGAGCCGTTCGCGTCATTCCTGTCGCCTGTTCGGAGGCGCTTGCATCGACAAGAAACAATAAAAAATGCGAAGAGAGCTTAGTGCCCGGCCCTAAGCAATGCGATCCTTGATATTTTTTTCTGGCCCCATTTCTGTGATTTGCGACTCTTATAAGACGTTGGATGAAATTTTCATTTAAGGTAAAACGAATCCTGCAGCAGCGGATAAAACAAGCTGCAGTCGGTGTGTAAAATTTCATCTCGAAATATCGCTTTGGCGCCAAAACTGTCAAGTGGTCACAATTGTTCCTTAGAATGTTAAAGAATCTTAGTGGTGTATTGCTAAATGAATGCGCTAAATTACGATAATTTATGGGGTGAAAAGATTAGGATTGAGGATGGGTTATGAATGAATGCCATTGGATTACAGAAGGATCTCATTTGGATTAAATCGGTTTGGTTCACAGGGTTTAACGTTCAAATGTGATTTGGCGTTCTTTAACGCTCTAATGTGAGCGCTTGGGGTTCTTTAACCAGCATTGACATCAAACAGTACTATTCCGCTTTTCTTTTCGCCTCCGTCGTATAAACTGAGGATATATTTGTAGAGTGGAATAGGTGCGGATTCTAATAGATTTCTTGAATTATGATAGCTGCGCTTTTATTAGGGGTTAATATTTTAGATATCCGGATGATACCACTTTTTTGGCAGAAAGTGAAGTGGAACTCAAGAGACTTCTTATGCGCGTACAAGAAGAGAGTGAGAAGTTTGGGATTAAACTGAACATTAAAAAGAGAAAGATCGGGGTGTGTTACCCTATCAAGTCCTGGAGCATCAAGGGACAAGGACTGCAAGCTGTGACAGATTTTCTCTTCTTGGGCTCCAAGATTACCCCGGAAAGAGACAGCAGCCATAAAATTAGGAGACGCCTGCTTCTGGGAAAGAGAGCAATGACCGCGTAGTAAAGAGCAGAGACATTAGTCTGCCAACCAAGATCCGTATAACTCGTGCTATGGTCTTTCCAGTTGTGATGTATGGATGCGGGAGTTGGACTGTGAAAAAGGCTGACCGCCGAAGAATTGACGCGTTTGAACTGTGGTGCTGGCGAAGACTCTTGAGAGTTCCTTGGACTGCCAGAAGATCAAATCAGTCGATATTGTCGACCATAAACCCTGACTGCTCATTGGAGGGTCAAATTCTAAAGTTAAAGCTCAGCTACTTTGGTCATCTGATGAGAAGAGAGGAGTCGCTGAAGAAAGATTTCATGTTAGGAAAGGTTGAGGGTCACCAGGGAAGGAGTAGGCAGCGAACGCGGTGGTTAGATAACATCCTCGAGGTGCTGCAGATGAAATTATTGTGATGTTAGAAAGATAGTGAGAGACCGGAAAGCGTGGCGTGATATGGTTCATAGCATCACGAAGAATCGGACATGACTGAACGACTGAACTGAATTGAACTGAATATTTTATTTGCATGTATTAATGCAGATTGCAGTAAATCAAGGAGAGATTCAAGTCGATTTAGAGTGCAATCACTATCACAAAGACTGCGCCTCTCTTCCTCATGCGAGAGCAAAAGACATTTTCTCCGTCACCCTTTATACCCTTGCAAGAGGCGCGCATGATAGTCACTTTAGCGCAGAGAGACAGGCACGTCACCCCTCGGCCCCGCACTCGCTCAGCATCCCTTTGCGGTGGGCTGTATATTTATGACGGGAGCTGTACCTAATACATATTTTCGATCCTGCTTTTAGTATACTACGTCAAATATTCCGTAATTTCGTCAGTGTCTAAATTGCTTTTGGACATACATCAATAATTGTTCCCTAAAGAGTTTGTCCTTTAACTGATCACAGCCTAACAGTAAGTTGAAAGTAAGGAATGATGCGGCAGTCTGCTAGCCTTCAAACTGGTCCCCACCGGAGAGGCCGATTCTATTCATTATAATTTAAATGCACCAAAACAGCACGCACTCACACAAGAAAAGAAGAACGGGACAGAGCGCCACTCACAACTGATTTATTATGCAGGAAAAAGTACACGTATATCACTGCCGGCACATGCGCAAGAAACATATTCAGCATCATGTCATATAAGATAAGCTATGCTGAAGAAACGCTTTCTCTGCATTGTACAAATTGATCGACGTGTCACTGACGCACAAATTACCTTTCTTTCCTTATAGTGAATAGACTTATAATGAATAGACACCAACTAGCCAAACAAGAAGTTCGCTTAAGGCTGGTTCTAGTCCAAGAGTTTATGAAAAAGTTTCATAACCTGTCACGTATACGCCAACGCCCAATATACTAGCCGCTCAGCTTAGTATTTAGTAAAGTGTTTATCCTGGGGCACATTTTTAAAATTGCACTTATTTTTTAAGTACAAGAAAACCTGGTTGCATAATCTCTCCAAAGTTCCAAATGCGCGAAGAGTAGACGGTGACTACTAGAAATCATGAGCGCGAAAAATTTATTATAAAATAAAACCACGTTATTCTAATACCTTTAGCTTAGCCGTATAATATCTACTTTTTGTAATATAAAATTTTTTGTTTACTTTCAGGTCAGTTACGGTGACTACTTCGACCAGCTACTGCCATGGTACAATCGCCGTGATGACTCAAATGTGCTCTTCGTTACCTACGAAGACATCAAAACAGACACCAGGGCTCAAATTCTCAAGATAGCCGACTTCCTCGGCGAAGATCATGGTAGTGCTATGCGCGAAGACGCTGCTCTCCTCGAAAATGTGATGAGAGCATGCAGCATTCAAAATATGAAGGCTTTGTTCACTGAGACTCCGTTGCAAATGGTAAAACGAGTAGCAAAGGCCTGGGACCAGGGGCCGTCAACGTCCTCAAAATGGCTGAGCGACATTGCAGGAGGGAAGACAGAAATGCACGGTGGTTCCGCATTTCTTCGAAAGGGAATTGTGGGTGACTGGAAAAACTGCTTCGAGCCTAATCAGATAGCACAAATGAAGACATGGATTGCTAAGAAGACTCAAGGAAGTGACGTAATGGAACTCTGGAAATCGTTTGAGCTGCCATAGTCAAGACCATCGTGGCTATGTTATAGTTTCTTGAGAGTGATTCAATACATTCATTGGTCATGACCCTTCGCTGTTACTCTATAGGAGAGAATTGTGTGTTGCCAGTGGCGACCGCAGTGCGGCGCTGCGTATAGTCTTCTACAGGAGTGTGGCAGTATCTATCCAGACGTCGATGCGAACATAGTCACTCTAGCCAAGGCTCTGGGATTTACACGTAACAAAGAAAGCGTGTATGAATCGGCGGTAGAAGTTAGCAAGAGACGTTTGGAAGCTTGGTGGACCAATAATAGGCAGGGAACGCATAGAATCTAAATCAAAATTAAGCAAGGGTCTAGAATTAAATTAGTTAACGTTGACGGATATTCGAAGATAACATAAAAAAGAAAGGTTGAGTATGGTGACGGCTATCACCACCTCGCATCAAAGGGGATGCTTGTAATATCAATTCTTCCATCCATCCACCAATCCATCCGGGCATCTGTGGCTGTGCTGTGCAAGCAGGTCTCAAGATGTGCATTGCTAATTTAAACATCGCGAGCAGGAAGACGCAGGACAAGCTTTGTAAACGAAGCAGCGTGATTGCTTCGTTTTCGTTATGTTTATTTTTATCTGGGCCTTGGAGTAAAGGCTTAGGCTGACTTGTGAGTCAGCGCTCGTACTGTGGCTTCCTTTTATTTTGTCCTGCATCTTCCTGTTCGCGCTGTTTAATTAACAATGGATGTTTACCAACTCGCCCAACAAAGTATCTTGGTAACTCACAATGTGATTGAGGACGGGAATGCAAAAAAAAAAAAAACAGGTGTCTTTTCCACATGCTACTTTGACCCCACACGGAATAATATTTTGTCCAGACAACTTGACCTGCCTAGATATGAAAACAAAATGAACGAAATAATTTCGTGCATTGGGATAGGTGCTGCTTATTGGCGTCGGTGCATAATAGGCTTCCGCTAACAGCTCGCTTGTGTCTATGTCAGCCACACTGTCTGAATACGCCGATGTTGTATTTTTACCTCGAAACTGATGGTAAATAACTCGACTTTTGCTGCTCTGAGTTGGACTACATTATGTTTGCCGCTAACAAAAATCATTATGACTGCTGTTTCAACTTGATATCTGTAAAGTTGTTGACTGGATGACTGGAGAGTAAAATAAAACTTTTTTACTGATATTACTTGGAACTGCGAATGTTTAGAGCACGGGTTGAAGATTCAAGATGTCTAAGAAACGGACCGCTCAAATGACCTGGACACGAGCAGTGCATCCCGCCTTCTCTGGTTTGATTAAATCATTGGGTTTACCTTGTATGCCGAAGATGTCTGATTGCAGGTTGTCACCCGTTCCACCTAAAGTTTGAGTCACAGATCGCTGTTTGTCGGTCTTCAGCGGATCAAGGATCACCCCGGATGCCATAGATGGCAACACAACTTACATATTTTTACAACTTCAAATTGCCATCGTGCACCCTTAATTTCTGCGCGTGGATCAAAACTTTTATGATTGTGAAAAGAGGCTAGGCATTAAATACAGAGCGGAATGTGTCATAGTTCAAGCCAAAAGGTTATTCCAAGTAGTGAATCATCAGCGACACTACAACTTCTTGGTAAGCTGCGCCCATATGCTTTGGGTACCTTGTTTATAGATAAGTAAGAGCGTCATTATTTTTGGTCTTGGTCAATGTCAGTGCAGATGGATCCTGCAGTGAGCAAAATAAATTAAATCGGAACTTGAGCTGAAAGCTTTGGTTTTCAGATATTGGACATAAACTCAGCTTTCCTCACTGGTCTTTTCTGGCCCTGTGAGGTCTGGTATGATGTAACGCCGGTGTGACCTATCTTGTATAAATTCTAAACCGGTTTATATTGGACCAGTATAACACTCGAACCGGATAGACAATCCGGTATGACCCGCCGGGGTGGCGCAGTGGTTAAGGCGCTCGACTACTGTTCACAAGGAAGCGGGATCGAATCCCGGAGGAGAAAAACAAGACGCCCGAGTGCTGTGCGATGTCAGTGCACGTTAAAGAACACCAGGTGGTCGAAATTTCCGGTGTCCTCGACTACGGTGTCTCTCATAGCCTGAGTCGCTTTGGGACGTTAAACCCTTGAGACCAAACTAAAGCCAAACCAATCCGGTATGATGCTTATACGAGCTGGCCATGTTCGGTACGCAGGTGGAAGCGAACAGATCATGCTCGGTACAGATCTCCATTCGGACGGACCCTTCCACTAATGCGCTAAAACCGGACAAATAATTTCCAGCGTGCCTCTCAAACCGCACATACCAGACCGGTTTGGAAATGAAACCGAACGGACCGGTTCCACATGGAGCTTATATAAAGGGCAGTCCATGTCCGTTTAACGCAAACCGGACATCCCGTCCTTTATAGAACTTAGACCGCACAAATTATTTCCGTTTCTTAATCAATCCGGACCAATAGATGAAATTCAGCCAGAATGACAATGACGGAGCATGCTGTTAGAGCGGTAAATCATCGTGAAAAGCTATACAATACACGTTAAAAATCTTATGTATATGTGGGCGTACGCGTTGTTTCACAAATAAGTCGAAAATATAAACCCATCGAAGGGTACGCTAACAAGTCCATAAGCACATCGCATCTTTTTTGCTCGTTTTTCCTGGCGAGGGCATGCGCTCATTACAAATAACAGCCACTGCACCTCGTCCGACCTTGCGGTCTATTTCGTTCATATCGGCGACTGAAGAAGATGCTTCAACGCTAAAGTGCAAGGAAGAACGCAGCGCTTCGTTACGGAATATGCTCGAGTGTAACTGAAACAAATCTCTGACCGTCTAAGTATGCACAGACAGCCGCATATCGTACGACGCTTCCTTTTATATTTATATATGCTAAACGATTAGTCTGAAGGACATTCATTCGGATTATGTTGCGCTGGAAGCGTATGAAGCTAAAACATCACAATAGGGAAAGCATTATTGCTCCGGATACCTATTTGTGCAGCAAAGATTAGATGCGCTTTAACACGATTACAAAACATCTAGCAAATAAATGCAGATATTTTTATATTTGCCTACAAACAACCGATGGCCTATAATGGTGTGGGATATTGGCGACCCCTAGTGATAGCCAAGAAAAATATCTAGCGTGTTTAAATGGCTATCGGGCGTCCACTATTTCTACATCTCAGAGAAAAATACAAAGTGCGAAATTGCAAAGTTGGGCTTGATAAAGTGAATATCTGACTGCTGTAAGCGGAACTCGTTATTGTGTTGTGGTTAGATGTCCGGGCTCTCGTTCGAACCCCTCCTTGCCTCTGCACAAGCATAATTGCGTGTCAGTTTTTCATTTTTTTTTCATTTTCTTCAGATTTCATTCACGTTAATGTGTAACTCGGCACATTTTTTTCGGCGCAAGGGCGATTTTTTCACCCTAAATGAGAGATAATGAGTATAGAAAAAATTCGGGAAAGACATCTCCACCCGGTTCCCTGCCGGTTCGGCCTGCACAATAATCCGGTGTACCGAATCCTACATAAAATTGATGTCGGATGGTCTAATGCGGTTGTGCATCTTGGCAGCTTTTACTTCCGTCCAGACAAGCCAACAAAAAAAAATTGAAATGAGGGTAAGTTACTGTTTTGTTGTCTAATTTTTCGGGCATTACGCTCCGTGTGCGTTCGGCACAAAGATGATGTATACTGTTCAATTTGGAGCGCGCAATTTTTACCCCAGTCAAAAGCTGCCGTCCCGAAAAAAAACGAATCCTTTGTCTGCTACTGCTCAGTGAGTCACGTGCAAGACTGGAATTTTATTGGCGGATAACACAGAGCGCTAATTTTATTCTAAACCCTACAGGTAGCGATTTAACAAAGTTCATGCAGAGAACTTTAAACATCATGCCAGATAGCGCTTTGGGCGCGGAAATCGCTGCGATCGGACAATAGAGCGGTAAATGCATCCTATGAAAGTCTTGTCTTCTACTTCACATGCTTAGGAAGTTCTTTCTTCCTCAATTCTACGGTGACTCCAATGACAAATTTCAAGTTGAAATGGACGCAGGCAGAGACATGTCAGCACAAAGTGCTTACCGGAGGCTAGCCCATTTATCTCGTACTTGCTATTTCCAACTGACAGGAACTGACAACTTAAAGCGACCGTGTAACGCATTCTGTCCCTTCTTCCTTTAATCTGTACTGCGCGCGCCAGCCCAGCGAATTCCCTCAAACTACGCAACACCGAAGTGAGGCACCACGTGATCTTCTCGCTCCAGCCACTGCAGGAGAAGTTCGTAACAGCGATGAGGGCAACGCACGTAGCGTGGACAGCGAACAAGTGACATAACACTGGTGAGTCGAAGTGACGTTGTTTAGTTAACCATGCTCTACATTTACAACTGGATGATGTTTTCGAAGAACCTGAGAAATTATCGAAATTTTAATGCGACAGCGCCAATCATAACCGCATTTCTGAAAAAAAAAAGTCATTTATTTGTACGTTGAGCAAAATTGTATTGTAAAGCGTATTTCGCTCATCATTTAACAGTTGGCTTCATCAATAAAATGTCAGTTGAAAATTTGTACATCAAATTCAAAAAGAGTTGACCCTTTCATTGGGAGAATGTTGTTAATGGCGACAAAGCATTTTTTTACAATTGCAAAAAGCTAAATTGTGCAATAATAATTTTGCTCTACACTCATATTACGCCTTTAAGGCCATGGGCGAACAGTTTCAAGAGCTACAGCCTGGGGATCATGTTGCGGATGCCGATTCGCCTACATGCGCATTGGAGTTCACTTCATTATTATTCACTTAATTTAACCCTCTATTACCGCACTTTAAATCAGTAACATAAATTCTATAGCTACCACATGAAGCTAGCTCCGCTCATCAGTATACGTTTCGCCTTGAGCAAACCGAAGGAGAATATCACGTCCATACCTCAATGAAGTGCCCTGCAGTATCTAAGGTACAGAGGTACCCGTCTTCGCTTTCCGCCTAGCATGAGTCACCTGAGTTCGCAGCTACTGTTGTGATCGGGACGACTCCCTTGGCTTTCAACAAGGCGCTCGGCGCCGCAGCGACGGATCAGGAGGAACCGCGGAGCGGCCCGCGATGCGCACGGACAAGACGCCGGGGATCCGCACCGCGCTGGAGGAAAAGATGGAGCACGAAGAAGTATGTTTCCGGTGGCCGAGCAGGGATGCCCACCTGCAGGGCTGCAAGTTCTCCGCCGCCCTTTCGAGCCCTTCGGCGGGGCCGCTTTGTTTCCTGTGAACTGCTGTGTGCTTGTGTCGGTGTTACAGGGACAGTTCGCCGAAAGACAAACGGCGACTACGTCGGACCTTTGGAAGCAGCCGTGCCTATGTGTTTTGTACTTTTTTGTTACCGTACATTTTCTCTCTCTCTCTCTGCACGGGCTACGCGTCTTCATTATTGTACAGTTGTTTAGAGCAGTTCCTCTCCAGAAATAAACGGGGATGGTTGGACATTGATACCGGTTTCCATTGGGCGAACAGGAGCACTTTTAGCTGCACTAAAAATTCTCTCGCGAGTTTCGGCGCCTACCAGTGGTCGAACAGGAGCAGTAGCGTTGTGTTCTGTTGGCAGAGGAGGCGCGCTATTGGGGTCCAGAGAGCAGCCGGGAGTAGTCCTCAGTGCTCCGTCGCCAGCGGCGGAGTACAGGGAGAACGGAGGACGTCACGTGACCTTTTTGACATCTCTTCTGGTTATTCGCCCGGAGCCCGGGCAGGACGGTCGAGAAAAATGGCGGACGACGGCAGCGGTGGCGTTCGGCTAGTTCGGCCGGCGGATACGGGCAACGCGAACGCGGGAAAAGTTTGATCCCATGACGCCTGACGTCACGTGCTCCCCCTCGCTACACTGCTCTCCGAGCAGCGCGAATATTCCGTTGGGGAGTCGAGAACGCGCGTCCCCAGTGTTCTCGTGCGCTACTCTGGCTGCTCGTTGCTCTTGCTCCTGTTCGCCCAAAGGAAACCAGCTTGAGCCTCTGTCTCGAGGCCCTGGGAAGCACACGGAAGGCCCAGCTTCTGGCAGCTTCGATCCCGAACCACCGCACAGGCACGACACTACTTCCAGCACGGCGTTGTAGTGTAGTCAAGTTAAGTTACAGAACTCCTAACCAAATAATAGCCAGTCATGCGTATTGCTATCTACGTCGTTCCAGAGACAGCCTCTTGAAACTGCAGCGTTGTTGCACTTGCACTTGCAGTAGGTTTAAGAAAGTTCTCCATGCAAATCAATTGTTACTGAGCCAATTATTAGGCAATAACATTCACTGGTTCAGGACCTTGTGGCGTGCAGATGCGCGACGGAAGAGTATAGGCGCATCAAGTTGTGATTCTCGCACTGAAGGTCGTCCAAAATTTTGCCTGGAAATATTATATGAATGCCAAATATAACGGAGGAATGAAAAATGGGAATTTTACTGTATTCTTATGCGCAGGAGCAAGTATTCTCGTCTAATAGAACATGCGGAGATGGAAAGAAGGCACACCGGCGAGGGCCTTGTAGAAATCACTGGGGCAAAGAAGCCTGCCTGCTGTCGTCACAATGTGACGTGCTGTATTGTTTTATAGGCACATATTTGAAGCCATTGAAGTAGACCTTACATCAACTTCCGTTTGTGCACAAGACAGTGCGAAACAAGAATAAATAAGCACATGAACGTTCAAGCCACGCCGCATGCACTAATGGCTTTTATAACTTCTTTTGAGCGGTTGCTATGGGAAAGAGCAGGGAAAAAAAAAAAAAATAAAAGCCTTCCACCGTGTTCCCAACCAAGATGAAGAGTTTTCTATCATTTTACATTCCACATGCCAATCTGATCGCTAATGTTCATATGCTAAACTATAGAAAGCTTAGCTACAGATTTGTTTTCCTCTCGTAACAGAGGTAAAAACAACACTGAATTTTCTGAAGAAAGGCCCCATTAACTCTCGCCGTAATTTAAAGCTTTTATGCGAGAGCGGAGATAGTTCTGTGCCCAAAGAAAGGCATTATTGAACGAAATCCTCTTTTGCGCGGAGTGCTGTAGCCTACGACACTTTCGGTACGCACTTAGGGACAACTCTGCTGCCGCCGCCGCTGGACAGCTGAATTTGAAGGCCAAGTTAATACAGCTGCGCATGTGGTAGCTTGGCTGAAACACAGCGGCCAGCTGGTTCTTATTGTTGTCTGACAAGTAAGGAATCAATGTGTTATGATTGTATGACTGAGTAGGTGATTAAGCGGACTTTACGCCCCAGTTCGAATGTAGATTTTAAAATATATATAAAAGTTTGCAGAAAATTTCAACAATAAATTTTACATTTATTTTGTGTTTTTTTTTTCTGGCGAGGGAGTGGGGGGGGGGGGGGATGAGGATAGGCTATTGCGCAAATATAAAAACAGAATAAAATACAGACCAAAGACGGATGTCTTCATTAACAGTTGTTATTTCCACAAATGTCGCATTTTACCTCAACGCATACTTAAATAGTTATGTTGAATACAAACGTTTTCTGTGATCGAGTACGCTAACTTGAAGGACAAATACACCACAACGTAAGAATAATGTACGCCATCGTATTATGGTTCACACATTTTGGCTATGGCTCGACAAAAACGAAAACCTCCATTGCTGTCATTATTTAAAAATGCTAGTGCGATTGTTGAAGATATATTTGCAAGTGAGGCGCAATATGGTCTCGTATAACTGACTGTGCGATTGCTTTTGTTGCCCAGCTCTCTCCAAGAATTCGATGCATGCTCTCATCAGGCTCGTTCTCTTTGCCCCCGCGTTGTTCTGTGACGGTAACAAAAGGAGAGTAGATTGAGAAAAACAAGGGGTCAGAGGAAACGTAAACTTCCAGTTTGCACAATGATGAAAGCATTTTTTCTAATACGATTTCCACTGCAACTCTCATTGCATGATGCGTAACGTTGACGGAACTGCCAAACCCCATGTCCCATTATAAAGCAGTTGCCACTGGTTGGAAAGTGCGAAGATGGAAAGCCAGAACCTGCGAAACATGGCGTGAGATAATCTTTTAATGGTTTATGAATTTACACCGAAAACCAGATAAGATCGAGCTGCTTAGCGGACTTTTATTTATTTTTCCAGTGATAGTTTCGTCACTCAAGCAATTGGCGTGGGAAGTATCACAAGCAATAAATATTCAAGTTAAGGATTTAAAATAAAGGCCTATGTCTGTTTTTGGGGAGGACTCATACAAACAACCACGTCCTTTATTTGTAGAAGGTCATGCGTAAATTATCATAAGCAATAAATAATCGAGTTAAAGACATCGACTAATGCTTAAAAGTATAACTTGGGGCTAACTCATAAAAACAACCGCGTAGTCTATTTGTAGGAAGACGTGTAAAAATGAAAGCATGCTTCCGAGAAAACAACGATTCAGAAAAAAAAAATGTAAAACCTTTTAGCAGAAAACGTGGGAATGCGTGGAGCGAACGCTAAGACAATATTTATTAACTTTAAGACCTGTTCAAAATGTCACCAGAGCGAAATAACAAGGATTTAATTGAATAGAATAATCTTTCTCGAACGCTAAGCGCTATTAGGCGTCATGTCACACTAACGAGCGAACAAATATGCTCCAGAGGCGCAGTTTCTAAGTCTCATTCATTCCTAATATAAACATTGCATGATTAGTAAGTGTTAATACTTATTCTGCAAATAGCTTTAAATGTTAATTTTCTTATGTTCCGATGATATCATGATGGCCCCGCATTCAAAAAGGTTTTTATTGGCTGAGTTGTAATTTTTCTAATAATGTCACCCGCGGGAATAGCTTTGGGACTAGAGTTCCGAGGCCCCATGACAGTTATCAGGTGAATTAGTCTGGAAACATGGCTTCATCATGACGGAGACTTTATGCAAACAAGCCCTTGCTCAATGTAACGGTTTTGAAGATCATATGGACAATAGTATTTGAAGTTTTCATAGTTATCTCACTACGCGTTTGTCAGGTCCATTGTGTCGCAGTATATAAACCCTGACTTTGTCTTTTAAAACTCTAAATAATCTATGCCAAAAATAAACAAAAATGATCAGTAACGGGAACCATATTTGTCAATAGCTCCACTTAAACACTCAATAACATTTACCTGACTCATAGGTTTGTGCACCGAATATTCACTGAGTTTTTGTGAACAGGCACAAATCAGCACCTTAATACAGCTGCAATACTGACAGCTTTATTCGTGCACACGTGGCACGCACTCTGAGAACAAAAAAAGGTTTCGTTATTCTTTTAAAAACATTATCGCGGGGAGATATGCAATTATGCATGCGTGGAATCTCTTGTATATTAGATTGAGCACGCCACTTTTCCTAATACTTCAATTTCCTTGCACGTTTTCTTGTTTTAGAAATACATTTTCCTACTTGTATATATCAGCAACACCAAAACTTGTGGTACTGCAGGATCAATCTTTTAAATGGCTTAGTTGGCTGCAGCATGAATACTCGCCTTACAATGTCCTGGCTGGTTACCAGGCAGGTAATTATAAGTCGAATGTTAATTCTTGTTTTGCAAAAGTGTAAACTAGTTTCGTAGCGTATTACTTCGTTCAATATCTGAACAATTGTCAGATAAGAATCATCTACAAGTGCCACAGCCTATTCCTGCAATAAATAAATCACAAACTTCTATAAAAATCTGGTCTATACCAGCTTTCCGTCCTCGCAATCTGTGTGAAGTGGTCCCCAGCGTCGTAGCGTGTTTAGACCTTTAACGGCGAAAGCTTTCAAGTACCGAAAGCCAGGCTCATTCGCTATTTGTGAAGAGTGCACAGCTGGCATTGGGAGAGCACTGTCAAGAGCCTTCCGCAAACGCCTCCTGGAATAGGATGCGCAGATATCTGGCATACCCCTCGATGGTTCTGGAAGCATTACTGTAATTCAAAAAGGTAGAAGAAAAACTGTATTTCTTTTTAAAACAACTTCGGCAACTGCAGAAGGATGAATCGAATACATTGCCCCAGCTAATCTGGCGTTAAAAACAGAGCGTCGTCATCCTAAAGTAATTTATTTATTTCACCAAATGTCTTGCGTGCTGTAATAGACGAATATGTTGGGGCTTGGGGTTCACTACTGAAGTAGATGAGATTAGAACTTCTGCCCCTTCTGAGAGAAATTTGATTTTGTGACCAGATGCTATTATTATAGAAAAATTATCAAATTCAGCACAATTTTTGAAGGCATTGTCTCGCTCTCAGTAAATTCATGCTTACAGACCAAGGACATTCAATCAAATAGGGACGCGCAACGGCAGTAGACTACACTTGCGGTTAATTACTATATTTATTGGCTATCCTGTAGGCTTAAAGATATTGCACCTGTGAAGCTGACATTTATGTAGACGTATGTATTGCTAGAATAGTATTTATGGAAATAATTTAACAGAATAAAAATGCTCAAAACCTATCGAGCTGACACACAATATTTATTAAGCTATTTCAAAATTCACGTAACCTGCCTTTTTCTCCGTTCGAATCACGGAGCTTATAAGCTACGAGAGCGGAGGAGTACAATGGGTACAATCAGAACACAACCGTAATATTTGTAATGGAAATTTTCAGTGACTTCATGAGGAAAAGGCATACCAGCAACAACAAAAAAACAAAACAAGTATTATATAAGCAAGCATTCTTTAGGCGCTTAATGTATAACATCTATAAGAAAGTAGGCAGTCATTTATGTTTTGAGATCAGCATTGAGACGCGACAGATTAGTATTGGAAGCGAAATACTTGTTCAACGCAACACACATATGTCCTTACGAATAAGCGTGACGGATTATCTGCGGCACCGGCTCCCAGTCAGACAAAACTACAGAAAAGTTTCTGTTGTCACAACCAAATTTCTGTGCGGTTTTTTACAGTGAAGCTGCTGTGACAACAGAAATTTCTGTAGTAACATTAGAATTGACAAGTCGTCTTTGTTGCGCTTACGTACCTACGAGATTGCGCAAAATATATTTTCTTTGACTCATTGCTCTCATTTTTAGTCTTCAGTTAGAGCCCGCTTCAATAAATAACGAAGCATGATGTGAATGACAAATATTTGGAATTTTTTAACGTCAGTCGTATTATTAACCCTTTCTTACAGGCGTCTAATGCAGATTAGAATGCGAGTCAACTGTAGCGGCATTGAAACTTGCCGAACACACGATGAATCCATTGCGATATGTTAGCGATGTAGCCGCTGCTATTCCATTTACAGTTGCTCTCTTAAGGATGTTGGGCAACGGGTTCAGGCCGCCATGCTTCACTTCAATTTTTATCCGCGTCATAAACTAACTGTTCATTTCAGCCACCTTCTTGATGTATGCATTTTCTAGTACTAGCGGTATGGAACAAGATATGACACTTAACGCGACACAGCTGAGACGAAGAAAGAAACAGGGGGACACTTAAGTTCCGTCATGAAGGTTATGATGCAACAACGTTGACGGTCCCCCATCCATGGCTATCCTTAGGCGAATCATCGTCTGAGTAGGTACACTTTCCCACTCGTCTAAACACCAATAATTTCATTTGTTGTATTTTTGCTTTTATTTCTGCACTAAGCAGATTGTTTGGTCTAGGAAGGAGAGAGTGGTAGCCGCAAGAACTATTTAGTTGATGAATTTGGCACACTCTAAAACTGAGATAACAAAAATGTTTTCTTTCCATATTTTAACAGAGTAAACAAAATTATTTATCAAGTCGTAAAGCTGAATAATGCTCAATGCATTTAGACTGGGATGATCATAAATATGTTATCTGCTTCGTTAACTGCCCATGTCTGCGTATGATTTGTCGACAAGATTTCATTCGACGAACACCTATTTCGTCTTGATGACATGCAAGGACTCATTCTCTGTTTTGGCTTCACCGCCTTAAAATGCGAGATCGAATCTTGGCCGCGGCGGCGGCTTATCGACGGAGGCGAAAGTCAAGGTGCGTGTGTGCTGTGCAATATATGTGCCTGCTAAACGACACCAGGTGGTCGAAGTCTTCACAGTCCTCCACTACGACGCCTGTACAGCTTGAGTGAATCTTCAACGTTACAGCCTCAAACAACACAAAACCAGTACCCTACTTTTATTTATAGTATAATAATCATGGCGATAGTTCTGGAGGAACAGCAACACAGTTGAAGGACGTTTTTTATCTATATCACATCAAAAGCTCGAAAATAACAAAACAATTAGACTAATTGGTTACAAAATAATGGTACGTGATGATAGTGAATTATAAATGTTTTTACCATTCCTAGAAGGAATTCATAGGATGTTACTAATTCCTGAGGCAAAAGTTGGACGAGCTGCTTACTGGTGCAGGAGTAGGCGAAGTCAAATCCAAGAATCCAACAGAGCCACGCTGCCTTTGTCTCCATCCTGCCTATGAGTGACTTCATGAATTACAGCTGGGCATAAAAAAGGAAGACGTTTATTGACTCTTTCGCAATAACTACGCGAATCTTACCACCAGTAACATGTATAAATCATTATTATGAAAAAATAATTATGCATTGCAACGAAACGTTCTAGTAAAAATAAAGGTGTAGTAAAGTGTTATGTATATCTCACAACTCTGAGCAGTACGGTGGAGAAAATTATTAGCGCCACTTACCCCAAAATAAAATACCTGTGAGAAAAAGTTGGAACATGGTTAGGCGGTCAGAAATATCCATAGTTCAGTGAAAGAGCAGAATTATTCACAGCCTCTACAAGACACGCATGATGAGTCTGCATGATTAATATTTTCTTTCTACAAAAAGATCACTTCAATGGGATGCGTTTACAATTAAGGTAACTGTATGCGCTGATAGATTCAGGCCAGACCCACAGTAGCAATCCTCAGAGTGCTGCTCTGCTTTGATTGTTTTCTAGCACTGTGTGGAAAAGAAGCAACACTGTTATGCACGTTATGATTTGACATTCTTGCATAAGAGTGCGTACGCAGAAAATTATATATATATATATATATATATATATATATATATATATATATATATATATATATATATATATATATATATATATATATATATATATATATATATATATATATATATGGTTGGTTGGTTTGTGGGGTTTAACGTCCCAAAGCAACTAAGGCTATGAGAGACGCCGTAGTAGAGGACTCCGGAAATTTCGACTGCCTGGGGTTCTTTAACGTGCGCTGACATCGCACAGCACACGGACGCCTTGCTGTTCGCCTCCACCGAAAAGCTGAAACATTCTTTGGAACAGTTCACTGATATTATGCCTGATTTTATTCAAGTTATTTGGAGTGTGTTCATTTGTGTATGTTGTCTCAGCGGGTGGTATTCACGCCGGTGTCTAAAGCGCATGGGTGTTTAGGTTCCCTCATCTCAGCAAAAAAAAACTTTTTGTCACTCTTTCGTACTTCTTCAACCAGCCATTATAACTTATTAAATAATGTAAAAGCATTTTGTGGCTGGTTGCGCACATTTTAGCAACGTTTTAGAATCAGGTCATATTTGTAAAAAACAAAACATAACTCACTTTTGTCGGCCGTCTAATTTCTTCCTCAATAAGTTTTCGAAGAAAGCCGGGCAAATTTAGACGGCGAAACTCATGAGAAGGGGTGATAGAGAACAGTGTTCCGATCGTGAGATAAGCAAAAGCCCTTTTCGGTGCAGTGCAGGCAACCCACACTTTTGGGCACCTTTTAAAGGTATCCTTTTATCTTATCCTATGAAAGTGCTTGCTCCTCTAGTTACGTACGCTGAGCTGGTCTGCAGAAAAGCGAGGCAAGGAATCGTACAGATACGAAAACGGAACTAACAGTGTGCGGTTGTTCTGCAGACGGTGTAGATCCTTAGTTTCTTTCAATGATCTGCCGCAATCCCTTTTTTATCATATAACGCAGGAACAGAGCTGCAGGAAAAGAGCACTGATAATGATTGTTCTACTAGTGTATATTTTTTTTTGAAGTATGATCACAAACTATACTAGCCCGGAAGATAAAGAAAGGCTTCATCACTTAACTAAACATTCATGAATCTTAGCACATCAAATCTTCAGAACGATAAGTTTAAATGAACATTATTTCTAGAATTACATATACAATTACTTTATTTATACGGTTAGGCAAAAATCTCTATAGGCTGTTCCTTAGGGTAAGGTGAGACAACTCATGGTTTCAATTTTGAACATTAAAAAAATTTATTTCTTGAATATTGAAAAATGTATTACATTCCAGTATTCGAAACGTCTGGAATGCTTTTCTAATCAACTGTTGTGATCACGATAAACATGAATGTATGGGATATCGTAAGCTGAAGCAAAACTGACAATTGAGCTAGTTGCTACAGTATCTTGGAAAATAAATAACGCACACGACACGGGACACTCTGCTCCGGGAATGTGGTGGGGTGAGGTGTGTTTAACTTCCTTGTCCAGTGCCGTATGCGCTAATTATTTTCCAAGATTTCGTATGCTTTTTATTTTTCCTGACAAGTTATATTTGGAAACTGTTGCATCTTATTAACATGATAACTTTTAAATTTCCACCAGCGAAAACCTCTGCGCCTGAATCCACCGGTCTTTTTTGCCGTAAAATTAGCTGATATTTTTATCGGTGTGTGACGTAATGAAACAGCTAAACAAGCTCAAGTTGGCGGTGGCACTGACAACGGCGCATGCGAAGCGCAGCAGTAGGTTTTGCGACAGTGGCTGACTGCTCATGGCTGTGCGTAGACATGTCGAGTCAAGCGCCTGGATCTGGATGGAAAAAAGCGAGAACGAAAGCCCCGTCACAATCTTTACGAACCTTAAGTTTTAATACCAAGAAGTTGTCAACACGTATTGAAAATGATTTTTCCTTCATCTTTCTCAGGAGCTACTAAAACCTAGCAAATTCATTTCTCCAGAATTCTCAATCAATGCTTTTTAGGTGGAAAAAAACTAATAGTTATCTTCTTGGGTTAATGATTCGTTGGTCCATAAGCAGCAGCTAGGAATAATGTAAGCTAAGCGCTAGGTTTCTTGTTCCCTCATTCGAGAGAGGCAGTTAAAGGGTTGTATTAAAATATTGTAGCTGGTTTCAATTCTTTCCTCTCTTCGAAAATGCTAAAAAATTGAATTTATTTGAGGTTTATGCTATTTCACGTCCCAAAGAGACTAAGCTATATGAGAGGCCGAAGTGGAGTGCTTTAGGAACTTGGCAGCGCATTGAATTCACGCAGCATACGGGTGCCTTGTTTTTCGCCTTTATCAAAAAGCTACCGCTGCTGCCAGCATTCGATTCTGCATCCTCGGGAACCGCAGTCGAGTGCTGTATCCATTGCGCCACCGCGGCGGGTTGAAAATGCGTGCCAAGTGCGGGCCGTTTTGCCGTTTTTGTATTCTCATTTTTTGCTTTTTCTAGTGCTTTTTCTACTGCTTTTTCTACGTATTGCTCGCCAGTAAAAATTACTGCACAATGTTTCGACCTTATCGCTTTCTCCGACTTCTTTTGATTCATTGCGCTCATGTCCGGAGCTACATTGTACCCATTGCTGTGAGCTATAAAGTTCAGAAAAATGTTCTCTTACCATTTGTGCCTTTGTACACATGGTAAGAGAAGAATTCAATGTTAAGCACCATGAGGGAGGGGCAACAGTTTACATAAGCTTTGCGGACATTCTCTTTTGAGTCCTGGTTTTGCATTGCCCCTTTGCGTTCGGAGCCATTTCGGCATCGTGTCTAAAAGCTCCTTTAATGCCTCGACTAATATTCAAACAAATAAAGGTCAAGTTGTAAGAACTATGCACAGAACTTCAATTTAAGACTTTATAAAATCATGTCTCTTTCAGAACCCTCTCATTAGAAGAGTGTACCCTCAATCCCCCTTTAAATGGCAACAGACAGTCATGCAGATATCTAATCTATAAAGCAAAAATGAGTCTTTATATTTAACCCTGTAGCACCCTTTCTTCAGGAAGAAAATCAAACAACCACCTTTTGAATTAGATATAGCAAAAAGTGGTACTTACATTAGCACTGTTCTCGACTCTGCATGTTCCCTTTAGTTAGTTCCAGAAGTCTAGCTGTTTCTAAAAAGTATAACTGCTGCAAGGGTGAATTAGCGGTGGGAACAGGTTGGAAAAAAAAAAAAAAAAAACACGTTGCGTTATGAAAAGCGCTGCTGCCGAACAGAACACGTCGGCCTTTTTACACTGGCCGGCTTTTTATATTGTGAGACAGAACTTTTGACAACTGTCAAAACGTGGTACCCTGATATGCAAACGTTTCGACGAAAGATTTGGAGTAACGAAAAGAGAATTAAGCATCGTCTTGCTGCGTGTCGTGCTGACAACAATTACAGGTTGCCATATTTTTTGAGAACCTCCTTATTCCATTCGAGGGTCGCAAAAACACCAGATTAGTCAGGGCCTATTTCTTGTGCTTCTGTTGGATTGCACTGTGACCATATTTCGGCAGTTCATATACGTTCGCTCCGCACGATGTCTGAAAGGTTTTGTGGCAGTCCGATACCATGGTCCAGGCTTCTAATCCTGCAGTGGTGGCCGCCTTTTAGTAGGGGTGAAATGCAGAAACGCGCGCGTTACATGCTATGGCACTCGACTCGCGGCCAGTTAGCTTTACTAAGCTGTGGAAAGTCCGGAAGCGCACTAAACAGTTTTACACATATCCCTAGCCACTGCGATGGGTTACAAATCTACAAGTATCAATATCGTCTCAGAATGCAGAGGAAAAAGTTTATTTCGCCTCTATGAGGAGACACGTTTGAATTGCAAATAATTGATTAGCAAAGCACGCAGGCTGGAAAGCTTCGCAGAAGTACTGTCGAAAAAGCAGATTTCTTCTTTACAAGAAATTCAAAGAATGGCGTATTTATATATTCAGACCTTTATTGTGCATTATTCCCGCCGTTAGAGATGTCAAACTTTTGCAAAGTGCCATCGCAGCCCTGCTTTAAAATTTCTTCAAATAGGTTCTTTACTGCAGCGATAGCCAATGTAACACCACCTTTCAAACCACGGTTGTTTTATATTTCTTTATGAAGGCTTTTGGGGAAGCGATTGGGCAGTATACTTTTAGGCGGACATCCCAGAATTGTGGACACCTTGACTTAATCAGGTCAAGTTTTCATATTGCCGCAATGTTATCGTACTGGCGCCGCCATGTGGCGAGCTCGGGAGACTGGCACGGGCTCGTCTTCTTCGCTCTCGGTGCTCGCCCGCCAGTCGGTTCCGTGCCTTATCTTGCCGTTGCTTTTACTTAGCTCTGAGTAAACCTGCTGAACCAGTTTCACTGGCTTCTGTGACAATATTTTTTCTTTATGTTAGGTTTTGGGGGTGGAAGGCGTAGTGTACTTTTGGATTAAGTTCCCAGAATTGCGGAATTTACACTTTATTAGGTCAAGGCCACAATTCAAGGTCAACCGTGCAGCCAGAGTTACTTTGGCTTTACCTGCTGTGGTGAAGCTTCCGATTTAAAAATAACTCGAATGACATTAGTATGAATGAGCACTGTAAAGGGGTAAAGGGGGACGCTTCAGTTCGCAGGTCGAGCCAACGTTTCCACAAGTGGACTTGTCTTCTTCTGGGCAAAGCGATCGCAAATTGATGGCTTTGCCCAGAAGAAGACAAGCCCACTTGTCGAAACGTTGGCTCGACCTGCGAACTGAGGCGTACCCCCTTTACCCTTGTTCTGTGCCCCTCCATACTGTCTAAACTACCTTCTTCCTCTCGTTCTACCTGAATAACATTGGGGTTTGTAGGTTAAGTATATGGCTCATAATGTTTTAGTGAAAACCGTATCGTCAGATAAAGAATAAGCTCCTTTAAAATGCTAATTGCTAGAAAATCGGAAGGCTGCTTTGTAATCAAGCTTAGTGTCAGCATGTTTTCCTTTTTTGAAAAATTCTAACTAGCCATAATGTGCAAAATATGCCTGATCGCAAAGATATACCATGACAAGTATTGCCTCAGCAGAAAACTACACAAAGATGAACATTGACAGCTTTATATAACATAATGCATAAGCTAGTGGTGTTCCCCGCATTTCTTGAAAGGCGAACAAACCACGCAACTAAGCCACACAACCTTCAAATTCAATGGTACAAACAAAAGTGCAAAAATCGTTTTGTTTCGTTTTATAACATCAAAGTTTTGCATGCCCTTTTTATTATCAAGCCAGTTTCACTTTATGCAAGCGCATACAAAAATATAGCACACTATAATAATAAATAATCAAGATCATACTAAACGAAGTGACACAAAATGCATTTAGAACATCAGGTTCAATGCAGTGGACATAATATTTTTTTGTTATACTTACGTTTAATAAACAAAGCGTTCCCGTAGCCTGAAGTGTTCAGAGTGGATGAAAATTATTTGCCTTGAAAAACTGATATATATATATATATCGATACGAAGAACTGAGGTCGTGAAAACTACTCCGCTATTACCGGCTCATCGGTGGATTTTCATTCTACCACAGCTAGGTAATTTTTATTGGCCCTATTCCAACTGTAATGTTGTCTGCATACACTATTTTGTAATCTTAACACAAGGCCTGTTCTTCATCCCCGGTTAGTGATTATTCCATTAGCATTTGATTGCCAGCAACCATAGTTCTGCATAAAGAAAGTAACAAAATTCCCATAAAGAAATGTGTTAGGCAAGGAGACACAATCTCCCCAGTACTATTCACAGCTTGTTTAGAGGAAGTATTGAGAGACTTGTAATGGGAGCAGTTAGGGATAAGGGTAGATGGAGAATACCTCAGTAATCTGCGATTTGCTGATGACATTGCCTTGCTAAGCAACTCGGGAGATGAACTGCAAATAATGATTGATGACTTAGACATGAAAAGTAGAAAGGTAGGCTTGAAAATCAATATGCAGAAGAGTTCGACAGCCTCGGGAAGGAACAGCAGTTTACATTAGGTAGCGAAGTACTGGAAGTAGTAGGCGAATATGTCTACTTAGGACAGGTAGTAACCGCAGATCCGGACCATGAAAAGGAAATAACAAGAAGAATAAGATTGGGATGGAGCGCATTTGGCAAGCACTCGCAAATTATGACTAGCAGCTTACCGATATCGCTCAAGAGGAAAGTATACAACATTTGCATCTTGCCTGTACTCACCTATGAGGCTGAAACGTGGAGGCTAACCAAGAGAGTTCTACTTAAGTTGAGGACAACCCAGAGGGCTATGGAACGAAAAATGGTAGTGGTAACATTGAGAGATAGAAAGCGTGCAGAGTGGGTCAGAGAAATAACTCAAGTTACCGACATTATAGTGGAAATTAAGAAGACGAAATGGACATGGGCAGGACATGTAGTGCGAAGAGAGGATAACCGATGGTCGCTTAGGGCAACAAACTGGATTCCAAGGGAAGGAAGCGTAGCAGGGGGCGGCAGAAAGTTAGGTGGGCGGATGAGATTCGCCCACCTAACTTTCACTCGCAGGGGTCAAGTGGATGCAGCTAGCACAGAACCGGGTTAAGTGGAGAAATATGGGAGAGGCCTTCGTCCTGCAGTGGGTATAATCAGGCTGATGATGATGATGCAGTAAGTAACTATGGTTCATTGCTGGTAATTGTTTCACCAATGTTCGCGCCCACTGTTTTATAGCGCAGCAGTTGTGGCCGCGCTTTTGTATTCGGTGTTGACAATGTCAAGTTCGTAACTCTATGAGTGTAAGGAAGATAAATGAAAAATTGTTGTACGTCAAACATACGCGAGAAAAATTAGCGCTAGGAGGGCGCCCTAATTAGAGTAGCGTTCACTCGTGTGATCACACCTTACTCATACAAAAGCTCACTGCGATAGTGCCAGATACTCTTCAATACTGGCGCATCGGCAATGCGTACCTGCAGATTTAAGTCAAAGAACACTGTTACGAATGCAGACACCGCAATTTGACACCCGGAAATAGTCAGTTACATGACATTTAATGATCAATAAATGAAGCATTCCCGAACCGTAATCCCCGACTATGCTTTCGTGTACTGCAGCAGATATTAAAAGGTCATTTGAGTAAATTTTCCAGTCTCAGTATTGAGCGCTGCTATTATGACTACCTCTGTTAACAGCAGGCGCTTTGATGTTTCAAAGATGGGACGGATTTGTAAAAATCTAACCGCCATGTGCAATCTGCTCTGGAACATGCGTCGTCAGGTACTGATGATGATGATAAACTTTTTTATTTACTCCCAAAGAAGGGGAACCAGCCGAAAGACTGGTTGCACTGCTCAGAGAAGGTCAGCAGGGATCCCTTGGGACTCTGCGGCCTCCAATGCGCGCAAAATGAGCTGGCGCTGTTGGGCGAGCTCGGTGGTACGCAGGAGGGACTACCACGCATCCCTTGTAGCTGTATTGTCTGCGTTGTGTCGTATACATGTCCACACTATGTGAATGAATGTGGCCGGTTGTGAGCAGTGTTTGCAGCTAGGTGCAATAAGATTTGGGAAAATTTTGCTTTATAGCCTTAGGTTGGGAAAGGTTCCTGTTTGTACTTTGCGCCAATGGACGGCCTCGCGCCGGGATAGTTCCCGGTATGCAGGGGGTATAGACGTCAAGTTTTCTGGCACGCAGTGAGCAAATCAGGTAACATGCTGCAAACTTTGTTAAAAAAAATGCTAATTTTCAGCAATATTCTGAAGTGATGCGACGCGTACGTTTCAAGTGAAAAGAAAACATTGAAGATTCGTGTAAATATGGCACCAAGTATTCAGTTTATGAAGTCTAACTCTCTTTAACCTAAATCTCTTTAACTTCCTCGTCCTCCCTCCCCCAGTGTGTAGTAGCAGGCCAGGATCTCTTTATTGCCGGCCGACCTCTTCATCTCTCTTCTCATTACATTATTATCTTTCTCTTCCTCTCTATTGCAATTCATTAGTCCATTTGCAGTGATACTATTGCACATTGTTCTGATCAACGTGTCAGTATGCGTATTATTGAACGTATCTAGTATCCTCCTGAAAATGCACAGCCACTTGATGCATTTGTGTATGAAGCAGCGCTATCTGTTACTGAAAGCTAGCTGCTCCTGTGACCGAGGCCACTATTCTTATTATTGATCTATGGCCGGTGTCGCATATATCCGTCACCCTTCTGAATACAGGCCACCTCTGTTGACGCACATTGTTCGTAGATAAAACACGCTCAGAGAAATTTCTGCTCGACATGATTCGTGACGAGGGCTTGAGTTTACAAAATAAAATTGCACAATGAGATTATTGACAACGAAGAAAGCGGAAGCGCCCTATTTGTTTACTAATACTTTGAATGTTGGTAAATTTCGACATGTCCCACCAATCAACTCAAAGTGTCACTGAACAAAAGGGAGAGAGGAATCAGTAACGAGAGTATGACATAGCAAACAGAATTTGTTTTCTAAGCAGCGCAGGGCTGATGGTATCGAACAATTGGAACAGGTAAAGAAGTTCCCGTTTAATAACAGATACTATCTAAGCGAAGCAGATACTAAAAGGTGTTTTTGTTTTTTTGGAACTCTGAGTGGATTTCTCTCCACATGAATTTTACATCCATCGGTTGGCGAAAGAAACCACTCTGATGAGATTGTTCGTACAGACGCGCTTCTTGGAGGATTTAATCAAACCCTCGATGATTTTGCTGATAACAGCTCTTCCTACCTCATCAATGAGGGTATGGGTCGTCAGGAGATGCGCGGAGCTTCAGACAGAGCAGCTGAAGCTTTGATAGCAAAGGGGACGAACTACGAAACATATTGCTGTCACGCTTTGCATAGATTACAGAACTTCAAACTATTACCTTTTTCTTTTACATTTCCCCGATTATCTGCTTACACACACTGAATTTGCGGATTGGGGCTTATTGGTGGCAGCACAAATTGGGACAAACGAGGAGGCTGGGGTAAATAAACAGTTTATTGAGCCCAGCTAAATAATTAAGAAATCCTACGGGCATGCAATTAGAATATTCGCCGCATTCAGGAGCGCTGAATTTAGACCCAGCGAAGGCACAGCATGATAAACTGACCAAAAGGAACTAGATAAGACTGAAACTTTGTGATAGCTTGCGGCCTTGGATGTAATCATACTAGACAAATCCCGATGCTTCTTCCGCTGCAAAGTAGCAGACATATGTCAGAGTTGGTAGCACCAATAAACAAAAATTGCAATGTTTTCCGGCTTTGCTTTTAACCTAAAAACATCGCCTCGGTGCTTCTTATGAAGAAACAGAGAAGCTTAAGCCATGAGCTCTCGAGAATTTAATATCAAGGGCATTTAAAAGGCGTCACTTCAGCCGCAAAAGGTGCATGATCTTGGGCGTGATCGGCGCTGCTTAGCTGCTGTCATGCACTTGGCATACAAGGCCTAGTTCTGTGTTCCGAGGCGGCGTTTTTGTATTTGCAGATATATCGACGCAACAGTTTTTTCTTAAACCTGTGACTACGAATCGATGCCCAAACCAAGACTTCGTATCCAGTGTTGTAGCTTGCGTCGCGTCGGCGTAGGTCGTAGCTCCGGGAGTTGGTGCGTGGCTGGCCTTTTATGCACATACGGGCGAGTAGTCGGCGTTGTGCGTACAGAAGAAATGCGGCGATATCGAAGCCTCCCTCCTCTGTGATGCGCGGCAGCATTCCGTGGAGAGTTGGGCTCTCTCTGTCATTCACAAAAAACAGCGGTGTCGATCTTGTTGTCTCCTGGACATCTGTGACATGGGCGGAGATCACGTAGGGCATAGCGGTGAACCAATTTTTTGCGTTCGTACTTTCTTAAAGTATATGAAAAGCATGTCTGCTACAATTTCGTTGAGATGCTCTGTGATTCTGTTAGCCGGCTTATGTTAGGCAATTGACCTCTGATGGCTTCTCTGGATCTATTCTATGCCTCAGATCGACTTGCGCCCGGTCTGCAGGAGCTCGTTGCCTGTCAGTGATTAGCTCGAGCTCTTCTCGGGCGCCGTGTCACATGAAAGTGTTTTCTAAGAAAAACATTTTCAGCTCCTACTGCAGCACCGTCAAGCTTGGTTTTTTGCTCCCGCGCTTCGGTTGAGATAGTCAGTGGCCACGATGGTCTACGTTTTACTCGTTAGTGAAGTTCGGAAAGGAATTAAGAGATCACACAAACTGCTGAAAAAGTTTGATCGGTGAGGTAGGTGGTTCTGATCTGTTGTGTATGTGTCGTATGGGGCTCTGATCTGTTGTGTTTGTGTCGTTGACAAACACCGTGTCTTCCCGCGTAATATGCAACATGAGCGTCTAACCACGGCCGATAATGCTTCGGGATTCTGAGGAACGCCTTTGCAAACTCCAGAGGCCCTACTCTCGCCTAATCGTAAGAAGCCTACAGAATTTCCTTTAGGACACTTTTGGGCCCAACAAATTGTGCGCTACTGTTGGCTGCGAAGTTCCTGTTCACGAGGTCTTGGTTTCGCGCTTCTAAAATCAAATGGCACCTCTGAGAAACATGCAATGTGTTCATGCGTCCTTCACGAAAGTCCTTGAATCAACCTGAACTCTAACTTAAACCTCTTTATTTTCTATGTATCGAATTATTGACTGAACGCTAGTAGCCTCTTGGTTTTAGATAACCGGGTTCAGTAGATTTTAAATATCAAAGACTACTATTCAGAAACTATTGACGAAGGTGAATGCTACAGCCTGAAGAAAAGTTGCTCAATTTACACCAGAGTTTGAAATTTATGATTATGAATAGCGGAAATGAGGCGCTGAAATGATTGCTGGAGGGTTTCAAGCCCCTACGCAAGACCACGGTCAACGTTATCGGGTGCTTCGAAGGTTCTGCTGTCTACGCTATCTTTCGAACCCGAGACCGTCCACTGCTATCGCGTTGATGGCCATGTTGATGCTTGCTTGCAGCGGTTGCCTAAGGCTTCTGGGCCTAAGATTACGACAGTTGCTTGCCAAAAGCAGGAACACTCCAACCACATGCGCGCGCTCTCATCTCTAGTTCCAGCCCATATAGTTTCGGATTGCGCTCAGGAAGGATGCAATGGAACATTTTTCAGAAACAATATTGGTTGTTAATAAAATGGGACCTTTCCAATGGGCTGCGTATAACAAAAACAATTTTGGGCTATCTCTACGACACAACGACACTCCTTTCTAAAGATTGCTAATCATTTTTAAAACAAATATGGGCGTACAAGGCGTTTATTTTTCAGAGACCAGCCTTCCTCATATTCGAAACCTAAAGAAGCAGTGCTTCCTAAAGAATCTGGCTGGGAAGAATTTGTTTAACCCTTACTGCCAAAACATAAACCGTGAAGATTTTACTGAAGCTCTATTTTCGTTTCGATTTCGTCTATATGCGCCTACCACTTCGATTTATTCGTGATTAAGGCCCTTTAGTGAAAAGGTGCAGATTCATGAATAAGATGTAGTTCAATAACTGGGTTACATGCTGGGATATTCAATTATAAACCACGCTCGAAATCTGCGGCGAAAAAGGAAGAAAGGCCGAGGAAGCAAAACGAAACAGTGACTTTCGTTTTATTTGCCCCTTCCGCTAGCTGGCTCTATAGGAAAGCTCTGGTAATGTTTAATAATTGCGGTGAATTTTTGACTAATTGCGTGTTCACCTAAGTAGGTGTTCTGACTAGCTGCCGACCTTCATACTTAAAGCAAAAGATAATTCGCAAACAAATATTCCTATTTACTAATACAGCACCACAAACAATTAGTAAAGCTAGTACGCTATACCAAATCGGTGTTTAAATCATTTACAAAATTTTAAATGGGCTCTTACAGAAACAGGTCCATAAGGTGACGGAACTGAAGGAAATAGTCGACAGTATGCCAATAACAATACGTTTGAAATAGCGGGTACCGGGTGATATTAGTCACATCGGCACTATGCTTCTAAACAAGGTGAACGATGAGGAAGAAGTCGTTATTTCAACGCATTCTCGACAACATGTTCTGCGACATTTACCACCTAATCTGAATGACGTATTAAATAGAAAGGTTACCCTCTTTTCACCCCTAATAAGAAATTTCCGATCACCGTGTGCTAGCTTCCGCATGATTTTAACGAAAACCTCCAAACTTTGATGAAGGAGGGAAACCTTTGCATCGGTATCCCTCGTTTAAGCTGGCGTGTCGCTTCGGTGAGTTCAGATACCAAGGCACACCTTGCAGTTATCTTTACACTGGCGCTGAAAATAGTTGCCTCTCGCACGCAGGGGAGAATTATTTATTATCGAGCGTTTTGACAATTACAGGGATGAAAATAATAGTGGTTATTGACACCAAGACCTCCAGGCCATTTTAAGGCTTAAGGAATATATAATAGTTACCAGGAAGCACGAGCTCATTCACCTGTGCGCATGATAAACCACTGTCATATCTCTCTAATTGTTTATAGTGTTCATCGAACCTAAGAGCAGCAGGTCACTTAGGGTTGAAAAAATGGTATAGTCGCCACAGTTTACACTATAGACTCCCACAAAAGCTACTAATAAGGGATTGCAAAAAGGACAGGGGTTGCAAAAGGAAGCAAGGGAAGCTGAGTGTAAAATTATATATGAACGCCAGAACAAACTGGACAACGAGAGAATGGCAACCAATGTATACAAGAACTTTATTGATGTTTGCGTTTTATAGCACGTAAGCAGTCTTAAATACCATCTATAAATATAGTTGAGAATCAGGATTTTTGATAACGGGATTTGGGAAGAAAAACGTCCCAAAGCATCTCAGTCTGTAAGGGAGGCAAAGAAAAATTTAGCCAAAAATATTCCACTTGTGCAGTGTGTAGAACGTCTCCTCAAAGAGTGATACTAGCATCACTAACATTCGCCATTGCCCGTTCAGGTGTCATTGTAGCCAAAGTTGCTCGCCGAAATTCCCCACGCTTCCGAGATGGCAAAAGTTAAGTGAATCAATTAGCTGTACGCAATAGCAAAAATGGATTGGAAAATAGGATGCCTAAAGGTATGCAGGTCATGAAAAGCCTCAAGTTTGGTTTAAAATTAAGCGAGCGTAAAAGTTCAAAATATTCATATCTAAATTAAACTAAATTATTTATTTATATTACTGTTTATATGGTACGCTGCTTGAATATACAAAGAAATAAACAGCATTATGACAGCTCCAATCAATTCGTGACAAATTATGCGTTTTATAATTCGTTCTTGCGTAACCGTTTTTTTTATTCATTAAGTAATCTATCCATAGATCCATCCATGGCCCCATCCATGCGTCAACCACCCACCAACCGTCAAGACCATCCAATCATTCATCCAGGAGAAGATTAAAAAGCAGATTTTTGGTACGCGCCGAAAGCATCCACGATTTCATCGTTATACGCATTGCAATATCAAGGTCACAAATGTCTATTAATGTTTTCAACGAATATCATACTCTAATAAAAAGTTGGCAAAGTTATTTTAAAAAATTCACCACTTTGCTTTCTATGACACTTTCCAACACTCATTGCGGTGGCAGAACA
>NC_139353.1:55177849-55340349 GCF_055883805.1 Amblyomma maculatum
CACACACACACACACACACACACATACATACACACACACATACATACATGCATGCATACATACATACATACATACATACATACATACATACATACATACATACATACATACATACATACATACATACATACATACATACATACATACATACATACATACATACATACATACATACATACATACATACATACATACATACATACATACATACATACATACATACATATGCTTACCAGAAGAAAATTTAGGTTGCTCATATCTTTTTCTTATCTCTAGAGTGACTGCTCACAAAATCTAACATAAATGCCAGATAGATTCTGAACCAGTCTAGATAAAAATGTCATTAGCTTCAGCGTTATAGTACGCGTACATGCCTGTTCTCACCTTTTAGCAGCCTCTGTTCACCCTTGTTGCAGATGCGAATGGAGTTTTATTCATGAATTCCTCCTTTTATGGGTGTTTCTGTACTATGACCTTTCCTCTCACAACACCTGACACACCTGAACTTAGCGCTAAGGCTACAGTTGCTAATAATCGTTTTGTCCCGGATGTGACGCATTTCGCCATACAATAAAACTGTTTAAGCCAGAAGGATTGTTACGCCTATAAACTCACCTGTACTGTTTCGAACTTTTCATGCCCAGTTGGCTTCGCAACTACAGAGGGGCTTTGCGTCCGCCGTGTATACGGTATGCTCATTTTCAAGATTAATCGTGAAATGCTTTTGCGTTAGTTCTGGTAGCCAGGTGCTCTATTGCTATTGGATATAAGAGCAGCCCAATGTTTGTGGGTGACCACAAGACGCGTTTAAAATTTACAGCCCATTAGTAGCATCAGGCGTTTAGAAATAACACGAGCTGCAGGTGAAATGTTTTTGAATATGTAATTTAGTATATTGCAACGTCATCTATAACTTTATAAACGAGGATATCAGTTATGAGTTGAAGGTGCGTTAAGTTCTAAAGCCAGCGAATGCGCGGCTAAAAAGCAAACAACGAATGCGGGCTTTCCGGACTAGAAAAATTACATTTTCAAATTGATTTGCAGGCGTATGGAAACTCTGTAAGATGCAGGCTAGTAGAAATAATCAGGATTGTAATTCGCATCGCTTCATATCCGCTAACCGTTTATTTGGCTGTTTGAAGTAAAAATAATTCCGGATTCTATTTGGATCTAATCAGCGAAACCAACTGCAGACAAATGTCTTGCATAGGCGAGAGCACTACAATCATTATTGAATTGTTAGGGTGAATTTGCTAAATAGGTACATTTCCCTATAAATAACCGTTTTTTTTTGTCCTATAATAAAATAAAGCAAATGATGCAGGCTTGGTTGCCATAACTTCGTTCATTATACCCTTAGGAATGTTACAGCCACATCGAAGGGTGCGGTATATCAAAAGAGAAGCACGAATTTATCGGAATATTCCCTACGTCCTTTCCAAACTGTCCTAGTAATGTTGACATCAACCAAATTAATTCAAGTGTGTTCTTACCTTAATGATTTAGCTTAGGAAATGAAGGGATCTTGAAGCGGGTATTCTCCATTAAAACTAGCAATTCAACATCGCAGCGACAATTAAAACTTGGGGATTCAGATAAGATTTCACTTAATCTGACAGATTAGAAGAAAATGGTACAGTTCATTGTAGCGTTTTCTTTCAAGGAACGGGAGTTTGACTGAGACACGTGTTATATTCCCTCCAGTTATTGCAGAATCTATGGACGAGGATTCATACAGAGACGTCGATGGCGTGTGGATGCACAAGTTTTTCCGTGACGAAAGAATCCGTTCTGCCATAAAATATAAGCCACGCGAAACCGACGTAATAATTGTAACCTACCCGAAGAGCGGTACACACTGGATGCAAGTCATCATCTGGAATATTATAACGCGTGTGAAACCCATTTCTGACATTGCTGAGTTCAGCCTCATGTGCCCATTCATTGAAATGACCGGAGCTGCAGCAGCTGAGAACCCGGCACGAATGGGACCCATCATGACCCACCTTCCAATGAGCGTTTTTGTTCCACGGCTGCAAGCGAAGTATGTATATGTCGCAAGGAACCCTTATGACTGTGCTGTCTCCTACTTCCACTTCACCAAGGGTCTGACGCCGAAGACAGTCTCCAACATCTCGTTCCAAAAGTTCCTCTCATTGTTCTTGAACGGGAAGGTAAGTAAACATTTTGTCTTTCTTCCAGGTATTAAAAAGAACGCTTACTAAAGTGGAAATATTTCGGCCTCTAGAACCTGATTATTCTGCCAATTATGTTAAATAAATGATAACTTCGCTTCTTAGCAGCAAAGTGTGACAGGGTTCACAGCATTTAAAGTAATTAAACTCTATTCGGGACGCTTGTAATTTTCTTTACATTTGCTCTGATAGCTTCACTCCATTATGGAGAAGAAACTGAGTCTACGCATGGTCAGGGCACTCAAAACTCATATTGAAGAGTGTATAGCAATAGTACGAGGTTTTAAAAATAGCTATTCTTTGCCTCTCAAAAAACCGAGTGTGTCGATCTTTTAGGTAGTATACGTCAGTATTTTTTTATAATTGTTTTGCGCAGGTAATTTACGGCGACTATTTCGACCATCTTCTTCCTTGGTACGAGCGTCGGCATGACGCCAATGTTTTCTTCATCACATACGAGCAACTAAAATCAGACATCAAGACTCAGGTGCTCCGCATTGCCGACTTCCTGGGAGAAAACCACGGCGCCTGTCTGCGTGAAGACGAAGACATGCTGAAACGAATCATAGGGGCATCTAGTCTGGACAGTATGAAACCTCTCTTTAGAGTCACGCCAGTAGAAAGGATGAAAAAAACAGTGACCTTAGCGTTGCGAAAATGTATGCCATTCGAAACGCCGCAGGACATTCCGAACAGCGTGGAAATGCACGAGGGGTCAGGACTTGTGCGGAAAGGAGTTGTTGGCGACTGGAGAAGCTGTTTCACTCCTGACCAGATTGTAATAACAAAAGAGTGGATAGCGAGAAAAACTAAAGGCAGTGATATAATGTCGCTCTGGCAGGACTGCGACATCCCGGGCTGATGACTCTGTGCCAATTTCTGATGCATTTCCTAGAATGTGAATGTAATGTGTTAAGCTTCAGAATAGCGGCAAGAAGATTAGGATAGAGTGCGTTAGATGCTAATGGCAGCCTAACTATTTTCTTTGATAGCAAATGCGGATTCAACAAACAATACTTAGTAGAACTCTCTTGTTTACGTTTTAGAGGATGAGGCTTTTACCTGTGTTGTGCTTTGGCAAGTCTTCACCCTAGATTTGCATAGTTGCTCTTAGCAATGGTACCTCAAATATGCACCAAAATGCAGGTCTCTGGTCGCTAATATTGCATTATTAGCTGCCTGATTCAGGCTGTAATTGCTCACTGCATGCTATGATATTATTATATAGAGTCAAATTCCATTGCGGTAAGGTGACGACTGACGTTGGACATACATGTGCCCTACTATGGAGTGCAGCCGAATTCAAACTCTTACTGTGACTACAGCTCTGCAGACTTCTATACTAGGTTATGCCATTTCACTACTTGGGTACTTTACCGTGAAATCACATCGCACAGAAAACGAGAGCCCTCCATTCCTCTTCAATCGAAATTGACACTGGTGCTGCAGATCATCGATAAGCAACCTTAGGTAAAGCAGTCGAGAACCTTAGCCCCTGCGCGATAGCGGCGGTTGCTACAAAGTGCCACATACTGCAAAAAGCTCATGAAGCGTTGGAACGAAACTGTTTATCTTGTAACCGCTCAGAAGGATTTAAACACTAGGCAAAATAAATAAAAATGAACTAATAACTTTTATTTTTTGTGTTTGTGACACACAAAGTGTTAGAGGCGAAGAAACTTTTTTAAATCAACGTCTGGCATGGTTCTTCAATAAGAACTCGACATGTCAGCCAGCACTGAGAGTTGATACCTCAGATAGCTCAGTGCTGAAGAGCTCACACGTTATACATCTCTATTATTGCAGCAGAGAGGAGGATATTACATCATGTTTAAAGTCATAGTTGAACCTTCATTTAGGATAGTTTGTACAGATGCATATTTGTGCTTGACCGCACGAAGGAGCACGACGTTGTTCGCGCTGTTTTAAAAATATGTTTCAGGGCCTCTGAAAAAATTCATAGTTTTCCAGAGTGTAGTTCAGAAAAGAAAATTTATCACTTGTTCTGCATCTGTGTACCACAAACAGTTCAATGTCTAGTAGAGTAGTGTGGCTTGAGAGGAACAGGCTGTAAGACCTTAGAGAGAAAGAAGCCACTTGGTACCGTAACCTCTGTAAAAAACATGCAAACCTCTGCTGCAAGAGCAGAGGAATCGAAAATATTATAATTCATTCGGATTGTTATATTTGAGGAGCCATAGTGGCAATCCTTATTTACTTGTATAATTTTCTTAGGAAGAAAAAAAAGCTTGGTTGTTTAAGCCCAGTTGTATTTCTGTCCTCCATTTAAGGATACCTTAAACCGGAAAGAAAGAATGCGGTGTAAATAACGTATCTTGTTTTTACAAATTGTATTTTATTTAGTGCTACAGGATAATAGTATACCCAGAAAGGGAAACACATACCTTGTGCATCAACCGTTCTTTACAGTGAATGCACAAAATCTGCGCCAAGAGATGTGAATTCTTAGCACAAATTACATATTGGACACTAGAAAGACAAGGGGCATATTCACAATAATGTTTTTAATCGTTAAATATTGTCGTTATTTTTAGTTTCTAACGAATTAATTAGTAGCTTTTTAGGACACAACTCGGTGTTGTGTTGGTAGTATACGCCCATTGTTTAACATCAGTGGAGCAAAACAACCAAGCGTTTTGATCAGTTATATCATACTGTCTGTCTATCGATGCAAATATGTTATTTTTATATGTGATGAAAAGTACAGTAGCCACGTGGCTACCATTCCATGACATTTAAATTTGTTAGATATGAAAGGAGGAAATTGTTGGTTATAACGTTTTTTATTGCGAGAACAAATACGACTTGAATACATCGAAGTTTGAACAGCAACACCGCTTAAACCACGTTATTCAATTTTGCAGAAATGTAACATAACTAAGCGTAACCCGGAACCGAACTAAAGAAAAATTTGTACAATGATCGTTTGTGTTTTATGACAGTACCGGATATGCCCCTGTTTTGTGAAGTAATGCAAGCACCGGTTCATTTCTTATTAGTTAGCATATATTAGCCCTCATTATAACTGAGTATTAGAAGAAAAGTTTGAACTTGACAATAAAATGAGCGTTGTAACCTATAAGAAAGGGAAGCTAAGCCAGATATATACCTATACTCATTTGAAGTGTTTCTTTCCGTTTTATAACCTCTGCCAGCGGGGAGCCCAATGCATCTCATCGCAGCCCGCCGGCGGTATGTCCTGTATTCAATTTCTACTCGAATATCTGGATGACTGCATGAATATTTCACAGTGGTAAACACTGAAATAAGCCGTATGCTCCGATTGATACCAGAAGCTTTTGGATCCCTTTGCATGTTTTGCATAACAAACAATCCTTTTCTTTAGATTTATTTGCTGACAGCCTAATGAGAACTTTGAGTGGGACTACCACGATGTCCAAGATAATGTAGGAGGATCATTTACACAGCTCCCGCCGCCCCCGTCCGAATACGTTTCAAGTGACACCAGCTGTTCCGCAGGACATTACAGGTTTATTTCTATAGACGAAGGTAGTACGCGTGAAACCTGTCTACGATAGATACATTTCCTGCAACATATTTACTCCAGAGAGTAGATGTTTAAACAATCATTACCGTAGCTTCTTAGAGCTGCAGATGCAAAAATCGGAGGTCATTGTTTTTGATCTGTCTTGGCAGCGCGTGATTGTTTTTTCGTTAATTTGTGACTACCAATCTGGATGATTATAATTTCTCCTTACGTTTATGCCTTTTTATGTTTTGACTTTACGTTTCACTTCAGGCCTTCACCCAGGCTATTGTTGCCGAAAAAACGCCCTTCTAGCAGATGCATCTGCCTTTTGTCATACTGTTTACGCCTTACATCCCAGAGCCCTCCGTAGATGCTGTTCACTTAGCAAGCTGAAATAGCTCGGTGTCGACAAGCCCCTCTGTCCTATGTGCACACATGGAATGCTGACGCTTGACTGTGCCCACCACCTTTCCGCGTATCATACCAACCCTTTCAATAGAAACGAGTATGTCTGGATAAAATCAATTATTCCTAAATTTTCAGCCCTGTAAGGGAGCAAGATAAGATTTACCTAGGGTTCACAGACGTTCCGTGAGTTTCGCAGACAAACAGGCCACGAAGCGCTTTAGCAGCTTCAACAGACACCAGTCATCGCCTCTATGCCCATGAGCAATCAGCATCTTCATTTGAAAATGCGGCCGCACAAAATGCACTGCCGCTAGAGAGAGCATATGCAGCGCCGCGTTCAAGGTGAGTGTAGACGAACCCTCTACATTTTCAGATAAAAAGCTCTCCTTTACTCACAGTCCAACTTTGCCAGCTGTTTTACGTTTTTCCGCCGGCGTAGGCTGACAGAGCAATTGTTTTCACAATAACTGCAGGTGCACCAAAAGTAAAACGGAGCACGCGAGCGGCGGTTTAATTCAGCCAAAAGCCATGCCAGCGCTTTCTATTAGCAGATGCGCAGCTGTGAAGTAGAGGTTATCTGCACATCTGAATAATCCATGTTAATGTTGTGATGCTTGTCTAATCGATAGATTGCTTTGAGCGAAAACACTCTGCAGTGGCGATTCGGTTGCGCTGTTCAGCGTCGCGGCGCTTTAAGATTCGTCAAGGAAACCACTCCTTGCAACCTACGTTACCATATAGGTTTCGCGTTGCGTTAGCCGGCTTGTTCGTTAGTCTGCAGTGTATATACATTCGTGGCTCGACTGGGTATGCGCGATTGTAATGTAACCACGGCAGGCACTTTGGTCTAAATTATTGGCATTCACCATTAAGCAGAAAGCGTGATGGCGCCGAGCAGCGACCCCATACCCCAGCGATAATGAGAGCATTACAACATAGAGACGGTGAGCCTATACTGTACAGATCCACTCTCTTTCACTGCTGTATATTTAGTGATAGAGCGAGCAGACTGGCAGTTTTAACAAGTTTAACCAATACTCGCATCCTCCGTTTTATTTCAGCGCGTCAATAACATATTTCGCAAAAAAAAACTTTATTCACAACATAAAGAACACAATCAAGGCTCTTCATGCTGCCATATTGTGGTGTTCATGTTGTTGCATATTGCACGGCGTTGAACGCCACACGCCACGCCAGGCTCGCGAGAAAGCAATCGGGTCTATCGTGAGGGTGATAACAGGGATGACAATGACAATGACGATGCCGCTTTCGATATTGATAATGATGCTTGTAGTGCAGTTAGGGATAAAGGTAAAGATGTAGCAATGAAAATGACGGTGCGTTTAGTTGGTAATGATATGATGCGCTAGTAATGTTGATGGTAATGATAATAGGGAGGAAATGACGATGCAGTTGGGAAAAACAGTACGGTGAAGTCGCCATTGTGGCTCTAAAGGGAACTTAAGAGCAATGTTTTTCTGCGATGGTCAGTTTTTAGCAATAGGTACTTTTTAAGGGTTTTTCTTTTCATCTTTATCAATGCTTATGGCGTCGTGCCTTTATTCTAGGAATATGCTTTCACGTAGTGGAATTGACGGATGCTCTGCATGTGTTTGTACCCGCAATGATCACGAGATAGCGCTTTTTATTTGTAAGAACAATATTTACGATGTAAATCGAAAAACCAAGAGGCGGAAAGCAAGCCTTGACCTTCGATTTTCTCAGAAAGAAATCACTCGCACCAGATTAGATCCAAATATTTCTCGTGGGAAGCGAGTATAGCAACCTCAAAGCAGTCGCCCCAGCTCATCATCCGGCGAGTTTACGTGACATAATTTTGAGCTATGCACTTCATGGGCGCCGTCTTCATAAACTTCCATTCGTTCGCAGCGAATCCAAACACACAGTTATAGTTTAAACCTGTTAAGTTGCGTTAAATGGCGCCAAAATTGTATTCTAGTTGCCATTAACGCCCTCATTCGCTGATTTTTATGACCTTTGGCTGAAACCTGATACTGAAATCCTAGTGACGGGCTGAATTCGAAACAAAAGGAGACGTGCTTCCGCACGTATTTCGCGTTGCCAACTTGTATAAATCGAAAACTACTTTTTTTTTTTATTTCGCTTTGTAGGAATATCAAATATGCTATCCATACGGGTTCTTCCTCCGTTCTTCCTTTATTGCGGTAAATCTAAGTTACTCCAAAGAGTCATAATGTCACTGCCACAGGTATTTTTTGCAATCCAAGTCTGCATCAACTTTATCTGAACCGGCGAGAAGTAATTTTTCCAATCTCCTACAATCCCCTTCCTTACAAATCCTGAGCCTTCGTGCGTCTCGACGGGATCCACCTGCATTTTTGCCAGCATAGCGAATGCTTTCGAGGACTTTTTCGACGCCGCTTCTACAATTTTTCTAATTCGATCTGGTGCCTTGTCCTTCAAGAAATCTCTCATGCTTTCTAAACTACACGCGTCCAGAACACTCTGAATCAAGGCTTCATCTTGCTGCAAGGCTGCGGCATGTTCTTCGCCGAGGAAGCTTGCGATCCTCAGGACCTGTTTCTTAGTGTTCACTTTCAGCTGCTCGTAGGTGAGAAACAGGATGTTGTCATCGTGTCTTCGATCGTACCACGGAAGTAGGTGCTCGAAGTAGCCACCGTAGAGTACCTGCACATAAAATATCAAGTACGTTATTACAATGAGAGGATTTCCAGCGGATATTATTGGACCATTTATTTTTTTAGGTATCTGTAAATTTGCAGTTAGGCTCCATTTGTTCAGTGGCTAGAAGTACTTTTTAGAAGGTGTGGACGCCTGGCGAAAAAGAAACAATATTTTTTTAATAAATTGAATCGATGTTTGTTATTACTTGAAGTTCCAATGAACACTCAGACTGCTCAATATTATGGTGACCATATTAATTTCTTTCTTACAAAAAATATTGATGGATACTCCAGGACACACCATGCACGCGAACGCATAATCCAGTAAGCTAGGAGAATTATTTAGGCACACATTATGAATTGAAGCTGAACAAACTCGTCCGAAGTTATAGCCCTTAATTATTCGCAACCAGAGTACCGTTGACGTTAGGAAGCGCATCATATTTTCAAAACGCACTGAAGAAGCTAATAGCACCATCTCATGCCAATAAACGCCCCAGCGATCTGATGCCTGTAATTTTGATATTCTTCTCCAGCACTAGGGCAAACTCACTTCTGCTGTATAGTGTACTTGCACGCGCCAGTTCATTTATCGATTGCGTCACCCGTTTAGATGCATGCATTAATGACTGTGCGGAAACGCACGTGCTGCTGCTTGATGCTTTTTTGCTAGCTTTTCTTTTTTTTTCTCCGGGTATTATTAAGTGTTCAAACTTGTCTGCTTTTTATATTTCTGAAGATACTTGCAATGCACTATCTTCACTCGAACTCTGTGCGCTTTTCTCCGACCTTGTTTGTGCGGTCACCCTCATTGGCTAAGCTATTTGCTGATGTCATAACCAAGTGGCCTTGCGAGGGGTAATTTAAACGAAGTCTGGTGTAGCAGCTCCAACACGCGAGCCTACCCGACCGATGTTTGAAGTTTGCCAGACAACAGGGACAGTAGTGAAGCCTATAAGTAACCATGACAATTTGTAATGCTTTCCGAGTAAAAAAAAAACGTAAGTGCGAAACAGCGGCATTACCTTTCCAGAGAGAAACAGCGGAAGGAACTTTTCGAAGGAGACATCCGTGCAAGTCTTCGGCGTCAGTCCCTTGAGGAAGTGGTAGTAAGAAACTGCACAGTCATAAGGGTTTCTGGCCACGAAGATATATCTTGCAGATACTCCTGGTGGAAACACGCTGAATGGGAGGTGAGTGATTATGGGCCCGATCCTCGATGGGGTTTCAGCCGGCCCCGCTCCAGTTACTTCGATGAACGGGCACAGGAGACCGAATTCGCCAATATCGGTGGTCGGTTTCGCCCGAGTCAATATGTTCCAGATGATAAACTGCGCCCAGTTAGTGCCACATTTGGGGTACGTTACAAGAATGATATCTCCTTTCCGTGGTTTGTAACTGATTGCTGACTTCATGGTCTCATCGCTTTGAAAAGGTAGCATCGGGACCCCGTTTACATCTCTGTACAACGATTCGTCCATTCTTGATTCGTCGCTTACTACCTGGATCAGCAATGAAAAGAAAACAACTGTCTTTCACCCGCCAGACAGCCTTCAAATCACAGTTAAACAACTATTTTTAGCTACGAGACATCCCCTATTCCTATTAGTAAGTATAGTGCACCAATTACAGCGTGAACTGCATCTGTTTATGCACAAAATATTCACTTTCCTGAGAATGATTTTTGATAATATTAGAAATAAATATTGCTGTCCAAGCACAAAGAAAGAACTAAATATAAGATATCCAAAGCCTTATTAATTGATTCCTCGTATGAGATACACGTCAGTCTCACGTTTTCATTTTTATTAATTCCAAAAGCTTACTCCAGTAGCCCCAATCCAGGAACGCAACGTATATCTGTAAAATTTCGAGCAACTTTCTAAAAAGTACTACCTCAAAAATAGAGAAAACATTTTGAGACAGAATTGTTTCCGTTATTTGCACTGAGCCCGACATAATTACCCTAACCCAGATTCTTTCCTGATTGCTTTCTTGGTATTAGCATTTCAACCTGTTTTCTTGCTTAGGAGCGAGAACATTATCGAGAACAGAGCAGCAAAATCCTCCTCTGCATCCAGAGGTATCACGAAAAAGATATAGCAAGCAATATTGCGGCTTAACACCCGGAGATGGCCGAAAACAGAAATGGCGTAAAAATTAAAATGGTTACATTTTTTTTTTTTACAATGAGAGGAGCGCGAAGCAAGATCTCTACATAAACCAGCGTTCGTCAGGAATTTCTTAATCCACTACTAATCCTTCTTTCTTGCTGTTCTCCGCCTAGAAATTATGCTTGTAAAATCGCCAGTGTAAAGATAGTTTAGCAATAATTGATTGTGAACAAAAGTAATCATATTGCTGTAAAATAAAGCGAATTGCTTGGCCATTATACATGTAACAGGTATCACCTTTATTGTCGCGGTAGCTCAGTGGTCAGGGCGCTCGACTGCCGAAGCCGAGCACGTGGAATCGAATCACGGCTGCTGCCCCCTTTTCGATGGAGGCGAAAAACAAGGTGACCGTGTGCATTGTGATTTCTGTGCAAGTTAACCCCTGGCGGTCAACATTTCTGATGCCCTCAACTACGGCGTTTATCATAACCTGAGTCGCTATGATAAACGCTATAAATTAAATCAAACGAAACATTTATTGTACTGCATCTTTACTGCAAGTATTGTGACACATTCAGGATCACTGCCCATAGTAAAATTGTCCCAGGCAGAGAACCCGCGATTGCAAAGTTTCCATATGAGAATACACACACTAAAACGGAATGAAAGTATCTCAAATATAACGGCTTACCTTGCAGTAGAGCAGTTCGCTGCCGAGTATCAGTGGCGAGCGAAACGGCTGTACTGAGGATGGCGGAAAGATAGCCTCATTTATCGCGCACAATTGCAGGTGTTCGTCTTTCTTTATCTCCCATTATGGCATTACAATCTGATAAGGAGATGAGGTAAATGAGTTTTTCTGGCGAATCGATAAGATAGCTAGACAGCCCTATGGAGGAGTGCTTTTTTTCGTCAGGACAGCAATCTAAAAAGGGGAACGCCGTTCAGCTTGTTATGCATGTGTCGTTGAACACTATCGTCTTAAGCAGCTAGATTTATCACTAATTTATTTCGTTCATGAATACCCGGGCGGCCATTTACCAAGAAAAAACTTTCCACCACCCCTATTAAATGTGCTGCATGGAATGTGAAGACGTTGAAACAATAATGTAGAAAAATAGTGGTTTGTCGCACTTTTTATTCATTTCAATTAACCCTGTTAAAAATCTTAAGAAACGTCCGCCGTTAGCGTTATATGAAATATTTTGCCCGGCATTTTAACTGTATATGGATGATTTGCAGACGACGCGTCTATAGCCGACTGAAAAGCTACATTTTAAATGGTTGCCGGATTAAAGCACGAAGAAACCTCTATCAGTTGTCGTGAAGTAATGCCAAGAAGTGCTGTGTGAATCCTTCTGACAGACTGGAGTAATGGCTGCAGAAATTTGAATAGTTCGCGGGATAGACCGTTTATCTTGAAATCAAGCTGATAAGAGACTACAATGACAAGGTGCGAGTTCAATGACGAGAGGTGCTTCAGTGGAGCAATACACGCGGTTTAATGAAAAGAACCCGACAGCTGCACGCAAAATGTGAGAGCATAGTCAGATTAGTGACTTCTAATGCGGTGTTTCCGCACAAAAAGAAACACTTTCATTTCTGTTGGGCTGCAAGTATGCATCACTTTCTGCACAGTGTCATAGCATAACCTCTATCCAAACAAGAAGATCGTTTGAAGAGTCCTTTCGAAATCACATTTATTTCTGCATTGGCAACCAGAACAGCAAACAAAATATTGATATGGAAATTTCAAATTTTATTTCAATTTTCCAAAAAGATTACAAAAGTTGTATAAGGTGAATTTATGAAATAATAGGAAATAAAAACAGTGCGGTTTGTAAATGCCTTTGTACAAGGCAAACAAATTGCCAAGAGGTGGAAGACGATTAAAAGCCCTTCAATGAAGTACGTACCAGTGACGATTGGAAATAGTCTGCATACACTGGAGGAGAGGGAGTGGGGTGCGGTGGTTGGCTTAGCAGTAATGGGAGGCAAGGTCCTCTATCCGGAGGTTGCGCTTTCAACGAGAGCGTATTGTGCAGCAACACTCGTAGGCCGGCCATCTTGGAATAGTTCCTGTGAGGAGTGCCCAAATAGTAATAAACCTCAGTGGTAGCGTTGCGAGGAGAAATTGAATGGTTGCTGTTATAAAAGCAGTTGGTTTTGAGAGCGGAGTAGTTTCATAACACGACAGAGAGAATGATATGCAGAGAAGAGGAATACAACTGGTGAATGATGGTTTAATTCATTTAGTTTGTGGGGTTTATAGGGGACTAGGTGGACAAGCGCGCGACTTTTCCTACTGTTGTGGCGATCTATTGTAAATGACGCACTAAACTCGTTTTTGACATCCAGCTTTAATTGAGCAAGGGAAAAACCTGTTCTAGCACTTCTGAAGTGGCAAGTTCTCCAGAACATTAGCTGTGTATATATCGTGCACTTAAAATTATTTGACACAGATTTTTTCTTGTCCGTGCGGTGCTATAAATAGTCTTGTAGGTGGGTTATATGGTAACGTGGGTGTTAAGTTTAGTACAGAGCCTGGAAATACACCACCGATTAATAAAAGTTAACTAATGAACGTAGTTATTCATAATTACGAAGGCAATATTGCGAAATTGAAGACCAAATCATTAAAAATGGGTCCTTAAATTTTCTTAATCGGCCACATTGCTCAAATTATTGAGCAGTAAAAATTCAGGTCTGAAAGCTTGGTGGGATAGCTTTCATAGATCACACTTCTACAAAATGCCACTGGCTAGATCATTTATGAATGCAATGTGGATTCCCGTTTGTGCATTTGCTCACGTAGAAACTTTTATCATAATTTTGGGCAGGAAGCCACCTTCCGTGAGGCAATTTTATAAATTTGCACTGTGTGAAACCCAAATCGGCCAGAATTCAATGGCGTATTTTCTATGCTGGATATTTCAAGCCAAATTGGTGATCAAGATTTAAAATACGACTTACCTTTGATTTACACATTCAAAGTAAGTCATCTTTTACTTCTGAAATGTTTCTAAAATTCATCGTGGATCTTTTCATGAAAATCCTTTGAAATGCAGCCCATCGGACAAATCAAAGGCTCCCTAAGTTTAATGTACGATTCTTTTCAACTGAAAGCTGGAAGTACGAGTAACAATCATAACTATAGTTTTCAGCTACCGGCACGAAATGGGGGGGGGGGGGGGGGGGGGGGTTAACATTGTTTACTTTAGATGGTTAGCCAGGTCAACCGACTTTGTTTCGGGACGGAGCTTAGAGACGAAAATAGTCTTCGGACATTTCTTTGTCTTGACAACATTGATAATGGATGAGCTCAATGCGCCCGTGGTGCCTGGGCTTCGGTGTGCATGCTTCTTCGTTGCACTAGGTTGGTTAACCGCAAGGAGAGGAGCAAAGGCAGAAGATAGACAGGCAACATCACCAATAGGAACTACTCGATGAAGACCAGCAGAGTGGCTCGCAGCCGATTTCTCATCACGATCACGGGTAGGATTTCCCACAGACACTGACTCGACGAAAGGACGCTCACATTGCGATGAAACAGCGCTCCGCACAAGCTCCTGGCGTAGACCACCAACGTAGGCAGGCAGAGAGGAAATAGGGAGGTTTAGATTCGGAGAACACAAGGCTTGGGGGACCCAAAAGATTACAAGGGGTCAACGCTGCTGAACTAAATATCGAGCGAAAGCATTAGCTGCGAGTGACTGAGCGTTCTTCTTCTACTCCCGAAGAAGTGTCTTCGGTGTACTGGATGCAAAGCGGAAAGTTGGGCTACGAATTCGTATGCGTTGATGATTTTTAAATCAAGAGCAAAAGTAACACGAAGATGTCTGCGTCGTCGTTAAGTCCTCTCGTCTTTTTTGCGGTTTGTTTTCAAATCATGAGCATATTGGAAGACCCTGAAATTACATACAGTACAAAACATTAGTGGCAAATATGTTAAACAGCAACGAAGACAAAACCGCACCTTGTGGAACACCAGTCTATATGGGCACTTTTACTGAAACATTCTTTGTTTAAGGAGACTAATTGTGATCGGTCGGAAAGATAGTTTGTTAGCACATCATGAATTGGTTCACGGAAACCTAAACAATGTAAACTATTAAATTTAATAACATAGCTAACTGTTTTAAAGGCTTCATTAGCACCGAGCAACTTAGCTAGGCTGTAGAGGTTATTATCTATTGCTGTGTGAGTACGCCTGCAAATTTTTTGAAAAGTGATATAGCCCCCTTTCCCCGCAACAAAACCATAATGACGCGGAGATAAATTGGAAAACTTGTTTATGAAGGAGTTCATGGTTGCTGCCTGACATTTTCACATTTTTCCATTCTATTCTTGCCGTTAATCGCCATCATATACATAGTACAAAGCTCTGAAAGTACGAATAAGTCCTATGTTTCACATTCCTATTGCTAGCAGTAGCGGAAAGTTATGCCACAACCTGCGAGCAGAGCTTTGTGGCACAGCGTTATTGCCGATTGGCAACAAACAAGAATTATTTCAACAAATTCAAACCTGGTTTTTCAAGTTGTAAGCGACATTGCAGCCTATGCCACACATTTGTGTGCTCACGGCAGGTCACAGTCCTTCCAAAGCATCATGACATCACTATCTACGGTTTTTGTCGCGATGCATTGCTTCGTTCTTGCTATCTGATCAGGCGTGAAATAGTTTTTCCAATCACCCACAATTCCCTTTCGCACAAATCCTGCCCCCTCATGCATTTCTACATTCTCCCTGCTCATATCTTCAGGGCCTTTGAAAGGCATAGACGTTTTCCGCGCCAACTCAGCAGTTTTCTTCATCCTCTCCCCTGGTCCATATTTGAATAAGGCCTTCATATTGTTGAGACTGGATGCCTCTATGACTCTTTCTAATAAGCTTGGATCTTCACGCAAGGCAGCACCATGCTTCTCTCCCAGGAAGTCGGCGATGCGGAGCACCTGCGTCTTGATGTCGGTCTTCAATTGCTCGTAGGTGACGAAGAGGACATTGGCGTCATGCCGGCGTTCGTACCATGAAAGAAGGTGATCAAAGTAGTCACCGTACATTGCCTGCGCAAAACAATCAGCGATTGATACGTCAAGCAATCATTTTCTGCGTTATTTAACTTGCAAGCTTAAAATTTAAATTCGTCTGCTTTATTTACCTTCCAAAGCACAAAGAAGATAATGATCTCCGACTGGTAGCGATCCGGGTTAATTTTGCACCCTCAAAATTGCGCGGGAATCAAGCTTGATTGACTAGTTTACACGTGAAAGGTATAATAAGGTTAGCTTACCTTCCCATTCAAGAACATAGAAAGGAACCTTCCGAAAGAGACGTCGGAGACTGTCCTTGGCGTGCAGCCTTTCATGAAGTGGTAGAAAGAGACAACACAGTCGTAGGGGTTCCTTGCGACGTATACATACTTTGCATGCTCCACGGGGGGAAATGCGCTCATAGGAATGTGAGTCATGATGGGTCCTATTCGTGCCGGGTTTTCAGCGGCTCCAGCTCCGGCCAGTTCAATGAATGGGCACATTAGGCTCAATTCAGCGACGTCAGAATTCTGCTTGGCGCGCGTTATAATGTTCCAGATGATGATCTGCATCCAGTTGGTACCGCACTTGGGGTATGTGACAGTTATTATGTCGCCTTCCCGTGGTTTGTAGCTCATGGCAGAGAGGATAGATTCTTCCCCAAATGCCTTGTGCATCCACACACCGCCGACGTCTCTGTATGATTCTTCGTCCATGGTCACTGTATTTACCCGCACTGCGACGTGTGTACAAAAAGATAAATCTCAATCACGATAAGGCACTGCTTAATATACCCTTCAGTGAAAGATACTTTTTGGGACAAACTGATGATTATCTGCTCTAAAAGGAAACGCAGCAAATATAGCAAACAGAAATTGAAAGAAGAATGGTAGATGCGCTACTTGGAACGCCTTATTGATTTAAGAAATAACTCTACATTGGACATGAGAAAAGAAAGGAAGAAATGGCAACTATAGGCCTGTGCGCGCGCGACAAATGAAGAGGAAAGAGAAGGCATAAACAAAGCTGATTCAACAGAATCTAAAACCCCTTAAGACTCGTACTCTTTGCATCTTTTATGTATCTTGACTGCGGTTGATAACACAAGCACTTCCACTCATTACTGGGCGCGTCTATATCTACATACGCCTGATTTTATATTTATTTAGTCTATCTGATCTTGAAGCTCACTTCACATGTTGTGTTCCTTCTACCCACAGTACTTGCTTGCGGCAGATTTGAACTTGCTCCTTTTAAGAAAAATTTGTAATCTCGTAAAGGTTAGTTGATACAAATGACACATTTAACGATGACAATTTTCCCATATGTCAATGGGATCCTATTGGTAGCTCGCATGAAACGCTGAGAGTGCCATTTTCCTGTACAGTGCAGCAGTCGACAGTGGAACGGGCCGCGAAAACAGGGCCGAAGCGATGGTTTAGTGGGGCCGTGGGCTCCACCGAGGCATACTAAAGCGAAAAGGTAGAGTCCGGATGAGACGGCTGTGGGTTTTTCAATATACCAAAGGTACGATTGCACAAAGCGACCAGAGCAGGAGCGATCGGAACGTCGCTGACGAGAATGGCTTGCACGCATCAAAAGACGGCATTCACAGAAGTGCGGACAAATACCAAGTGTATGCACGTCCTCTCTTGTCAGAATTGCAGTCATCGAAAAGCTTAGACGGTCGACCTGCAAAATGAGCACGTGAAGCTAGAATGGTGAGCTCCTGCAGCAATCCGCGCCTCAATTTATACAACATTCGAGGTTCACGCATACGCCACTCTCGTCTGCGACGTTCCGATCGCTGCTCTTGTCGCATTTGTGCATGCGTACATTTGGTATTTTGAAAACCCCACAGTCATCTTGTCTGGACTTCACCTTTTACACTTTAGTCGGCGTTCGGCTATTACAGGCCACGACCGCACAGTAGAGAATCGCTTTGACACTATTTTCGCGGCCCGCTCCACTGTCGACTGCTGCACTGTACAGGACAATGGCGCTCTCCGCGCTTCGGGGAAGCTCCCTATATACAAACCCCACCGTACAACTTACTCGAGAACATGCATATTATACACGAGGACACTAATGTTTGGCCTAGTGTGTTGTACCAAAATTTCAGAAAATAACCATTTATGGAAATGATTCGAGCTTGCTAGGAGAAGGAAAACTATAGGAACTTTTCTTGACGGCACATACTTTAGGCTAAGAGAAGCTCTATAGGAGTATGATATCACCACTAGTCTGATTTTCGTTTCTAAAGCTAGTAGTCTATGAGGGACAGATTCGTAATCTAAAATAGGCGGGATATTTCCCTCAGTTTTAAGCTTTCTTACGGAAATGTCCATAAAACTCTTGAAAACAGAAATAAAATGACACAGAGAGTAAGGCGGAGTTGCATCTTCCGGAGAAAAACTTCGATAGACCGATTCTTAAGCTAAAACACGCGGGCTTTTCTCTTCACTTTTAAGCGCTCTTAATGGCACTCAATCGAAAGTAAATGCACAGTGGTGGGTAAAGTGATAGAGGCGCCTCAAGTTATAAATGAGCGGGAGTACATCTATTAGCCACCCTTTGCTCATGAAATGCAAAGACGTCTTCTTAGCTACTTCAGACCTGCAGCATCAGCTGAGCTCCTCTCGCTGTTGGCTTCCTGATCCTGCACGTGCTTTCTCACGTGGAGCTTTCCCCCTCCTCTCGTCTCTACATACTGTATAGTTTTAAAAAGTTAATAACCAGTTGCAAGAAGCGCATGCCCCGTTATTGTTCCTCTTTCTTTATGTTGTATGTTTTGCGCTTCCTAGCATAACAGTAGTGTAGCCTTTCTGTTTTGTTTTATTTCTGAGAGGAAGAGAATATTTTCTGAAATTTCGCAATCATATGTGCCAGGATCAATTTTAGATGGTTTTTACGGAGTGTAACACGACATTACAAACTGTTGTTTGCAACCTATTTCAAATCAGGAGGAGTATAGTGCCTAAATACAGGGTCCTAATTGTTGCCTTTCCTCGGGCAAAATTCACGCCTCTGTTTGCACGTCACAGTGACTATCATTCGAACAGGAAATACACCACTCGAGCATATTATTTACTGAATGCTTTGTATTGGAGACTGTTAGGCTGAAATAAATGCGATTAAAAATAAGCCACAAATCAACACGAAAGTTGGAGTTGGAGAGCCAGGCGCCAGGCCGGGTGACGCTTGTACCGATTTTTACCACTGTTTTTCCATAATTGTATTCGCTACATATTTGCGGATGCTAATTTTAAAATCTAAATATCGGTAAAAATGAGCCGAAGGCCTCGAAATAGCCTTCGAGTCTTCGCGCAGAGAAAAAAGAGCAAATATATATTGTCTCCAACACACGTGGCAAGCAGCAGAACAACCGAGCTGGCCCTTTTAATCAAGCCAAGCTCGAGAGGGACGAGGACGACGCCCAGCCACGTGACAAGGCATTCGGCCACTTGGTGGCGCCAGAAGATGGACAGTGGTGTGGCAATATTATTGTTTGCATAACAAGAAATATCTCATAAACGCATAAAAGTATTTTGCATCAGTAACACAAATTTGTACAAAGTGTCATGGGGTATTATAGAAAAACAGTCTAGAAAAGCAGCCGTTGCCTGCAGACATGTGAGAAATTTAACTAGCGGAACACCGCAGAATAGTACAAGGAGCACATAATCATCGACATGAGAAGAAAAGAAACAAGCATTGATAACTACTGTTCTGCGAAATCCAAATAAATTTGTTATACCTATACCTCGTTATCTACGACATATTTCAGGGATAATTGCAGGATAAAAAAAACGTTTAGGCGGAAAATAAAACAACACAAACCTTTATGAAGGCGTACAAAATGCTTACCAAAGAAATATGGCTTTAGGGATACACTTTTTAGAACTGCGTATTGCTTCAACACCAATACATATGGCGCAACGCTGAAGCAAATCAAAACAATTAAGCACGTTGAATGAAATGTTAGAGGTCACAAATATCAGCGAACAACACCGAACATTAAATTTCTCATAAGAAATGAAGGAGCTCTGGATGCGACAATGTAGAAAATGTGAGAACTTATAAATTGTTCAACAGCCTTTTGAAAGCAATAAAAAGGAGTTTTCGAATCGCTCTCATAAGCAGACAGCCCAAATGGCTGATTTGGCATTGCTATTCCCGATCAGTCATTTTGAAGACAAGAGGTGTAGCTCTGCATGGTCCCCAGCCGTTCGGAGCCCGACAAGATGAACACAGCACGCGCATATTAAATATCGGTGTAAAATATATTATTTGCTATCAAAAGACATTTGCGTCCTCTCACCTTATTGAAGCATCCGAAATGCAGGTAACCTACTCCGACTAAGCCGTTCCTTACCACTGCAGGTGCAGCCCGCTAAAAGAGCAACTTTCCTAGTGGCCGTGTGGAAGGAACGCACGAATAAACTGGTCACGTATCGTGTTGTTGACGCCAATCAGCCAGGTCAGCGTCATTCTGAGCGGCCCACGTTTATGGGACACACAAGTGCGCAGTACGCGCCAAAGCTGATGGCACACCTGTCGGGCGGACGACAAGAAGACTCCTATGCCAAAGTATGAGTACCTCGATAGCGGCTATAATTAGGCTCAGCAAGAAGCGAATCTGAATGAAAATTCTTGACAGCCCGCACTTTAAAGGTGCGGGCTATAGTTCGGGATTTACAATGAAGGATTCATGGTGCAGCCCCGCATAACGGTCTGCCTATTGGCCCATTATGGCCTGCATTCGCCCAAGAAAGTGACTCGAATCAATGCGTACCCCGGCAAACGTCTCCGAACTGCGTTTATTTCGCCATTGCGTAGCTCGAAAAGAAAAAAAAAAAGTGCCGTCGTAGTTCTCATATGTACCTTGGGGATTGCGGAATCTCTTAAGAAAGGTGAGCAAAACCAAAAATTTAAAGCTTTTCTACCTTTTTTTATGTAGTATCACATTCCAGGCATTTGTTTCGGCATTACACATTTGCTCTGGAAATGAATGAAAACCATAAATCAGTTTAATGGCATATCTCACTCTAATGTTTAGAATCCGAAAGGGCACATAAAATACCTTCAGACCGGCATTCCTACATTTTAGAAATGACACATGTCAGATTTATTTCTGCAGCAGAAGGGTGACCACGTTTCAAAAAATGGTTGAAATGTGCAAATCGCATAGCGCCACCCATTAGCATAATTGAGAGCCGCTCCCTGCTCACTGCGCTGTGAACATAAGCAAGCCCAAAAAGGAGCATAAATGGTTGACGTCACCCTTATACTCCTTACAGCGAAATTGTGAAACTCCTTATAAGAAGCAAAGATGAGGACATCCCTTTTTTTACTGCTGTCACAAAATTAAGAAGTAATATTGAGTCTTGAAATAAATATGCTCCTTCTACAAAAAGGAGTTTGTCCGCATGAACACTCCTCCAGACCTTTAAAAAAACTCCTTCCTCGGCGTCTTGGCGCTGGGCTGCCGCCCGGCGGCAGCTCACTTTTCGCCGTGGTAGCAGGTGACAACATACTCATCGCTGCTGGCTTGTTTGGCGCATCTTCTTGTGTTTTTTTCACCCGTGCTTACCGTCATACAAGACACCGGGTTACCGTCGCCTTCTGGAAAATAATGCTGCACAAACTGCCTCTGAAGACCCCAGCAAGTTCAACGAACGCTTCGTGTTCCTTCTCCGGCGCCGCCGACCAGCGAGAGGCCTAGCCACGCCTAACTCCGCTTGCCAACATGGCGGTGTGCGACGCATCGACATTCATAATCTCTGCCATCACCTGGTCTTCGGTTTTTTTTTTATTGTTTGTGCGCGCTTGCCGTGGTACAAAGGCTGTGTTCCATCGACCTGTGCAACAAATTCCTCAAAGAAACTGTGTTTAAGCAACGCCTGCAGACTGCTGCCGCTTCGACGGGTTAAAATGGCTGTGTGGGTGATGCATGTTTCTTCGGTGCTGATGACCCCTCGTTCGTTCGCTGCTACTTTGCGTGCAGCGTTCAAGATAACCAACATAACCAGCATTCTCATTGGCTGAAAAGCAAATGAGAATACTCTTCATGCCAGTTAGGCCATTGACGCTTATGCAATTATGCCAGTTTTAAGTCACTGTGCAGCGAGAGGCTGCGATCTCCGCAAGGAATGTGGGGCTGCTGAGGTAAAATGGCTTGCTTTGTCGTCATTCCGTGGAGCCAACTTATCCACTAAAATAAGTAGCTTGAAAAATTATTTCTACTTTCCGTAGAAGGAATACAATGGCAGTACAGTCGTACCTCATTGCGTTATTACGTCCGGCTGTATCAACAGTTCTTTTGGGATGTAAACCTCATTGTGCTGTCCAGGCTATGATCGCGGTGAAAATTTATGAACCTATCGGGCCTGGTGTATTTTGATGAAGTTATGAACAGCAACAAGGAAAGTATCACCTATATATATATATATATATATATATATATATGGTTTCTTTTTTGCGTCTTCTATAAAAAGACCCAGCGACGAAAGTGAAACATGTAGTGTTTATTGTTTGTAGATGTAACATGATAAATGGTATTGTCCTTACGAAGAAGGACATTTAAATCACAGGCTATGAAAATTTTCCTATCTACTTGAGGGTGTCGAAATGCAACGTGAAATTTGGGCAGGGGACAAGAGGTGTGTCAATTTCGCTGAACTTTTTGATGCGGTATTCGGTCTCCCGCACAGAGTGTATGACGACAGGTAGCGGCTAAGTGTGCCCTTGTTCCCGGTCACGGCGATTACCAAATTGGTAGAAATGCGGACACACGACACAGGCTGCACCCACCACTGCAGAGCGCTCGCTCCGTCCCCGTCTTGCCTTCCTACTATAGATGTGATTCCAGAGCGCAGCTTTGTACAGTCTTCACAGTGTTTAAATCATTCCTGTGGCCAGTGGACGTTTTCTTGCCTTTTCGTTTCGCTACGTGCGTGTCATTCCCTCTGCTTATGTGCATATAGCCTATTGTGAGGAAGCAGATGTACGGTGGCTGACCAGTGCGCGATGAGGCTTCAATGAGTCGTTTGAGCTTTGGGTGCTGAAATGAAGCTTGACCCCTCAGCAACAGCTTTCTTTTTTTTATATAAGGAACCTTAGCGATTGTTCGCGCAGAATTTGTCCCGTGTGCACGTGTGCAGAAGAGGAAACTTAAGGGAAGGTAGAGGTTCGGATTGCAGTCACTTCAATGTGGTTTGTATGTTTTCTTGGGACCTCTGCTTTCCCAATTATTTGATTAGGCGATATAAGTTCCCCAAATTTTGGTTACCTGACGGAAACTTTATGTTCCTTTCCCTAACCACCGATTGAAGGTTCAAGGTTTGAAGGTTTATTAAAACGAAATACAAATCAATCATAAGTGCATAGCAAAGTTTGTACAGTAGGAGGCCCCGAAGTAAGACTGTCTGGGGGACCTCCCATCAGGAATACATGAGTATAAATACACAAGTGTGGCAAAAAATGTCGCCTAATTTCTTTTGGGTGCCGTCCCCGCCAAGAGCGGAGACAGAGGGCTTAAATCTAAGCGCTTTGGGGTAAACCAGGGCTGATTTCGTCTAATAAACGTTTCAGTCATGTAAATAGTTTTCTCCTTGCTTGTTTATTCTTCTTTTAATTATGTGTAAATAAAAAGTTAACCAGCCCCGCCGGGTGGTGCAGTGGTAAGACGCCCGACTACTGTGCCGGAGTTCCCGGGATCGAATCCCGGCCTCGGCGGCTGCGTTTCGATGGAGGCGAAACAAAGTGGCGTCCGTGTGCTGTACAATGTCAGCGCACGTTAAAGATCCCCAGGTGGTCGAAATTACTCCGTAGCCCTCTACTACGGCCCCCTTTCTCTCTATCCACTTTCACCCCCACCTCCATCCCTTCCCTTACGGCGCGGTTCAGGTGTCCACAGAGCAAGTGTGACAGATACTGCGCCTTTCCCTTCCTATGAACCAACAAACCAACCAACCAACCTTTCCTGCCGTCGACTAATGTGAATGTTTGCGAGTCCGAATCGTCAATCCATCAAGAAACTTCAATTTCACCATCAACAAATGTTTTTCCTACATCACCACCGGAAGGGGAAACTCAACTAGGTGGAAACGATTGCGCGCTACCTCTTTGGTTGATTAGGCCTCTTGTTCAAAAATGTGTCAGCTTTGAGCGTTGTAAGCTTTTTGCATCGCAAAAGTCCAAAAATGAGCGTATTCCGCTTTGTTTCTTCGTTTCCAGTTTGCGAGGTTTTTCATGCTGCTTGTCAAACTACCAATACCGAGAAGGCAACAAAGGAAAAAAAAAGAAAAACGTTGCCACAGGCTCCGGCCACGAGAGCAAGTGCAAGAGCAGAATATAATGCGGGCTGGAACACGGAATGGGTTACAATGTACAGGGTTATCCACTTCTAGATGGTCACTGCTTTCAAAGCAACATTGCGTCGCACGCAGACTCATATCGATGCGAAACGATATATGCACAGATGGAGCCGAACATGCTGCTTCACATGGCCTGCCACTTAGCTTTATTGCGCGGACGGGTCGGACGCAATGACGATTAGAAAGCAGGGACCTTGCAGGGTCCTAGAAGTGGACGTGGCTGTACAACGAACGTTTCTCTCCCTACTTGTCCCCGCGACGCATACGCAGAACGACGGCGCCCTTACATTGCACCGCTGCGGGCTACCCAATAATTCACTGCGTGTGCAAGACGCGGTTCTTCATACACATGCTATAATTTCAGTTGAAATTTAAACCTTTGTCTATAACGCATGAGGAACTCATTAGCTGAAATAACCTGCAGTGCAAAATAGTCACACTGTTCCTTTCGGTATAGTGCACCATCCGAAAGCAATGCGAAAGTACCAGTGCAACTGCAACATTTTTTTTTGTACATTCATTCTTCACAACTAAAAGGTCCGCAAGGGATGCTTGTTTCAATTCACCGCATATCATTTGTGGGCATGAAAAATACTCTGCAGGTCCTGATACCCCGAAAAACGTGGGCAGCACCTCTCAGCCGACTAGTATTAATACTGGTATGCAGTACTGGCGCTTACCGCTCCATCGTAAAAAAAGAATAAATTAAACAATGGCGAATTTACTACAAATATATTCTCAATTGGTTTACTTGCACTTCAGTGAAACTGAACTTGAACCGTCTAATATTATGCGAGCTTATATGCGTGCAATTGCTTTAGTGTGGTTTTCTTTCTTTATTGCAGAAGGAGCCGCCTTTTACGTCATCTCCTCTAAGCGGCGATAACAAGAGATGCCTGAATGTCGACAAGCGATGACTCGAAGAGTGTCCTACATGGTTAGAGTGTGCCATCTCTGTTTTTACTTTTCATGAATTTTAGACGGAATACCCAAGAGTGTCGGTCAAGTCATTCCACCTTTGGCTCTCTGCAATGTTCCAAAGCCAGATCTAAATATTGAGCTGTAGTGTACTGTAGCTATAAAAGCATTTTTTGAAATCAGTGTTTTTAATTCTATTGATGAGTCCACTCTGAAACAAAAACCTTTAAAATTAGGCTTGTGTTGTAGTGCTACATTTAAAATGAGCTCCCTAATGAAGGGAACTATACTCCTTTGTCACCCTGAATAAAAAATAATTCCTAAATTTACTTGTTTGCACCACTTCTACGGAAGGAGGCGAAATACTTCTCAAAGGAGTATTTAACAGTGCTATTAGACGCCACGATAACTTCTTAAAGACCCGACATAGACTCCAAAAAGAACCCCTGCCCTGAGAGAAGTAAAATGCTTACTTCTTTGAGCACCTTAAATACCTCTCCACACGTGAGAGTAAAGCCGATACTCCTTTTCTGAGGAGTAAAAAAATCGTCTGTCGAGAGTGCGCTAGGTTGCGGACCATTTACTCCTCTTTGGGTGGTTTTGAGTTTACAGTGTAGATTTCTAGGCCTAACATGTTTCGCGTGGACGCCAGACCTAAGGGTTTTCTATACCCATCCGTTGCCCTCATGAAGCAGGTGTTTAACACAATTAAGGGGCGTACAGTGAAGGCTGCACTATGCAGCGATGCCAGCTGCGTATGAAAGTGATTTCTGTTTCTCGTATAAAACCAAACCAAAATTCCAGAAAGTACTTCTTTCAGGTGTGTGCTTCAGTCATGCTTTTAACGTTAGCATTTATTTACTTTGTCTTCAATATTTGTTTAATTCGAAAAGATTTCGATTAATTTATTTATTTAGTCATCTATTTATTACCCTAATATCAAAGCCAAAGTTAAAGCAGGAGGGGCCTAAATGGCAAGAAAAGACATATAACATGACAAACATATCTGAAAAACCTAAGTAACTTTTGATCTGTAATTGTGAAATGTGGAGCAGGGACAAAGTATATATTATTTACAGCCTTAGAAAGCTTGTAGATTATTGTAGAGAAAGTAACGAAATGAGATTCAAGAAATAATTACGAGCCGAATAGGAAAATAAATCATGACATGGCTTTTATGTGCAATTCAAGATGTGTCCTTCAGTCCCCCTCAAAACTGAATGCGATTATTGGGCAAATTGTCCCAAAGTGTTATTGTTCGTCCTTGCGAAGTAAGGTGTTAAGTTTGCGTAGCGTTGCAGAAGAACTATTACTTTTCGTGCATTCCCTGCAGCTTACCTTTTAATATTTACTAGGTTCATAAAAGCATCGGGGTAACCAGTGGAGGATCCCTGCTACTGGATCTCATTTCGAGACAACCGGCAGAAGCACGCCATGGAGCGCTCTATTGCTGCCTTTCTTGTCACTCAGCTTGAAACACCCTGCAGCATAAGAAATAAAGTGAGAAATTTTACATGGGGCACAAATTACTTTCCCAGTATATCGGCGGGCGGTCGTGTCAGGTGTAGTTCTCCTCCGAAGATGCCAACAAACAGGAGGAGGGGGAGGGCTTGGAATAGAGGAAAAGTCAACAATGTTGGCACTGACACAATACAATGACGGGCGAGCGCGCATAAAGGGAGAACCACGTTGGCTAGACTGAATTGTGGTTTCGCAGTAGTGAACTGGCTGCTTGCAGTGCTTTTATGTGTGAGCACGTGCATAAAACATGAGAACAATAAATAATAAATACAGTATGCATAATGTAGATGTAACGTCGGAGCTAGCACTGTCAGAGCATTTGCGATGGATCAGAAAAAACGAGAAACCTGTTCGGCAACGTTCAGCCGCATGAAAATTAATATTGACAGATTCTAGGATATGCAGTGTTCTGCAAGTTTATTGGAAGCTTTTTGTGGAGGAACCTCCTGCCTCAATTCGAGGTACATGTGCGGTGAAACCAAGCAGAAAGATGGCGCTTTTTTAACCATTTTCTTGTGTGTAAGTGTTACAGTGGTGCTTGATGAGAGACCCCACATGATGACAGACCTGATCTGTATATAACGAGATTGAAGAAGATAAATACGCGAACGCCAATTTTCTGAAGAAAGGCATTGGTGGTGTCATATCATGCTTGCCTGGGTGCTTTAGAAACACGGTGCTTTCCTCCATGCGAGACGAGAGGGCGCCACAAATACTTTTTGTGGGATGCTTGGCGTTGGCGTCTTATGCTCCTCAATCACGTCAGAGACGGTTTTGGTTTTGCGGCCAAACCAGGAAAACGCCATGCTTAAACTTGCTACGCAGGAAAAGGATCGCCAACGTGCAAGGTTTGTCCGCGGTTTTAGCGCGAACGAGTTTCTGGTTGAGCCGCGAGAAGTTTTCAAAAGGGTTCAGATAAATTTGCAGAACACTGTATAGCTTACGGTTTCACTTTTGACAATAGAATCTTGCACATTGCTTGCTCGTAATCTGGAACAAACATCTATTTTTCAGCCAAAATTTTTCCCTATGGACTTAGCGATGGGCATTCGCTAGGAGTCGCCGCAATCACATAACAGCCCAACGCCACCCCGCGAGCATCACTGAGAATACTGCAGAATCGCTGTGGCGCAGCTGCTGTAGTGGTCCGGGTAGATTGGCACGAAACCGAAGGCATCGCAAAAGAAAGCATGTGACTGAATCGATCTTTCTGCCGTGATTTACAGTTTGGATGTTTTACTTCCAACGTCTTCTATTTTGCAGAATCACATTAAAGTCTTGAAGCAGAACCTGCGAATGAATTGAAAGAGGTCATGTCCGGATGTAAAAATATCAGTAATTGCACGCCTCCGACGAACAACGAGTAGCCGCCGTTCATCTTAATAGACGCTTTTTCTGTTTTCAGGGAGTGTTTTCCCATGGCCAGTGCGGCCAGCGTCGTAAACACACGTGAAGTTGTAATGATATGGCGACGCGCCATAGTTTCGATGTCTTAAAGGTGTGGTACCGAAACGCCCTATGCATGGTGGTTTGTCAGCATTTAAAACACTGATTCCGGCTAAAACATGTCCTTGAATGCAATCTAGTCTGCTCAGTATAAGGATCCGGGACGAAACAGTTGAGGAAACGGGATCATGATGATCTGCGTACCCGGCCGCATAGACCGCGATGCCATAGTTGTCGCGTATTTAGCATATTTTTACAAGAAAAATTATCCTAGAACAGTATGAGAGCACCACAATAGTTCCAGTGTCTCGAGGCTGAGTGCAAGGCCGTAAAAGAACCAAAAGTGATAAAGTAGTTAAGCTGACCGAACAGCACAGGGGAAGGATTTCCAGTAAAGATAAAAGTTCATCTAGACGACGAAGTATAATGAACAGTGCGAGGATGTGTTGCATGCCGCGGCACGCGGAGTCATCTGCTGCGGCGAAAGATACGGAAGATCGTACCCGCTTCCAAATCAAATTTCCTAGGTTCGATTCCACTCATTTTGGAGGGAGTTGTTCTCTCTGTGCACGGCACAAGCTTCACGCAAGATTTGTGGCTGGATTTTACCGTCTTAAGTATATTACACTAACATATGAACGCAGTACAGATTTAATGGTACTTATCCAATACACAAAAATTTGATCACGAACCAGCGAATCTGGTGCGTTTATGAGGGTATAAAATATGCTCAACACAGGAATTGTTAGACAAAGAAAACTGCTTGCACATGGAGAAAGCAGTCGCTATTTATCATCTGGCGCAGGTGAATTCAAATATTCAAAGTTAGCACACACCGTATTCCACCTGAACTAAGTTTCCTTCACACACTTCCACTACTGGATATATTTTCTTCTTGGAAGAGACGGGTGGTAATCCTTTGAAGCCGTATATATACCTAATCTTCCATTGGAAAAAAAAAAAGGGTATGTCCAGCCAAGGCGATATATCGGCATATGAGAAAAACCTGCGTAAGATATTTTTCTTTTCGCATACTCCTGTTGTACCTCAAACGTTTGCCAGATGTTAATTTTAGAGCGCGTACGATCGGCCCAATACCATGTGTTACGTAAAATCGGTTCTGAAGTAGACAGTCCTCCCCGAGTACCGTTCTTTTTCTGGAGACGGCATACGTTTGCTATCGAATGGGAACCAACGGCGACGGGTACACCAGACGTATTTCTGAGGGTGGACGTAGAGCGATAATGAAATTCTGAGCGATCTCTTTTCTTCTAGAACGTTTTTACTAATATACCGATCGGCTAGCAATTGCTCCGAATGTCGATTTTATAACACGAAAAATAGCTAGAACTCTTCATTTGTCTTCGTAACAACAACAAAAAAAATGCTTGCTCTCTACTCTCCACTGACGCTTAGCGAGGAAATTCGAATCTATGTTGCATACAAGCTGTATTCATAGGCTAAATCCCTCGGTAACCGACAAACACTGTACCGTGCCTGGGTAATGTTTGCCGCGAGGTAGCCGCAGTCAGGTCTCCATATACAGCTATTTAACAGGGTTAATGAAGAAATAATGTGTTCGTGCCTGTGGTATTGAACTGACAACACTACAATTTATGTTTAAATCGACTATCTTTGCTAATTGAACAGGTGCAGAAGCATCCTTGCCGCTGTCGGACTGCAGCCGTTTTCGCACGGCGAGGCGGCTAGCTTAGCCTCACAGACGCGCGCTCCTCACCGCAAGATGCACTCTTGTCTACAACTTAGCTGCGTTCGCCCGTGTTGCCTATGCAGCAAGCGCGGACTCTCTCAGAAAAAAAAATATAAATAAAAGAGAATGAGCCAGATTATATCACACGTGCTATACAAAGGGTGCGGAATGAAATGAGGAAATTACGGCAGATAGGGATGCGCACATAATTTCAATAGAAATAAAATAACAACTGAAAAATGAAAAGGTGCTCGGGAGAAGGATAGACGGAATCAAAGTTAGAAATCGACTCACTCACTCTACTCAGAATTGCTTATACTGCCCATTCCGGCTCTGCTCATCAAACTATTGACATTTATGGTCTAAGCTGGAACAAATGAAATCCAGCATCTGCACCCTTACTTCCAGCCTATTAGAACTCTTTGTGCTCACACGGCCGAACTTTGACCACTTCCTCTCACATGAGGAAGTGGAGGCTGCCAAACATATGGCACCATGGCACCAATCTTCGGGAACCACGAAGATCAAACAGCAAGGAAAATAAGCCGTTTGCTGCTTCAGTTCAGCTGTGCATATTGATTGATTGATATAAATAATTGGTATTTTCAAGATATTCAAATATTTTGATAAAATATATCTGCTTTTTTGCCCTACTGCTGTCTCGCGCCGCGTTGCCTTGAATATAGAAGCCACGTGACCTGCTTCGTCAATTGCCGCAGCTGCATCCTGTGCTCTCCTCTTCTCGCCGCGGCTTCCGTGCCGACTACTGTGCAGAGAATTGCTGCCGGGAGTCGACACATGGGAGTTGGATAGACGCAACAGTCGTGTAAACGGCAGGCTGAACGGATCAGTCAGCCAATGACGCATGACGACAAGCCGCGTTGCAGAGAAACCGAGAAGCCAAGCGTGCTGCTGAAACGGCGGAAAGGGAGCACCTGTTATAACTTAACAGCGGGAAAAAGCCGCAGAATATCAAGGAAGCAAGGCGAAAGCTCAAGTGGCAGCTTTCCGGACAGGGCCCGCGACGTCGGGGTCGAGGTCAGCTGCGGCAACAGTCGATTAGCAAAGTACGAGGCGACGTCACAGGGCTGTCAAGGCACGGTAACGTCACTGATATGTCAAGGCGGCGCATACTCAAAAATGCCCAATAAGTCTTGAATGAATTTATGTAGCATATTAGTTGCCACTGTTGAGTTTGCTATTAGTAAAGGTACAGTGCAGCGGATCAGAACCTGTCGTGTATGCGTAGCTGTGTGGGCAAGAGTGGCAGCAGAAATCTAAATTTCGGGAATGGGTACCGAAAATTCAAAATGGAAATGATTTCAATCTGTGTACTTAAAGAATCGTCGGTGCCCCTTGTAAAACTCATGAGGGCCACAAGAAACAAAAAATTCACTGCAGCTGAACTGCAATTTCAGTAGCCGACTCCCGTTAACTGCAGCAGCAGTGGGAGCACAGCTGAATTTTGAAAGGAAGTGACCAAATACTGGGATGCTGCCGGCAAAATTCTTTCCTCGAGATGGCCAATTTTTTTTCTTCCATGCTGAAACATTATCAAATGTTTATATGAACCTAATACGAACAGAGATGGAGAATCCAATATTATACTTTTGTGCTAGACTCTGAAGACAGAGTAAATATAGGTCAAACAACGAACGGCTGCTAATTGTGCACACTAATCGATACGCACAATATGAATGCTTGCATTGGCAGCAGTGCTTCAAACAGCTTAGAACCGCCGGTAAGAGCTGGTACTCGCACTGAATACTCAGTAAGTCAAGATCAAGAAAACGACATTTGTTTTGAGTGAAGATGCCGGCAGACAGCAGTTTATAGTCCGCAAAGAAAGTGCTTTGCCACCTTAATTTCAAGCAAGAGAAGGTCTGGTTTGGTTTGTCGGGTTTAACTCCCCAAAGCTCACCAAGCTATGAGAGACTAGCAATAGCAGGGTTCCGAAAATTTCTACCCCCTTAAATTCTTTACCGTGCACTTAAATCGCACAGCGCACGGGTAACTTATTTTTCGCCTCCTTAGAAAAGCGGCAGCCGTTGCCGCGATCCGATCCCACATCCTTCGGTAAAGCAGTTGTGCGCCCTAACCACTGCACCATAACGGTGGGCAAACCTAGAGTAGGGAGGGGGAATATTCTTTGGAAAGAAATTATTTTTATTGTAAAGTTTATATTCAAAACAAAAAGCGTATTCTCTAATAAATATGCCATACTGGTTATATAGTTTTAATTCCAAACAACAAATAGTAATATGTAATAATTACCTTCCTGATACAGTTTTTGTTTCATAAGCGACTTTTACGGGTTTTTAGGATTTTTTGTCCTGGTATTCTATTTTTGAATTGGCAGCCCTGAAAAAGAACTTGTTTCATGCGCGGCGTGCAAGACGAGAAATAAGGCACAAAAATGCATCCATGCAGAAAGCTTTATTAGGTGCAAAGTGAGCATATATTTTCCATGAATTAATAATATTTTATATACAAAGGGCTACCATTTAAAAGAAAGGGGAGAAAGGAACGAAGTTTAGGGCCTACTCAGTTCATCCATCAGGCTTGACTGAGGTCAAGTGGTAGCTTGTCGTTTTTGGACCCCTCGATGAAACGCCATTATTCTGTATTCTAGTCGCGGCAGAGTAGGACGCCATTCATTCTGAGTTGAGGATCTTATAAGCCACACCTTGAACATCCTCTTTCAGGTTTAATTCAGCAGCGCATACTGCACACGGACAGTGGACAAGAAAACTAGCACACACGCGCTGAACAGCAACTTTATATGAGAAAGGAGCCAACCAGTACATGTATACCCTTAAAGGGCAACTCCGGGGTTTTTTTGACATTCGAGTATTCTAATAAAATTTTACTGTAGATTCTCATCTCAGTCCTGACGCATTCTACAAAATTTGAGCGCCGTACGATAATCCGTTCGCGCGCAACACGACTTTAAAATATGCTGTGTTCATGGCTTAAGTTGTGACTATTTCGGCCGGCAACACTGAGTTTCTGACGTTACAAACAGTACACCTGCTTTACTGTCGACTTTCCGCATGATTATAAAATTGTGAGGCTTATATTGAACTACCTCAGACATTTTATGCAATGCTTCATGATTTTCATACTTTATTTTCACCATCCAACGCACGTACGAGTGTTGTGACGTCACCATTTCGTCACTTGGGACTTCGTTTCTGGCCGTGAAACAGTTTCGGTTTCGATTTGCTGTTTTTTCCTTTTAAATATACTTCAAATTCGAATTTTGAAAACGGTTTTTTGTGTTCGAGTTAGGACGTGCCGAGGAATGTAATTCAACCAAAAACACAAAATGATGGAAAAACCACCGGAGCTGACCTTTAAGCAATCGCACACCAGGACAAAATCAAAATGATAACACGTGTCAAGCCACAAGTGAGATAAAATGTTGAGATGTTAAGCATTCAACAGGCAAGGAAACACTTGCCGGCAATTTCGTCATTTCCTAATGCTAATTTGAGCGCAGCTCATCAGCTGTTTCACCTGTTCGATAGGTTGAGGCAAAGATTTCAAGAGATTTATGTACAATTACCGACACTTTTTTTATTTTTCACACGTATTCCCCGAAGAAACACTCCTCAACTAAAAGTTCTTGACTGTCATAAAGGAAGCTCAATGGTCGGAGAAATGCAGAGAGCACGCACCGTGATATCTGCTGATAGCAAACCGGTGCTTCGGCAACTGGAGAACACCCTCGCCACCACGAAGGATGAGGGGGGGGGGGGGGGGACTGTTTTCGCCGCGAGGAGGAAAATAGCCTCGAAGCGGCGCGCGCGGAGCCGCTCCTCCTCTCCCCTTTCTCGCTCGTATGCGTGGGCGGCAAGGTGGCCATAGCATTTGCATTGAGAACTTGCCTTTCGTGCTGTTTTTTGCGCGATAAAACAGCTTTTGCTTGGTTTTCACGCGAACTGTGACCATGAATCGTGAGCCGAGGTCATCAGGATACCACTGCGCTGTTGTTGGCTGCTCCAACAACTATCGTAAGCGAAACAAATTAGGCGCAGAGCCATGTGCACAGCATTAAGAGCTGCGGCATCAGTGCGGGTGCGATCTGTTTCAACTGCATCGTTTTTCGTCCGATGAAGACTAGCGACGGCGTTGGCTGGCTAGCGTCTACAGAAAGGATTTTGTGCCATTTACCGCCTCTCGTGTGTGCTCGGAACCCTTTGTTGGTGGACAACGCACTGCCATGAACTCCATACCTATGCTTAAGCTGGGCTATGAACGGAAGGTTTATAACGTCACCAATTCTTGTGCAACACACCCATGCTTCGTGAAGAACTTTGACTGTGAGGCCTGCACTTGGCATTTCAGCAATGTCAATTGCTCATCTACTGTATGCATGAGCACCGTCCCAACCCGACCACTCTGCAAATACGAGTACGACTGCATGCTCCTGAATGATTTCACCTCCTTGAGGTCACATGCTTTCTTCTCAAGGAGGTAAAAATAATGTGTGGCATCTGCACGCGTGGCCACTTCTTTATGTCGTCACTCCTGTCAGTGACAACAGTTGGATGGCTGTACAGCTTGTCACCTGCAGACAAATATCAAGGGCACATAATCAGAGCAATGGAAGGAAGTAGCGAAGAGAAATAGAAAAAAAACAGTTCAAAATTCTCGTTGCATGCTATATCGCCTAACTACATGCCGAGGAAGCAATGTAACAGCAAGGTTATTACCGCAAACAATGGGCCTTGGCAAAACAAGAGCGCGCTAGCTGCCCTAGTCAAGATACCAAAGCCTAGAAAACTCGTGTGAAAAAGCGTAACTTGGAGAGAACTGCAAGCGCTCTAAGTGCTCGCCAAAACACAATAGAAGAAAGGGAGGCGCGGCGAATTTCTACTGCCGCGTAGCTAGTAGCCGCGCAACCTGTGATCTAACTTCACTTTTTCAGCGTGAGTTATTTACGGCCGAAACACTCTTTCATCAAGTGAAAAAAGGACGCTACGCACGAGGAAAAAAAAAAACGAGGCAGAGAGAACTGTCATTGATCGCTCAGTGGCCAAATCCCCAAACTAGCGACGGTGACATACGCGACGCCAACAAGTGTAGACGTTGCTTTCGCTCGGCGTCTACACGCTCTACCTGAGTAAACAATCTCGTACCGATCACTGGATCTGTTCGTTAGTGAGTATTTATCTTATTGAGAACCCGCTGAAACGCAGAGCGCACAGAGGATCGAACGTTTTATTTTGGCACGACACGTATCTCGCCGAGGAGTGCACTGTATACCACGTGTTCGAAATCGTGAATTGCATACCGGTCACCTTGCACGAAACGAGTTCAGTATCGGGACTGATCAAACAATAAAAATCGCATATACACACCAAGTGTACTCAAGCAAAGTGAAGTCCCGCTAACGTAAACATTCATGAAATAGCTGTGTTATCCTGGCTGGCAATCGTGGTCTATCGAACGCAATTAAATAGCATAAAAGAAGCTTGGCGCTGTCTGTGTCGCTTCCTCGACAGATGTCGTAGATAGCAGTGCGACAACTGTAGTGCATTAGTTCACAAACTCAACAAAATCCGCTTACCTATGTCAATCATCGGAACGCCCGTAAGAGTGCCACTGCCTCCGGCCCCGTCATCTGCCGAAGTTCCGGCCATCGCTCCACGAAACGGCGGCAGTACTGCTAGAAAATGCTTTTCTAACGCAAACACACACAAAACGAGAACAGAAACGTCTATATGCGGCACCACCGTCCTGCACTGTGGGTATACAACAAATGTGTGCGCGCATACCAGCATGGCGCTAGGGAGAAAAACAGAACATAGACGGCGCCACATTTTCAAAAGGGCGACCTCCTAAATAAAATGGTCTATACACAGAGGCGAACGGGAGTGGCTGGAGCGCGCGCCGCAATCAGATAACACGCGCGGTCGCCACCAAGGAGGAAGAGGGGGGCTGAGCTGGGGGGCTGAAAGGGTGGCGGAACTGGTTATGAGGTGGACAACGACGACTGCGCCGCCGATGAGTGGGACGCCGACGACGACGCGAAACGCAGGAACCGGCTCCTAAGAGCTGCGCACTAAAAGCAGATTACAGAGAGCAGCCAAAATAACTTATTCCAGTGGTCCTCTTTTTTTGTGTAGCAAACGGTAAGCAACATTCAGTACGAAGAAGACCACCTCCCTAAAAACGGTCGAATCAAACAAGCATCATAAAGAGAGGATCCAGACGATGACATCCGACGCACGTGAGAGCAAAGAATTAACACGGTTATAAGAAAAAAATCATGGCAAATGACGCCATGCAGACGAAAATTCTGGAGTGCGTGAAAGCCAATTGAAACTAACATACGGTAAAAATTCGGGGCAGAAGACAAGATGTAAATATGAAGACCAGTAAGAAAAGGGGCAAGAGATGCGCAGACATGCAAAAGAAAATAAAAAAACAACAGGAGAGCCCGCTTCAAATCACATATGACACCAGACAGGAACGTGGTCTCTTTATTTGAAAGGGAAATAGAAAACGTGCGTGTCTTATGTTTGTGTGTAGCATGCGCTATTTAATTACATCATGAAAACCAATTAGCCCGTCGGCTTACCATATTTCAGGTTGTTTTTGGCCGGATGAGGAAGTGTGCGATGCTGTAAAAGGGCTTTTTATGTCAATTGTATTCCTTGCTTTCTGAAGATACGCGCCAAGATTTCACCGACACATTTTAGATAGAGAATGGTGACAGATATTTGAAAATGACATGCGCTTGGGCCAGTTACTGAGTAAGCTGCAACTTAACTGTAGTCCACCTGATGAAGGGTATGTTTTGAAGCGCGGTACGTGTTTTCTTACATTTTGGAGGCCGTTTAATTTCTATCGCACAGTATATTCCTTTTGAAAGCACAGCTCTCTGTAGAATGTTTTCTGTAAAGTTTATTTCTGATGTAAATGGCAAAATATTTGTACAATTTCGAAGACGTTGTTGTGAAATATTGTGAAATATTGTGCAATATTGCAAACGTGTAAGATACTACTTACGAGTGCTATACGAAACCCTCTCGTCGAAGTGGATTGCTGCTGGTGCAGCTCCAGCCTCAAGGACCCAGCTCTGGGCCGTCCAGTAGACCCTCAAGGCGGTGAAGAGCCAAGATCTCGAAGTTACCATTTGAGAGACCTAGGCCCGGTCGCGTTAAACCCTACTGTATACTAAATAAAGCTAGTATTTACTGACTCATTAACATCAATATTGATAATGTGCTTGTAAAGGCCTACAGCATTATATTTAGTACCACTTACAGTATTTCACAATTATTTTGGATCATCTAAATAGAGTCGGTGAAGTTCTCTGTAAATAATCATCATTTCTCTACATGATGGCATTAGCTGCAAGGTAAGCGTTCCCCATATCAAAAGTTCGTGCTAGCCTGGCACGCAAAAATAGAGTTGTCTTATTCATGAGACGTCTTATGCGTTAATTAAATATATATTATTATATTATATTTAAACTGTATTTAAAAACTTGCTCAGGAAATAGTTCAACTAATTGATTGGTAAATAAAGTACAGTTTTGTTCGATGATCGTGTTTCAAATTTTGCATATCCAACAATGAATCTGAGTATTCGTTATTTACGGCAACAAAATCAGCATTTATATATTCGTGAGGGACTTCTAATGATATCTTGGGCGAAATGAATCTATAATGTCCTAGTGTATCATACATGGTTATCTGATGCGAGGCAGAAAAGTTAAGGAAGGAATTAAATGGGGTGCCATTGTCCATATCCAAAACTTTAGCTGAATGGAGCGCGTTTCGGGTAGGGTAAAATACAAGGGTATTTAGGGTAACGTCTGTATATAGGTTGATAAAAGTGTTTTGAGATGAACATTCGCATACAGGGAGTAAATGCGAGGTTCTTGGGCTTCTTCAACTCTTCTACACCTCTTCAAGGTGCTCGCCGATTGGGCGAGTGACGTGTAGTTCACACACAGTGAGAGACGAAGGACGACGAACTTGAAGTAACAACACGAAACCTAACTTTATATAACAGAAACACCAGGTACAGAAAACTTATTTTACAAAAGACAAGACTGTCTGCTACAATTGACAAAAGAGACTAAACAAAAACTAAGCTGCGCTAACGGCAACAGGAGCTCATATAGCTCTCTTTACGACTTATTCTAAGAGAGGGCCGGCCTGCTGCCGCAATCGTAGCTTAGTCGAGCACCAGAATCCGAGATTGCCGCGCGGCGAGCTCTCAAATAGCTGCCGCCGAAAGTTCGACACGCGGAGGAGGAGCGAAAACAGCGTAGCGCTCCCAAAGCTATGCTCCCATTTGCCGGCACTCTAGAAAGCCCTGGAATTTGCTAGAAGCCATGGTCAGTTCGCGCGGCCTTCTCAATGACGCGAAGTGAGGAGGACCGGGCCCATTCGGTAGGATGTATGCCTGAGTCACCGTGCCTTTTCGCCCATATCGACGGGGGCGAGGATTCGCAGCGCGTTGGCCGGGATTGCGCAATCAGCCGTGCCTGTTTCTGGTGGCTACTGGGCCCTTCCGTCTGCGCCTCTCTGACGACTCCTCTTACCGCTGTATAATTTTCTTTATATGTGCGCCACTGCGAGTTCATTGGGCACATTGATAAGCATACTGTGCTGTGATATCTCTGGTCCGGTTCTTAACGAGCGCGACTTCGCCATCAGAGTTGTTTTTTTATATATTTTGTTTGTTCCACAAACATTTCTGTACTAGGTTATGACCCCCCCCCCCTCTCGTATGTAATGCCCCCATTGAGCATTTAGGGACTCTGAATAAAACAATTTTAATGAGTCAATGAGAGCTGGCAGATCATCGCTTTTATTTCAGACACTAGGTACATTCGAATACGAGACATAATTTTGTTTACTTTTGAGTTGCTGCTATGCTTTAGCATTGAGCGAAAGAAATGAAGCTTTAAATTTTCTAGCACTTCATGTAAATTTGCCTTCCGCTTGAAATTAGTCACAGAACCGTTGCGTCTACTCGGTGTCGCATCTGCATGTGGCCTCAATGTTGCGATCTAGCTGACTGCAGCTCAAGTGATCTTGATGAACTCAACAATTTTTAAAGCAAAGCACGAGAGGCTGTCCGTATAAAAAGCATAAAAAACGCTGCGGTAATGCGATCAATACTGAACCGATGAAAAGTGGGGAAGACGACGGTATCCTGAGTAAGGGGGTTTAGTACCTTTTCCGACGGGAAGAGCTGCTGTCATGTGCATGGGGTATAAAGCTGCTGCAAGCACTGCTATACTCCTTTCCAACAAGGTAGGCGCCATCTTCCGACAGAAGCCTCAAACCAGGGGGCAGAAGCCAAAGCTATAGCTTGCTGGTAGCGAGAGTACCGAGCATTTCAGTGTTGCCCATTCCCTCTGGACTGCTTGTTGACTGCTTGGACTGCTGCGCTGTATACGCGATAGTTGTGTGCGATTGTTATTTTGCGGTGATTCCCGCTAATTTTGATGGCCGGCTGTTTCCGGTCGTCATCTCGACAACACTGTGCTGTTTACGCGCGTACGAGCAACCAGAAAAAAGAAATGCGGCAAGAAAAGTGCACTGCGCAACTCACGGCGTTGTGCAAGATGTCTGCGGGTGCAACATGTTTTTATTGCACAGATTTCCGGCAGACCCTGGCTTGAGACAGCGTTGGATAACTGCAGTGAATCGCAAGGGTTTTGTGCCCTCTGAGTCGACGCGCATATGCTCGCTTCATTTTGTTGACGGCAAGCGAACGGAAAAAAATCCGGAACCCATGCTTCGCCTTGGGTACAACAGAAGGGTAAGGGCATGTAACGAGCGCAAAACAGCTCCTCGCTAAATGCCATGAATGTCTTAATTGTTACAGGTTGTGGAAGGGAGACGACGCATAATGAAGCATGACAGAGTTGTGCCCGACAAGGTTCGTTAAGATACGATGTGCAAAGCGGCGTTACTAAAAGAATGGTTGTTTTTCAGCGAGCGAAGGCGGATGTTTCTGTGGGATCTGCTTCCATCCAGAGTGCCTCCCAGTCATGTGTGCGGGAAGCAGCGAATAGTTTGACTAGGGAAGAGCCTCAATCAACGGTAAGATGTTTGTATTTTTTTTATTCACTTAGGCTTTTTTTTTTTGTTTTGCCCGAGAGGAGACGTGGCCCAGTGAGCTGATATTGCTTTAATCGCACTTGCAGTCTGGCACGGCTGGCACGGACTCTAATGTTGCGTTACATGCGCTCTGCGATGCCGCCATCGTAATGGTAGGTGTTATTTTCCCTGTATTAAATATGCTCTGTGTTCGATTGTCTGAGGGCTGGGTTGACCAGTGAAACTGAATGGCTAAATCATAAACACTACGTTCCGCGCGAACTTGGAGGCTTACACCCAATCTTCCATTTCTGCAGAATTTCGATTATCGCTTGTGCGGTGTGTGCGAAAATGATGCTGCTTAACAGAAATTATTCCCTGCGTCTAAGTACATGACATTGCTAGCTCCAAATGGACCACTACTCTGATAATGTGGAAAGAAGAGGTTTTCCTAAGTCAAAGCACCACACTTTTCTGCCATGTACTCTACATATATGTTCATTTCAAGGAGCATGGCTCACCTTAGCATATCTTTGCAGGCATCTGAAGACAAAACCACAATTCAGCAAGTACAGGAAATTCAGGAATCTGAGACGGTGAGTAAACAGTTCTGGCTTGCCCCCATTTCTGTGATGGCTTCAGTTGTGTTGTTGCACTGAGTTGCCTATTGCTCAAGCTGTCTTTATGCTGCATATTTGGGACGTCTTGAATCGAGTAACGACAGTGTGAAAAATTTTATTTCAGGCAAAACAGGAAATGTGCAGCCTGCGGTTGCTACCTCCCCTGTGGCTTTTACACATACCCAAGCATTCCTTGGGGCAGCATTTACGGACTGCGATGGACACACTGCCCCTTTAATGTAGCACAGATCCGCAGATATTTTGTGCACAAACACTTTCCCCACCCATCCGCTCTGAACATAATTATACGACTCTAGGGACCTAAAGTTTTTCATTGCCTGCAGGTCACAAGCTTTAGAGTTCAGCAGGTAGTACACAATGTCTGGGCCACTGATGGATGGCCACTCTCGGGTATCATCTATCCAGGCAGTGATGCTGTCTGGGTGGGGGTATGTGCCGCTGTCTGTAAGCAAGACAAAGAAATATAAACAAAAATCTGCACTTGGCATATTGAGTACACAGTGCATAGAAAAGCGCGGCAAAAGCAATCCGGAGCGCGGACAACTCGCGGCGACACTTTCAGTGGTGAACCCGTTTACTTGAGCACTAACGTTGATCGTTAATTCAATACCATTCTACATAAAGATCCCCCAAGAAATAGATTTACGGTAAGTAAAAAAAAAAAACTTTTCCTTATTCCGCATTTCATTTCTTCGCTTCGCTAAAACCACTTGGCCTCGGTCGTATAAAAAAGTTCGACAGTACAGCTTACTTAGCGGAACGCATCGTATTATGGCTCAGCTTAAGCCCGCAACAGCGATCTAACATGCTCTCTCAGATTATAACTAAAAGTTGCAATACATATTATAGCACATACTGACATCGGCTCTCGGTTACACTCCAGAGCGGGGAAAGCCTCATCACGAGCTGGCTCTCCGCGACGGGCACACCGAACATTTTAAGTTGCTGGGAGCGCGTTCAGTCAAATGCAGTCGCTTACATAACTTCGAAAGAGAACCGCGCAGGCAACAACCAGTTGATGTATCTAACGTCGAGATCACTGCGATTCTTCAGCCTCCGTATGCGATACAAAGCAAGGTGAAAACCGATGCGCCCGGCCTGTATCAAGTAGGTAGGAGTAAGAAATGATGCTGAGTGAATAGTTGAAGGGCTCATGATTAAATAAACCGTGGTCTTACCTCCAATGTCAAGAAGTTTGGCTTGCTGGGAACCCGTCGAGCACGACGGCGTCGAGCACGATGGCGCCGCGCCGACGGCTGAGTGCGTCGATGCCATCGGGCGATCGCCCACAGTGAAATGGAAGCCAAATGAGCGCAAAGTCGCCTCAAGTTTCAAGATACGATTCCGTCGCGAAACTGAGGCGAAAACACCACTCCAAAAGTAAACACACGAGAAGCACACACACGAACAACACGGTCAGCTAGCAGGCTAGCAGTCCAAGATGGCGTCGTCGCTAGGCGTCGCCCTCCTCGCTGTTGCTCGCGCGGGGGCTTTAAAAATGGGGGCGCCTAGGGGAGCCTTGTTGGAAAGGTGTATACTGCGCCTGCGGTATATTGCATCCTCCTAAAGGGTACAAGCTAGGCTTTTTTCTGCCGAACCTGACACCGGCCATCTACTTATGATCACGGTCAGGTTTAGATTCGACCAAGCGGTCTAGTGCTAATGCATATATCAGCCAGAAGAGTTCGACTCAAGTGCGCTCCCGCTGGAAAAGGGAACAGCTAAACTAATACCAGCACCCCCCGCCCTCTTCAACAATCTCTTGCCCGCTATTGGAACGAGCACGCAACACTGAGTTAACTTCACGGACTTTCTCTTGTGCGACCTCTAGTAATCTCAAATTTAGGCAAAATAAGATAGTGGGCTATTTCTATATACTTGAGCAGCTGCTGAACAGCGACCTCACCAAGAGAGAGATTACTTTCACTCAGGAATTGCATCCTTGTGCGATTCACGCTAAGATAGGCGCTACCATTGTAGTACTTCCAAATAATTTTTACAATCTGGGGATCTTTCGCGTTCCTTAGCATTACAGAGCTCACGGTCTGCTTTCGTTTCCCATGCATCGGACCCGAGGACGAGTCCGCCTTTCAAGCTAGAGCAAACGCTCATGGCTGTTTTCTTTTTGAACATATACCTGAATTAGAAGCAAAGGACGGACGTACAGCCTCACGGGATGTCACATTCTCTCCACAGCTTCATTACGTCACTGACTTCTGTTTTTTTGGAGATCCATTCCTTCGTTCTCGCTATGTGATCGGGCGTGAAGTAATTTCTCCAATCACCCACGAAACCCTTCCGCACAAACCCTGCTCCTTCATGCATCTCTTCCCCCTTGGCCACGTGCTTCGGCGCATTGAATGGCATAGACTTTTGTAACGCTAAGGCGGCTGTTTTTTTCATCCTCTCCTCTGGTCTGTCCTTGAAAAAGGTCTTCATACTACTCAGACTGGACGCGTCTATGATTCTTTCCAGAAGACCTTGATCTCCACGCAGAGAAGCACCGTGGTCTTCCCCTAGGAAGTCAGCGAGCCGAAGAACATGTGTCTTCGTGTCGGATTTCAGCTGTTCATAGGTGATGAAGAAAACGTTTTCATGGTGCCGATAGTCGTACCAAGGAAGGAGGTGATCAAAATAATCACCGTAGACCACCTGTGCAAACAAAATAATGAGAATCCTTAAGCAAAAACGCTACAGTAGGCTACCGTAGATAAGCTTGGTCGATGCTTAAAAGCAGCAGTAAAGCTAATCTTCTAAACTCTCAGCTACGGTTATCACAAAGCAGACAAGGAAGAGACATCGTTTAACAGCGCGAACAATACGGGTAAGCAGGGTAGAAGTGAGAAAAAACGGAGGGGACTAACACCTAAACTTTTGCACAGGAAGAATTGCTTTTATCCACTACAAAATGTAACATTAATAAAATAAAAAATAAACGTTTACCATTCAGGATCACCATTTTTTCTTGTTCCGTAATGTGAAACGTGTGGTCGAGAAAACGTTTAATTTTGCTTAGTGAACACTGATTGCAGCCACGAGACCTCATTATTAGAAAGGCTAATGAATGGTTTTGCCCCACATGTATCTCTGTCTTGCCAATAAAAAATGCTTCATCTACTTCGCTCGATACTTGATTAGGGTTTCTATACAATACGCGTGCTTTTAAAGTCTGCTTGGCACCCTCCGCAGTTCTGACAGTGAAGAACTAGGTGGAAACTAGGTGGAAACTAGGTAATTTCTCCAGATAATCTCGATGTTCTCTTATGCGTGTATTCAGACATCACCCAGTCTGCCCAATGTAAGTGCTGCCTACCATAAGAGAGGGACGTGACAGAACACCGCCGTATTGCCCGACTTCTACCCTGCTTGTCCGTGTCGTTCGCTCTTTAAACCATGACTTATTTGTACGCAACCCAACTAGACCAGTTTTCTGTCCTCCAGTTTGGTTATCATCCAAAAACGATCATTGCTACTTCCACACCCAGTTCTTTGTAAGGAGTCGATTAACTCGTCACGACCAAGTAAGGCAGTTGAGGAGCACGTCAAGCATATCACAAATCATGCAGTTTAAGTGATTGTGTTTTATAGGAAATCAGGTATATTACGTACGTGACGGTGAGAAGACCCCTTTTTGTGTCAGAATGATTGACAATGATTTTGCGGGGTTCCTTAGGAATTCAACATTTAAATACAAGTTTGAACAAAAGAGAAATGGTAACGTTAACCTACCTTTCCACTCAAGTACATAGTAAGGAATTTTTCAAAGGGGATGTCGGTAACTGTCTTCGGCGTGAGACCCTTGATGAAGTGGTAGTAAGAGACTGCACAGTCGTAAGGATTCCTTGTCACGTATACATATTTCGCATGCTCCACAGGGCGAAATACGCTCATTGGAAGATGGGTCATGATAGGTCCCATTCGTGCCGGGTTCTCAGCTGCTCCGGCTCCGGTCATTTCAATGAATGGGCACATTAGGCTGAACTGTGCAATATCGGAAGTGTGCTTGGCACGCGTTATAATATTCCAGATGATGACCTGCATCCAGTTGGTACCACACTTGGGATAAGTCACGGTTATTATGTCGCCTTTCCGTGGCTTGTAGTTCATTGCAGAACGGATTGGCTCGTCTCGAAATAGCTTGTGCATTCACACACCATCGACGTCTCTGTACGATTCTTCATCCATTTTTTGTGCATTTTCTGAAAGTGAGAAGTTTGGTGAAGGTAAGAAATATAATTCGAAAAAGGAGCGGAAACACACACGAACACAGAAAAGGCAATAATTGTGAGTTTTCGCGCTTTTACCTAAAATCAACTGTCACCAACAAGCCCCTATCATCGAAGATGCCATAAAAAGGGCTGAAATAAGTAACCGTCATCACATCCTTGTGGAATCACAGCCAACACCACCACACTGTAATCTCATTCTAACCTTCGCAGACAAAATCCCGAATATTAACAAAATCCTGAAAAAACATTTCAATATCATAGAACAAAGTCAACGACTCTCCAAAGTATTTTCGACAGCTCTTCAGGTAACATACAGAAGACCAAAGGATTTACAAAACCACGTTGTCCACTCAACTGTCAATAAACCGAGACCTTTGGGTTGCACGTCATGCGGAAAAAGCCGATGTCAAATCTGTAAACCCATGCAGTCCGCAGCACTGGCTAAAAGCACCCACTCAAATTTCAAACATTTTATACGAGAAGATTTAAATTGCGATTCTAGCAACGTTGTGTACATGCTCGAATGTGGTGACTGTGGTATGCAGTACATTGGCCAAACAGATAATTCCTTCCGATTGAGATTTAATAATCACCGCTCGCACGCTCAAACCCTTCCCAACCTCCCCCTTTCGAAGCACCTTCACAAGGAAGGTCATGAGTTCGATAATCTTAAAGTCACAATGTTACAGAGTGGCTTCAAACCCACTCGTGAGCGCGAACAATGAGAATCATATTTCATTTTTAAATTTAATACTCTGCAACAGGGCTTAAACGAAAACCACGGGGTCCTGTCCTCTCTTCCCATGTCGCGAACACAGGAAAATTCCAACTGTAATGCACAAAGCACACCTAGCCAAGTCATCTGAGGTCATCACCTTTTTTGAATGCCAAAGTGTTTGCCTGTTCTCCTCTTGTCAAGGCCACTTACCTTCAACCGCCCTCCCCCCTTTCTGTTTTCTTTTGCTTGCTTCCGACTTTTTTCTAAGCTAACACCCTTCCTTATCCACCGCCCCTCCCCCCCCCCCCCCCCCTTTTTTTTTTTTGTTGCAGCGGCAACGATTGTTGCGATCTCTTTCTCCCTACCCCCACTCTTCGGCCGTCGGGGCCAGGAAGAGTGACAATAGCCCACATTCTTTCGCAGCAGAGGCTATGCATCCAGGCACCTGTGTCAGCGCAATTCGACAGGCCTGTCGAGCTCAGAGCTGGGCCTGGGATGGCACACCTGGACATCCTCCTTCCCTACAGCATCTGTCTCTTTCGTCTGTCTCTCACGTTTTGTTTTCTTACCCAGGTGGGGTCTGTGTCCAAACGCTTAAAATCGGCAACACGATCCAAGAAGATTCACTCTTGAGAAAGATCGGTATCCGATCGAAACGTCGAGTGAAATAGTACGCGTACATGCCTGTTCTCACCTTTTAGCAGCCTCTGTTCACCCTTGTTGCAGATGCGAATTGATTTTTCTTCATGAATTCCTCCTTTTATGGGTGTTTCTGTACTGTGGCCTTTCCTCTCACACCTGACGCACCTGGACACCACGCTTCGTTTGAACTTTAGCGTTAAGGCTACAGTTGCTAATAATCGTTTCGTCCCGGATGTGACGCATTTCTTCATACATAGAACTGTTTAAGCCAGAAGGATTGTTACGCCTATAAACTCACCTGTACTGTTTCGAACTTTTCATGCCCAGTTGGCTTCGCAACTACAGAGGTACTTTGCGTCTGCCGTGTATACGGTATGTTCATTTTCAAGATTAATCGGGAAATGCTTTTGCTTTAGTTCTGGTAGCCAGGTGCTCTATTGCTATTGGATATAAGAGCAGCCCTAGGTTTATGGGTGATCACAAGACACGCTCAAAATTTACAGCCCATTAGTGGCACTTGGCGTTTAGAAATAGCATGAGCTGCAGGTGAAATGTTTTTGAATATGTAATTTAGATTATTGCAACGTCATTTATAACTTTATAAACGAGGATATCAGTTATGGATTGCAGGTGCGTTAAGTTCTATAGCCAGCGAATGGGCGGCTAGAAAGCAAACAACGAATGCGGCCTTTCCGGACTAGAAAAATCATATTTTCAAATTTATTTGCAGACGCATGGAAACTCTCTAAGAAGGGAGCTAGTAGAAATAATCAGGATTGTAATTCGCATCGCTTGATATTGTCACGTAGCCGTTCAGGCCCGTAACCAGAAGGTTGGTTTTAATTGGGGGTTGACCTAGTAAGCACCGAAGAGCAGGTCCAGAGAGCACTGAGTGACAGCAGCAGACTTTAGCTTCTTCTCGTACGCCATGGGGCCACTTCTTCGAGTCCGCGCACGAGACTCTCGATGAGCAGCCGCCTAACGGCTGCTGTTGCACACGCTACATTACCCCCCTCTCTAAAAAAATAAATGTCAACTTGGTGAATTCGAAAGCAGAGAGAAAAAAAAATAAAGCAAGAAACATGCGTTAGGCGGTGCGCTAATTTTCTCGCGAAAAGTACGGCTTCATGCGCACGATATGGACAACCTCGGATTTCTGCTGGCGACGAGTAGAAGAAAAGCCGTCCGGAAGCACTTCGTACGTGACGTCGCTCAGCTGACGGAGCACTTTGTATGGCCCAAAGTACTGCTTCAAAAGTTTTTCAGATAGTCCCCGACGTCGAATCGGAGTCCAGAGCCACACTCTGTCGCCCGGTGCGAACGTCACTACACGGTGGCGGTGATCGTAACGCTGGGCGTCTCGGCCTTGCTGGTTCCGGAGGCGTGCCATCGCCGGCTGTCGCGCTTCTTCTGCGCGTTGAGTGAACTCCTCGGCGCCAACTTCGAGGTCACGGCCGTCGTGGGGCAACATGGCTTCGAGCATTGTCGAAACTTCGCGGCCATACAATAAGGAGAACGGCGTCATTTGCGTTGTTTCCTGCTGCGCCCTGTTGTACGCAAACGTGACATACGGGAGGACGTCATCCCAAGACCGATGCTCAACATCCACGTACATGGACATCATGTCGGCGAGAGCTTTGTTCAGACGTTCTGTCAAGCCACTAGTTTGTGGATGGTAGGCGCTTGACCTGCGATGGGTAGTGCCGCTTAGCTGCATGACAGATTCCAGTAGCTTGGCAGTGAAAGCAGTGCCTCGGTCCGTTATTATAACTGTCGGGGCGCCGATTAACAATTTCGCTGCCTCGGTTGCCGTACCACGCTGGAGGGCCTTCGTTTCAGCGTAACGCGTGAGGTAATTTGTCGCGACAATTATCCACCTGTTGCCGGAATCAGAGATTGGAAAAGGACCCAACAGATCCATGTCAACTTGTTCGAATGGGCATCTTGGCACTTGAACAGGATGCAGTAAGCCGGCCGGTTTCGCAGGCGGTGTTTTCCGTCGCTGGCAATCATGGCATGTTCTCAAGTAATGTCCTACTGCGGCCGCAAGCTTTGGCCAGTAATAACTCTTCTTAATTCGGGCCAGAGTTCGAGCATACCCCAGGTGACCCGCGGTGGGCTCGTCATGACATGCCTGTAAGATTTCTTCACAAAGAGACTGTGGTACGACGAGGAGGTAATCTCTTCCCGTCGGAGCGAAGTTGATCTTGTATAAGACATTGTTTTGCATGCAGAACGATGAATGCGTTCTGGCGAAGAGACGGGGAACTTCTGTAGTGCGCGCTTCCAGAAAATCGATAAGTGGTGCGAGACCCGGATCGTTACGTTGCTGCTGCGAAACAGTGAGTGCGTCTACGGCTGCGATAAGGGGAAAGTCTGGTTCTTCGTCTTCCCACGCAGCCTCGACAGGTGAACGGGACAAGCAGTCAGCGTCGTTGTGCTGAAGTCCAGACTTATACACGATGGTCATGTCGAACTCCTGTAGCCGTAAGCTCCATCGTGCAAGGTGTCCGGAGGGGTCTCGCAAGTTCGTTAACCAGCACAGAGAGTGGTGGTCACTCACAACCCGAAAGTGCCGGCCATAAAGATAGGGTCGAAATTTCATCACCGCCCATACAACAGCCAGACATTTTTTTTTCGGTGGTGGAATAGTTCGATTCGGCACGGGACAAAGTCCGGCTGGCGTATGCGATAACTCGCTCGGCACCGTCTTGCCACTGGACGAGTACAGCGCCTAGACCCACGTTGCTGGCATCTGTGTGGACCAGACTCTTGGCATTCGCATCGAAATGGGCAAGCACAGGTGTTGTCTGCAAGCGGTGCCGTAACTCGTCGAATGCCTTTTGCTGTTCGTCCGTCCAGGTGAAGGTGACATCATCCCTTGTGAGACGTGTCAACGGAGCGGCAATGCGTGAGAAGTTTTCAATAAATCTGCGGTAATAGGCGCAGAGGCCCAAGAAATGGCGAACTGTCTTCTTGTTACATGGAGTAGGGAATTTGGTGACGGCTGTTGTTTTAGCGGGATCGGGACGAACTCCTCGATGGCTGACGACGTGGTCCAAGAACAGGAGCTCTTCATAGCCAAAGTGACACTTTTGTGGTTTTAACGTAAGGCCGCCAGATCTGATAGCCCGTAGCACAGCGGAGAGACGTTGGAGGTGTTCCTTGAACATTGGTGAAAACACAACGTCGTCCAGGTAGACTAGACACATCTGCCATTTAAGACCAGATAGAACTGCGTCCATCATTCGCTGAAATGTCGCTGGAGCGGAGCACAATCTGAAAGTAGGACTTTGAATTCATAAAGCCCATCGGGCGTGACAAACGCTGTCTTCTCGCGATCACGTTCATCGACTTCGATCTGCCAGTAACCGCTCTTAAGATCAAGCAATGAAAAGTAGCGCGCGTGGCGCAGCCGGTCTAATGAGTCATCAATGCGTGGCAGCGGGTAGACGTCTTTTTTTGTGACCTGATTGAGCTTACGGTAGTCCACACAGAACCTTAAACTTCCGTCTTTCTTCTTAACGAGGACTACAGGCGAAGCCCAGGGACTCCTCGATGGCTGGATGACACCGTCATTTAACATCTCGTCGACCTGTTGAGCAATGACTTCGCGTTCCCGCGGTGACACTCGGTAGGGTTTCTGTCGGACTGGTCGGATGCGGTCGTCGGTTATTATGCGGTGCTTGGTCAAGGGCGTCTGTTCAACCGCGGAGGCGGATGAGAAGCAGTCTTGGAACTGAAAGAGTAGCCCGACGAGTCTTTCCTTCTCTGCCGGTGATAGAGCGGGATTCACATCAGGGTTGAAGTTGGGCGTTTGGCTGGCAGACGTGTTGGTCTCAAGAACAAAGCAGTCGTGGGCAGCTTCTGCGACACCTTCAAAGTAAGCTACCGTGGTGCCTTTAGCGATGCGTTGCCGTTCGTTTCCGAAGTTCGTAATCAGCACGTGAGTTAGGCCATTAGTCAGATGAACTATACCGCGTGCAACGCAGACTCCATGATGTAACAGAAGCTCTGTGTTCTGTTCGGCAACACCGGCAGCACAGGACTGGTCGTCGCACCTGACTGTGAAGAGAGCAGACGAACGTGGCGGCATGGATACATCCGCGTCAACGATGCGTAAAGGTGCGTGGCGTCGTTCTGAGTCAGCGGTCATTGTTGCAGGCGTCGAAAACGTTACAGTACGGCGAGGAACATTACTAATGGCCCCATGCTCACGTAAAAAGTTCATGCCGAGTATGAGGTCCTTGCAGCAGTGCGGCAGGATAACAAAAACGGCTACAAAGGCTGAATCGGCGATGGTTACTCGGGCAGTGCATCGTCCGATCGGCGTCATAAGGTGACCGCCAGCAGTACGAATTTGCGGCCCCAGCCATTCAGTTTTCACCTTGGAGAGCCGATCTGCGAAATTCTTGCTTATTATTGAAAAGTCTGCTCCGGTGTCTACCAAAGCGGTTACTGGGTGTCCGTCGACGAGAACGGAAAGGTCGGCGCTAACAACGTGATCGGCTTGAGGCTGATTGGGAGTTTCGGGTTCATGGGGCGGCGGAGGCATCGTAGTCACAGCATCGGGCTGAGTCGTCACGGGAGGGTCTTCGGGACATCGATTCCGTTCGTCAGCAACCTGCCCCCCTGAGGTCGCCGCCTTCAGTTTCCCCGGTGTGGGCTTGGCGACCGGCGCATCGGCACATGATTAAACTCACGGCGGCCGGGTGACGAGTAGCGCACGGGGGACGACTGTGTACTGTCGCTCGAAGAGGTTGCCCGGGTTGCCAGATATTCTTCGATTTCTGGAGGGCGTTCGCCGACCCGGGGACGCGGGGAATCACGAGCAAAACCCCGAAGACCGAGTTCACGGTATGGACAATGACGGTACAAGTGGCCGGGTTCTCCGCAGTGGTAGCCCAGCGGCCGTTGGCGAGGAGTGCGCCAGACGTCTGCCTTCTGTACCGGTTGCTGCGTGACGGGGCTCTGCTGGGATGGCGGCTGGTAGGGAGGCTGGCAGGATAGTGGCTGAGGAGCGGACGGCTGCATGACGAGGCTCTGCTGGGTTGGCGGCTGGTAAGAAGGTTGGTAGAACGGTGACTGCAGAGTGGGCGGCGGCTGTGCTTCGAAACGAAGCTGTTGCGCAGGAGCACTGCAGGCCTTCGAAGAGCCGCTGCGTAGTTCATAGAACGTGGCTCCAATAGTGAATCAGGCGGTGAAAATGTCTGACGGATTTCTTCACGCACGGCTTCGGTGACCGCTGCGGCAGTCGGGTTAGGCGATCCAAGATTGAACTTGAGGAGCTCCTCGCGAACTACCTCGCGGATCAGCTCACGCAGAGAGTGAGCTTCAGTGGACCCGTTCAATGTGGCCACACTGCTGAAGGGTTGACGACAGGCAGACTCCGTGCGCCGGTATCGTTGCTGAAGGGCTCGCTCAATGAGGGTAGCTTCATTGATGAAGTCCGCGACGGTTTGGGGTGGACTGCGAACCAGACCAGCGAAGAGGGGTTCTTTTACGCCCTGCATCAGGTGGCGCAACTTCGCTGATTCTGTCAGGTCGGGATCAGCCCATCGGCAGAAACGGATCACGTCCTCAGCGAACATGGCCACGCTCTCGTTAGGTAATTGCACACGAGCGTCTAGGAGGCGGCGTGCGCGATCACGGCGGTCATGGCTGGCAAAAGTGTCCCGCAGCTGCTGGTGAAAGGAATCCCAGCTTTGAAGACTGGCTTCCCTATTCTCATACCACGTTTTTGCGCAGTCTTCAAGGGCGAAATATACATTGCGCAGCTTCTGAGCAGGGCTCCACTGATTGAATTGCGCCACTCGCTCGAACTGGTCGATCCAGTCGTCAACATCTTCCGCAGTAGCTCCATGGAAACTGGGGGGCGTACGAGGCTGCTGAAGCAGCAACTGATGCTGACTTGCCTGTGCCATTACAGAAGTCTCGAACTGCTGGTCAGCTGGCGTCGGTTCAGGTAGAGGAGCGAATTCCGGCGCCAGACATCGGAGGCGAGGGCTGCAGCGATGAACGGGTGTCGACACGAGCGGAAGCCGGTTGGGATTCGATGAGCGGCTGCGAGAGGCCCGAGACATGTAATTCAAGGCCTCACCTCCCCCTGTGTCACGTAGCCGTTCAGGCCCGTAACCAGAAGGTTGGTTTTAATAGGGGGTTGACCTAGTAAGCACCGAAGAGCAGGTCCAGAGAGCACTGAGTGACAGCAGCAGACCTCAGCTTCTTCTCGAACGCCACGGGGCCACTTCTTCGAGTCCGCGCACGAGACTCTCGATGAGCAGCCGCCTAGCGGCTGCTGTTGCACACGCTACAATATTTAGCAACTGTTTATTTGGCTGTTTGAAGTACACATATTTCCGGATTCTAATTGGAGGCAATAAGCCAAGTCAACTGCAGAGAAAAGTCGTGAACAGGCGTATGCACTACAATTATTTTCAAATTGTCAGGGTGAATTTGCTAAATGCGTAAATTCCCTTATAACTAACCATCTGGTTTGTCCTATAATAATATAAAGCAAAAGATGCCGGCTTGGTTGCCATGACTTCGTCCATTATATCCTTAGGTATGTTCCAGTGACGTCGAAGGGTGCGGTATCAGAATAGACAAGACCGAATTTATCGGATTATTACCTATGTCAGGAAATTCGGTCGCCGCCATTTTCTGCAGATTCTCCTTTGAGGGGCATCTGTCACTTTCTTCTTACGTTTTAGTCGTCTATGTTTCAAAATCATCACATAACAGCCTTATTTTATTGTCGTTAGGAATTTGTATTTTTAGTTGTGGTAGATTTTATATGAAAAACAAGAATTCACTACTTACAGAGGCACCTTTTGAACCTGCTGATTATTTTAGATGTTAAGTTTTGAAGAAAAAGCTGCAAAAAGCTGCAATAATTTGGAAATTAAAAGTAAATTTTCTTCTAATTTGCACTGCGCAAACCTACTTTTTTTCGTTATCAATCTGCTTTCAGTAAATCGTCAGTGATTGTTTCCACCTCATTTTTGTTCGTTTGTGCGTGCTTGGAGATAGAATACAAAGTTATTCTGACCTTTAGAACACTGATCAATATTGTATACCATAACAAAGATAAGGCTTGACGATTATAAGTTTACATTACCTATATTATGACTACAGTATTAAGGTTTTCCTAATTGTCCAAGTAATTCTGGCATCAACAAAATAAATTGTGTGTCCTTGTCCTAGTGATTTAGCTTAGGAAATGAAAGGTTTTTGAAGGGGCTATTCCTCATTAAAGCTAACAATTCAACATCGCAGCGACAATTAAAACGTGGGGATTCAGATAAGATTTCACTTTATCTGACAAACTAGAAGAAAACGGAAAAGGTCATTGTAGCTTTTTCTTTGAAACACCAAGAGTTTGATTGAGACACGTGTTATATTCCACAATTCACAGAACCAGTTAATGCAGAATCTATGGACGAGGATTCATACAGAGACGTCGACGGCGTGTGGATGCACAAGTTTTTCCGTGACGAAAGAATCCGTTCTGCCATCAAGTATAAGCCATGCGAAACCGACGTAATAATTGTAACTTACCCAAAGTGCGGTACACACTGGATGCAAGTCATCATCTGGAATATTATAACGCGTGCAAAATCCATTTCTGACATTGCTGAATTCAGACTCATGTGCCCATTCATTGAAATGACCGGAGCTGCAGCAGCTGAGAATCCGGCATGAATGGGACCCATCATGACCCACCTTCCAATGAGCGTTTTTGCTCCACGGCTGCAGGCGAAGTATGTATATATCGCAAGGAACCCTTATGACTGTGCTGTCTCTTACTTCCACTTCATCAACGGTCTGACGCCGAAGACAGTCTCCAACATCTCGTTCCAAATGCTCCTCTCATTGTTCTTGAACGGGAAGGTAAGTAAACATTTTCTCTTTCTTCCAGATATAAAACAGAACTCTTATTAAACAGGAAATTCTTCAGGCTCTGCAACCTAATTATTCTGCCAATTATTTGAAATAAATGATAACTTCGCTTCTTAGCAGCAAAGTGTGACAGGGTTAACAGCCTTTAAAGTAATTAAAATCTATTCGGGACGCTTGTAATCTTCTTTACATTTACTCTGATAGCTTCACTCCATTATGGAGAAGAAACTGAGTCTACACATGGTCAGGGCACTCAAAACTCATAGTGAAGATTGTATCGCAATAGAACGAGGTTATTTAAAAATAGCTATTCTTTGCCTCTCAAAAAATCTAGTATGTCGATCTTTTAGGCACTTTACGTCAGTTTTTTATAACTGTTTTGTGCAGGTAATTTACGGCGACTATTTTGACCATCTTCTTCCTTGGTACGAGTGTAGGCATGACGCCATCGTTCTGTTCAGCACATACGAGCAACCAAAATCAGACATCAAGACTCAGGTGCTCCGTATTGCCGACTTCCTGGGAGAAAGCCACGGCGCCTGTCTGCGTGAAGATGAAGACATGCTGAAACGAATCATAGAGGTATCTAGTCTGGAGAGTATGAAACCTCTCTTTAAAGTCACGCCAGTAGAAAGGATGAAAAAAACACTGACCTTAGCGTCGCGAAAATGTATGCCATTCGAAACGCCGCAGGACATTCCGAACAGCGTGGAAATGCACGAGGGGTCAGGACTTGTGCGGAAAGGAGTTGTTGGCGACTGGAGAAGCTGTTTCACTCCTGACCAGATTGTAATAACAAAAGAGTGGATAGCGAGAAAAACTAAAGGCAGTGATGTAATGTCGCTATGGCAGGACTGCGACCTCCCGGGTTGATGACTGTGTGCCAATTTTTGATGCATTTACTGGAATGTGAATGTAATGTGTTAAGCTTCAGAATAGCGGCAAGAAGATTAGGATAGAGTGCGTTAGATGCTAATGGCATCCTAACTGCTTTCTTTGATAGCAAATGCGGATGCAACAAACAATACTTAGTAGAACTCTCTTAGTTACGTTTTAGAGGATGAGGCTTTTACCTCTGTTGTGCTTTGACAAGTCTTCACCCTAGATTTGCATAGTTGCTCTTAGCAATGGTACCTCAAATATGCACCAAAATGCAGGTCTCTGATCGCTAATATTGCATTAGCTGCCTGATTCAGGCTGTAATTGCTCACTGCATGCTATGATATTATTATATAGAGTCAAATTCCATTGCGGTAAGGTGACGACTGACGTTGGACATACATGTGCCCTACTATGGAGTGCAGTCGAATTCAAACTCTTACTGTGATTACAGCTCTACAGACTTCTATACTAGGTTATGCCATTTCACTACTTCAGTACTTTACCGTGAAATCACATCGCACAGAAAACGAGAGCCCTGCATTTCGCTTCCATCGAAATTGAGGCTGGCGCTGCAAATAATCGATAAGCATCCTGAGGTGAAGCAGTCGAGAGCCTTAACCACTACGCGATAGCGGCGGTTGCTACAAAGTGCCACATACTGCAAGAAGCTCATGAAGCGTTGGAACGAAACTGTTGGTTTATCTTGTAACCGCCCAGAATGCTTTAAACACTAGGCAAAATGAACAAAAATGAACTAATAACTTTTATTTTCTTGCGTTTGCGACACACAAAGTGTGAGAGGCAAAGAAACTAGTTTAAATCAACGTCTGGCATGGTTCTTCAATAAGAACTCGACATGTCAGTCAGCATTGAGAGTTGATACCTCAAGTGCTGAAGAGTTCACACGCTATACATCTCTATTATTACGGCAGAGAGCAGGACATTACGTCATGTTTAAGGTCTTAGTTGAACGTTCATTTCGGATAGTTTGTACAGATGCATATTTGTGCTTGACCGCACGAAGAAGAACGACGCTGGTCGCACTGTTTTAAAAATATGTTTCAGTGCCTCTGAAAGCATTCATAGTTTTCCAGAATGTAGTTCAGAAAAGAAAATTTATCACTTGTTCTGCATCTGTGTACCACAAACAGTTCAATGTCTAATATGTTTCATTTAATTTCTACTCGAATATCTTGATGACGGCATGAATATTTCACAGCGGTAAACACCGAAATAACCCGTAAGCTCCGATTGATACCAGAAGCTTTTGGATCCCTTTGCATGTTTGGCATTACAAACAATCCTTTTCTTTAGATTTATTTGCTGACAGCCTAATGAGAACTTTTAGTGGGACTATCATGATGTCATAGATAATGTAGGCGGACCATTTACACCGCTCCCACCATCCCCATCCGAATACGTTTCAAGTGACACCAGCTGTTCCACAGGACATTACCGGCCTCTTTCTATAGACGAGGGCAGTACGCGCGAAACCTGTCTACGATAGATAGATTTCCTGCGACATATTTACTCCAGAGAGTAGATGATTAAACAAGCATTACCGTAGCTTCTTAGGCAGAGCTACAGATGCAAAAATCGGATGTCATTGTTTTTGATCGATCTTGGCAGCGCGTGATTGTTTTTTCTTTAATTGGTGACTACCAATCTGGATGATTATACTTTCACCTTACGTTTCACTTCAGGCCTTCACCCAGGCTATTGTTGCTGAAAAGACGCCCTCCAAGCAGGTGCATCTATCTTTTGTCATACGCCTTACATTCCAACGGCCTCCTGTTCACTTAACAATCCTGTTCACTTAGCAAGCTGGAATAGCTCGGTGTTGTCAAGCCCCTCTGTCCTATGTGCACATAAGGAATGCTGACGCTTGACTGAGCCCACCGCCTATCCGCTTACCATACCAACCTCTTCTAGAAAAAAAAACGAATATTTCTGGGTAAAATCAATTATTCCTAAATTTTGAGCCCTTTAAGGAAGCGAGACCAGATATACCCCGTGTTCACAGAAGTTCAGTGAGTTTCGCAGACAAACAGGCCACGAAGCACTATAGCAGCTGCAACAGACGACACCAGACATCGCCTCTATGCCCATGTGCAATAAGCATTTTTGCTTAAAAATGCTGCCGCACCAAATGCACTGCCGTTAGAGAGAGCATATGCAGCGCCGCGTTCAAGGTGAGTGTAGATGAACCCTCTACATTTTCGGATAACATCACTCTCGGTGATTCACACTCCAACTTCGCCTGCTGTTTTACGTTTTTCCGCTGGTGTAGGCTGACAGAGAAATTGTTTTCACGATAAGTGCAGGTGCACCAAAAGTAAAACAGAGCACGCGTGCGGTGGTTTAATTCAGCCAGAGCTTTCTATTAGCAGATGCGCAGCTTTGGACTAGAGGGTATCTGCACATCTGAATAACCCATCTTAATTTTGTGATGCTTGTCTAATCGGTGGATTGCTTTGAGCGAAAATACTCTACAGTGGCGATTAGGTTGCGCTGGTAAACGTCGCGGCGCTTTAAGATTCGTCAAGGAAACCACTCCTTTCATCCTACGTTACCATATAGGCTTCGCGTTGCGCTTGCTGGCTTGTTCGTTAGTCTGCAGTGTATATACATTCGTGGATCGACTGGGTATGCGCGATTGTAATGTAACCACGGCAGGCACTTTGGTCTAAATTATTGGCATTCACCATTAAGCAGAAAGCGTGATGGCGCCGAGCAGCGACCCCATACCCCAGCGATAATGAGAGCATTACAACATAGAGACGGTGAGCCTATAATGTACAGATCCACTCTCTTTCACTGCTGTATATTTAGTGATAGAGCGAGCAGACTGGCAGTTTTAACAAGTTTAACGAATACTCGCATCCTCCGTTTTAGTTCAGCGCGTCAATACAATATTTTACAAAAAGAAACTTTACTGAAGATAAAGAACACAACCAAGGCTCTTCATGTCACCATGTTGTGGTGTTCATGTTGTTGCGTGCTGCACGGCGTTGAACGCCACACGCCACGCCAGGCTCGCGAGAAAGCAATCGTAACTCTCGTCAATCGTGAGGGTGATAACAGCGATGACAATGACGATGCCGTTATCGATATTGATAATGATGCTTGTAGTGAAGATGATGACGCTGCAATTAGGGATAAAGGAAAAAATGGTAGTAGCAATGAAAATGGCGGTGCGTTTAGTTGGTAATGATCTGATGCGCTAGTAATGTTGTTGGTGATGATATTAGGGAGGAAATGACGATACAGTTAAGGAAAAACAGTACGGTGAAGTCGCCATTGTGGTCTAAAGGGGACTTAAGGGCAATGTTTTTCTGCAATGGTCAGTTTTTAACAATAGGTACTTTTTAAGAACTTTTCTTTTCATCTTTATCAATGCTTACGGCGCCGCGCCTTTATTCTATGAAAGCTTTCAGGTAGTGGAACTGACTGATGATTTGCATGTGTTTGTACCCGCAATGATCAATAGATAGCGCCTTTTATTTGTGAGGACAATATTTACGATGTAAATCGAAAAACCAAAATGCGGAAAGCAAGCCTCGACCTGCGATTTTCTCAGAAAGAAATCACTCGCACCGGTTAGATCCAAATATTTCTCGTGGGAAGCGAGTATAGCAACCTCAAAGCAGTCGCCCCCAGCTCATCATCCGGCGTGTTAACGTGATATTATTTTGAGCTATGCACTTCATGGCGCCGTCTTCATAAACTTCCATTCGTTCAAAGCGAATCCAAATACACAGTTATAGTTTTTACCTGTTAAGTTGAGCTAAGTGGGGCCAAATTTGTATTCTAGTTGCCCTTAATGCCCTAATTCGCCTATTTTTATGACCTTTGGCTGAAACCTGATACTGAAATCCTAGTGACGGGCTGAATTCGAAACAAAAAGAGATGTGCTTTCGCGCGTATTCGCGTTGCCAACTTGTATAAATTGATAACAATGCTTTTTTTTTTATTTCGCTTTGTAGGAATATCAAATATGCTATCCATAAGGGTTCTTCCTCCGTTCTTTCTCTATTGCGGTAAATCTAAGTTACTCCAAAGAGTCATAATGTCACTGCCACAGGTATTTTTTGCAATCCAAGTCTGCATCAACTTTATCTGAACCGGCGAGAAGTAATTTTTCCAATCCCCTACAATCCCCTTCCTTACAAATCCTGTGCCTTCGTGCGTCTCGACGTGATCCACCTGCATTTTTGCCAGCATAGCGAATGCTTTCGAGGACTTTTTTGACGCCGCTTCTACAATTTTGCTAATTTGACCTGGTGCCTTGTACTTCAAGAAATCTCTCATGCTTTCTAAACTACACGCGTCCAGGACACTCTGAACCAATGTTTTCATCTTGCTGCAAGGCTGCGGCATGTTCTTCGCCGAGGAAGCTTGCGATCCTCAGGACCTGTTCCCTAGTGTTCGCTTTCAGCTGCTCGTAGGTGAGAAACAGGATGTTGTCATCGTGCCTTCGATCGTACCACGGAAGTACCTGCTCGAAGTAGTAGGCGCTGAAGAAGCTAATAGCACCATCTCATGCCAATAAACGCCCCAGCGATCTGACGCCAGTGATTGTTGATATTGCCACCTAGCGTTGCCAGGTGGCGCATGACTGAGGTGTGAAAGGAGGACGAAGTTGAAGAGGACGATAAAGTGTCGCTTGCACGTTTGCGTCTGTGCGGCTGTGTTGTGTCTGGGCTACCCCCTGCTATCATTGGTATCCTTAGTCACCGTGTACGTGACATTCTGGTGGAGCTGCTGGGTAAAACGATCGCCTATGCAAGAATCTCCATCTACAAGACGTCGCGCCAGCCCTGTACCATTGGACACCCCCGTGCATCGCTCCAGTCGACGGCTCCAGGGACTGTCTCCGGAGTTTCAGCCATCACCCGCCGCCATGACATCTAGTGCTCCTGCTCAGCAGGTAACGGGCGTCGCACCGGCCTGTAACTACACCTTGCAGGCCCCTCGGGTACCGAAGTCTTTCCATGGTGACCTCTGAGGATGTGGAGGACTGGTTCCTTCAGTTTGAACGTGTCGCTGCTTTCAACCAGTGGGACGATGCTGCCAAACTAAGGAACGTCTACTTCAGCCTTGAGGACGGCGCCCGTATCTGGTTCGAAAACCGAGAGCAAGTATTAACTTCGTGGCGGGAATTCCGTCGTCAACTGCTCGAGGCTTACGCTAGCGTGGATCGTCGCGAGCACGCAGAACGTGCCATTCACTCTAGCATCCAAAGGCCGAATGAGAGTGTCCAAGCGTACGTCGAGGACATGACGCGCCTCTTCAGGCGAGCCGATCCCGCCATGTCCGAGGACAAAAAGGTCAGGCACTTGATGCAGGGTTTGAAAGAGCAGCTGTTCGCAGGCCTTGTGCGAAACCCTCCGTCGACTGTAAACGGATTCCTTGCGGAGGCCACCACAATGCAAAAGGTGCTACAACAACGTGCCGTGGCTTATGACCGACCTTTTCCTACAAGCACAATCGCGGAATCATTTGCATCTTCAGAGCGGCATCCCGATGCATTGCGCGAACTGATTCGCAGCGTCGTGCGCGAAGAACTAAGCAAGTTCTGGAGCCCTCTGCAGCAATCGCCAACTTCCGTTTCTGCTATAGTGCGGGAGGAGGTGCTGCAGGCACTCAAGAGCCCTCTTTCGCCTGTAGTTCCGAGCCCACCATTGCTGTCGGGGACCGACAATCGTCCCACATATGCGGATGCTGCAGAGTCAGGCTTCACCACCGCCCATTCTCGCGTCACCTACAGTTCCGCTGCCCTCAGTGCAGCCAGTGCAGAACTTCGACAATCGTCCGCTGCCCCGACGCAAAGCCAACATTTGGCGCACGCCTGACCGCCGTCCGCTTTGCTTCCACTGCGGTGAACCAGGACATCTCTACCGGGATTGTCCGTATCGACGCCTCGGTCTCCACTTCTTCCGCATCGACTCGCCTCCTCCCCGGTTTGGTCAACGACCCCGAGTTATTGAGGAGTACCTGGCGGAGCAGCGTTCTTCATCTCGTTCGCAGCGTCAGCCCCGCTCGCCTTCGCCAAGGCGCTCCTCCTCGTTCACCTACGGTTCCTCGCGAGAGGACCAAGGCCGCTCGTCTAGCCCTCATCGGGAAAACTGAAAACAGCGACCTTCGGGGGCGAGGCCGCTGGTAGTCGCTGCGTTGAAGACCTCCGGTCGTCGCCGCTTCGATCCGACCGCGAGCTGCTGGTACCGCCACCTAGGGAAGCAAAAAGCATTTCTCTGGACATTCCGGTTATTTTAGACGGTCGCACTACGGTCAATGCATTAGTGGACACCGGTGCCGATTATTCAATTTTGAGTGCTCGCATGGCGACTGTTTTGAAGAAGGTGCTCACTGCTTGGCCAGGTGTGTACCTTCGAACCGCCGGCGAAAGGGGATGTGCACGGCTAGCATTCAGATTAACGGAGTTACGTTCGCCGTTAGTTGCGTTGTTTTAAGTGACTGCTCCCGTGACCTTATCCTCGGCATTGACTTTCTGCGGGAGTACGGAGCAGTTATCGGCCTGCGAAATAGACTCGTCACGTTTTCGATGGGACAATCTACCGAACAAGATAGCAGCAGTCCTTGCAATACCGCACTTCGTGTTTCCGCTGAGAGCCTCTCGCTGCCGCCGCGAAGCAGTGCTCTTGTGGAAGTTACCTGTGACGATTTCCGTACCGGTGATGCTGTAGCGGAGGCGAACCATTCACTCCTGCTTGCTCAAGGCATTTGCGCTCCCCGAAGTTTATTGTCGTTTCACAATGGTCGGGCTGCACTCCTTGTCACAAATTTTTTCTAATGAGCACCGACACTTGTTCCCGGGGGACTGCTATCGCTTTTGCTGACCATGTTAAGCACGATCCGGTCTATTTTGCATCCACGGCAGTAGAAACTAACGAGCCATCTCTTGACAACATCGACATTAACTGTCACTTGTCAAAGGAGAAACGGCGGGCCTTAGAGCACTAGGGCAAACTCCTGCTGGATAGGGTATACTTGCATGCGCCAGTTCATTTATCGATTGCGTCACCCGTTTAGATGCCTGCTTGAATGACTGTGCGGAAACTCACGTGCGGCTGCGTGATGCGTTTTTGCTAGCTTTTCTTTTGTTTTCTTCCTCCGGGGACTGTTCATTGTTCAAACTTGTCTGCTTTCTAATTTCTGCAGGTATTAGCAATGTACTATCTTCACTCGAACTCTGTGCGCTTTTCTCCGATCTTGTTTGTGCCGTCACTCTGATTGGCTACGCTGTTTTGTGATGTCATACCCAAGTGGTCTTGCAAGGGTAAGTTAAACAAAGTCCGGTATAGCCGCCGCTCCAACACGCGAGCCTACCCGACCGATTTTTGAAGTTCGCCAGACTACAGGGACAATAGTGAAGCCTATAGCTAACGATGACCATTTGTAATGCTTTCCGAGTAAAAAAAAAAAAAAGTAACTGCGAAACAGCGGCAATACCTTTCCAGAGAGAAAAAGCGGAAGGAACTTTTCGAAGGAGACATCCGTGTAAGTCTTCGACGTCAGTCCCTTGAGGAAGTGGTAGTAAGAAACTGCACAGTCGTAAGGGTTTCTGGCCACGTAGATATATCTTGCAGATACTCCTGGTGGAAACATGCTGAATGGGAGGTGAGTGATTATGGGCCCGATCCTCGATGGGTTTTCAGCCGGTCCCGCTCCAGTTACTTCGATGAAAGGGCACATGAGACCAAATTCGCCGATATCGGTGGTCGGTTTCGCCCGCGTCAATATGTTCCAGATGATAAACTGCGCCCAGTTAGTGCCACATTTGGGGTATGCTACAAGAATGATATCTCCTTTCCGTGGTTTGTAACTGATTGCTGACATCATGGTCTTATCGCTTTAAAAAGGTAGCATCGGGATCCCGTTTACATCTCTATACAACGATTCGTCCATTCTTGATTTGTCGCTTACTACCTGGATCAGCAATGAAAAAAAAAAAAAAGAACTGTGTTTCACCCGTCACACTGCCTTCAAATCAGAATTGAACAACTATTTTTAGCTACGAGACATCTACTATTCCTATTAGTAAGTATACTGCACCAGTTATAACGTGAACTGCATCTGTTTATGCATAAAATATTCACTTTCCTGAGAATGATTTTTGATAACATTAGAAATGAAAATAGCTCTCCAAGCACAAAGAAAGAACTACATATAAGATATCCAAAGCCTTATTAATTGATTACTTGTATAAGATACACGTCAGTCTCACGTTTTCATTTTTATTCATTCCAAAAGCTTACTCTAGTAGCCCCAATCCAGGAACGCAACGTATATCTGTAAAATTTCGAGCAACATTCTAAAATGTACTATTTCAAAAACAGAGGCAATGTTTTGAGACACAATTGTTTCCGTTATTTGCACTATGAACCCGACATAATTACCCTAAACCATATTCTTTCCTCATTGCTTTCTTGGCAATAGCATTGTCAACCTTTTTTCTTGCTTAGAAGTGAGAACATTATCGAGAACAGAGTCGCAAAATCCTCCTCAGCATCCAGAGGTATCACGAAAAAGGTATAGCAAGCAATATTGCGGCTTAACACCCGGAGGTGGCCGAAACCAGAACTGGCGTAAAAATTAAAATGTTTACATATTTTTTTTTGCAATGAGTGGAGCGCGAAGCAAGATCTCTACATGAACCAGTGTTCCTTAGGAGTTTCGTAAACCAATACTTTCTTTCTCGCTATTCTCCGCCTAGAAATTATGCTTGTAAAATCGCCAGTGTAAAGATCGTTTAGGCATAATTTATTCTGAACAAAAGTAATCATATCGCTGTAAAATAAAGCGAATTGCTTGGCCATTATACATGTAACAGGTATCACCTTTATTGTCGCGGTAGCTCAGCGGTCAGGGCGCTCGACTGCCGAAGCCGAGCACATGGAATCGAATCACGTCTGCTGCCCCCTTTTTCGATGGAGGCGAAAAACAAGGTGACCGTGTGCATTGTGATTTCAGTGCAAGTTAACCCCTGGCGGTCAACATTTCTGATGCGCTCAACTACGGAGTTTACCATAGCCTGAGCCGCTATGATAAACGCTATAAACTGAACAAAAAAAAAACCTTTATTGTACTGCATCTTTACGGCAAGTATTGTGACACATTCATGATTACTGCCCATAGTAAAATTGTCCCAGGCAGAGAAGCCGCGTTTGCAAAGTTTCCATATGAGAATACATACACTAAAATGGAATGAAAGTATCTCAAATATAAAAGCTTACCTTGCAGCAGAGAGTTTCACTGCCGCGTATCATTGGCAAGCGAAGTGGCTGGACTGAGGATGGCGGAAAGAAAGCCTCATTTATCGCGCACAGTTGCATTGGTTTGTCTTTTTTATCTCCCATTATGGTATTACAATCTGATAAAGAGATGAGGTAAATGAGTCTTTTTCTGGCGAATCGGTAAGATAGCTAGACAGCCCTATGAAGGAGTGCCTCTTCTCGTCAGGATAGCAGTCTAGATGTAGGAACGCCGTTCAGCTTGTTAGGCATGTATCGTTGAACACTATCGTCTGAAGCAGCTACATTTATTACTAATAAATTACGTTCATGAATACTCGGGCAGCCATTTACTAAGAAAAAACGTTCCACCAACCCTATTACATGTGCTGCATGGAATAGGACGACGTTGAAAAAATAATATAGAAAAATAGTGCATACAGGGCGGAAAGCTGGGCCACATGGAATACGCTGACGACTTGAAAACCAAGCGCGAAAGAAACACGAAGATGTCTGCCTCGTCGTTAAGTCCTCTTGTTTCTTTTGCGCTTTGTTTTCAAATCGTGAGCGTATTGAAAGACCCTGAAATTAACTACAGTACAAAAAAAAAAATCATTGGCAAATATGGTGAAAAGCAACGGAGATAAAACCGCACCTTGTGGAACACCAGTCTATATGGGCACATTTACTGAAACATTCTTTGTTTAAGGATACTAATTGTGATCGGTCGGAAGTATAGTTTGTTAGCACATCATGAAGTGGTTCACGGAAACCTGAACAATGTAATTTATTTATTATAATAACATAGCTAACAGTATTAAAGACTTCATTAGCACCCTCCCCGCCGGGGTGGCGCAGTGGTTACGGCGCTCGACTACTGTTCCCAAGGACGCGGGATCGAATCCCGGCCTCGGCGGCAGCTTTTCGGTGGAGGCGAAAAGCAAGGCGCCCGTGTGCTGTGCGATGTCAGTGCACGTTAAAGAACCCCAGGTGGTCGAAATTTCCGGAGTCCTCCACTACGGCGTCTCTCATAGCCTGAGTTGCTTTGGGACGTTAAACCCCACAAACCAACCAACCATCATTAGCACCGAAAAACTTAGCTAGGCTGAAGAAGTTATTATCTATTGCAGTGTGAGTACGTCTGCAAATTCTTCCAAAAGAGATATAGCCCACTTTGCGCGTGACAAAACCATATTGACGAAGAGACAAATTGGAAAGCTTGTTTGTAAAGGAGTTCATCGTTGCTGCCAGATATGTTCTAATTTTTTATTTATTATCGGCAGAACTGAAATATGTCTGACTTTTCCATTCTATCTTTGCCGTTAATCGCAATCATATGCATAGTACTAAGCACTGAAAGTACGAGTAAGTACTCTTTTTCAATTTCCTGCTGCTGGCAGTAGCGGAAAGTTATGCCACAATCTGCGAGCAGGGCTTTGTGACACAGCGTTATTGCCGATTGGCAACAAACAAAAATTATTTCAACAAATTCAAACCTGGTTTTTCAAGTTGTAAGCGACATTGCAGCCTATGCCACACATTTGCGTGCTCACGGCAGGTCACAGTCCTTCCAGAGCATCATGACATCACTATCTCCAATTTTTCTCGCGATCCATTCCTTCGTTCTTGCTATCTGATCAGACGTGAAATAGTTTTTCCAATCACCCACAATTCCCTTTCGCACAAATCCTGCCCCCTCATGCATTTCTACATTCTCCCTGCTCATATCTTTAGGGCCTTCGAACGGCATACCCTTTTTCCGTGCCAACTCAGCAGTTTTCTTCATCCTCTCCGCTGGTCCATATTTGAATAAGGCCTTCATACTGTTGAGACTTGATGCCTCTATGACTCTTTCTAATAAGCTTGGATCTTCACGCAAGGCAGCGCCATGCTTCTCTCCCAGGAAGTCGGCGATGCAGAGCACCTGCGCCTTGATGTCGGTCTTCAGTTGCTCGTAGGTGACGAACAGGACATTGTCGTCATGCCGGTGTTCGTACCATGGAAGAAGGTGATCAAAGTAGTCACCGTAGATTGCCTGCGCAAAAAAAAAAAATCAGCGATTGATACGTCATGCAATCATTTTCTGCGTTATTTAGCTCGCAAGCTTAAAATTTAAATTCGTCTGCTTTATCTTCCTTCCAAAGCACAAAGAAGATATTGACCTCAGACTAAGACCAATCCGGGTTAATTTTGCGCCTTCAAAATTGCGCGGGATTGAAGCTTGATTGACTAGTTTATGTATAATAAGGTTAGCTTACCTTCCCATTCAAGAACATAGAAAGGAACCTTTCGAAAGAGACGTCGGAGACTGTCTTTGGCGTGGAGCCTTTCATGAAGTGGTAGAAAGAGACAACACAGTCGTAGGGGTTCCTTGCGACGTATACGTACTTTGCATGCTCCACGGGGGGAAATACGCTCATAGGAAGGTGGGTCATGATGGGTCCCATTCGTGCCGGGTTTTCAGCGGCTCCTGCTCCGCCCATTTCAATGAATGGGCACATTAGACTCAATTGAGCGACGTCCGAATTCTGCTTGGCGCCCGTTATAATGTTCCAGATGATCATCTGCATCCAGTTGGTACCGCACTTGGGGTATGTGACAGTTATTATGTCGCCTTCCCGTGGTTTGTAGCTCATGGCAGATAGGATAGATTCTTCCCCAAATGCCTTGTGCATCCACACACCGCCGACGTCTCTGTATGATTCTTCGTCCATGGTCACTGTATTTACCCTTACTGCGACCTGTGTACCAAAAGATAAATCTCAATCACGATAAGGCACTGCTTCAATATACCCTTCAGTGAAAAATATTTTGGGGACAAACTGGTGATTATCTGCCTAAAAAGGAACGCAGCAAATATAGCAAACAGAAATTGAAAGAAGAATAGTACATGCGCTACTTGGAACGCTTTATTGATTTAAGAAATAGCTCTACATTGGACATGAGAAAAGAAAGGAAGAAATGGCAACTAGAGGCTGGTGCGCGTGCGACAAATGAGGAGGAAAGAGAAGGCATAAACAGAGCTAATTCAACAGAATCTAAAACACCTTAAGACTTGCACTCTTTGCATCTTTTATGTATCTTGACTGCGGTTGATAACACAAGCACTTCCACTCATTACTGGGCGCGTCTCTATCTACATACGCCTATTTTATATTTATTTATTCTATCTGATCTTGAAGCTCACTTCACATGTTGTGTTCCTTCTACCCACAGTACTTGCTTGCGGCAGATTTGAACTTGCTCCTTTTAAGAAAAATTTGTAATCTCGTAATTGTTATTCGATACAATTGCCACTTTGGAGGATGACAATTTTCCCATATGTCAATGGGATCCTATTGGTAGCTCGCATGAAACGCTGAGAGTGCCATTTTCCTGTACAGAGCAGCAGTCGACCGGGGAACGGGCCGCGCAAACAGGTCCGAAGCGATGGTTTAGTCGGGTCGTGGGCTCCACCGAGGCATACTAAAGCGAAAAGGTAAAGTCCGGATGAGACGGCTGTGGGTTTTTCAATATACCAAAAGTACGATTGCACAAATGCGACCAGAGCAGGGGCGATCGGAACGTCGCTGACGAGAATGGCTGCACGCATCAAAAGACGGCATTCACAGAAGTCCGGACAAATACGAAGTGTGAGCATGTACTTTCTTGTCAGAATTGCAGTCATCGAAAAGTTTTGACGGTCGACCTGCAAAATGAACATGTGAAGCTAGGTTCACGCATTCGAGGTTCACGCATACACCACATTCGTCCGCGACGTTCCGATCGCTGGACTTGTCGCATTCGTGCAAGCGTACCTTCAGTATTTTGAAAAACCCCACAGTCATCTTGTCCGGACTTCACCTTTTACACTTCAGTCGGCGTTCGGCTATTACAGCCCACGACTGCACAGTGGACAATTGCTTTGACACTATTTGCGCGGCCCACTCCGCTGTCGACTGCTGCACTGTACAGAAAAATGGCGCTCTCCACGCTTCGGGCAAGCTCCCGATATACAAACCCCACAGTATACAATTTACACGAGAACATTCATAATATACACGAGGACATTAATGTTTGGCCTATTGTGTCCTACCAAAATTTCAGAAAATAACCATTTATGGAAATAATTGGAGCTTGCTAGGAGAAGGAAAAACAATAGGAACTTTTTACTCTACGGCACATACTTTAGACTAAGAGAAGCTCTATAGGAGTATGAAATCACCACTCGTCTGATTTTCGTTTCTAAAGCTAGTAGTCTATGAGGGACAGATTCGTAATCTAAAGTAGGCGGGATATTTCCCTCAGTTTTAAGCTTTCTTACGGAAACGTCGATAAAACTGTTGAAAACAGAAATAAAATGACACAGGGAGGAAGGTGGCATTGCATTTTGCGGAGAAAAGCTTTGATTGACAGGTCCCTAAACCAAAACACGCGGGTTTTACTTCTTCACTTTTAAGCGCTGTTAATGGCGCCCAATCTAAAGTAAAAACACAGTGGTGGGTAAAGTGATAGAGGTGCATCAAGTTATAAATGAGCGGGAGAACATCTGTTAGCCACCCTTTGCTCATGAAACGCAAAGACGTTTTGTTAACTACTTCAGACCTGTGGCATGAGCTGAGCTCCTCTCGCTGCTTGCCTCCTGATCCCGCACGTGCTTCCTCACGTGAAGCTTTCCCCCTCCTCTCGTCTTTAAATACGAAATGGTTTCAAACAGTTAATAACCAGTTGCAAGAAGCGCATGCTCTGTCATTGTTCCTCTTTCTTTATGTTGTCTAGTTTGCGCTTCCTAGCATAACAGTAGTGTAGCCTTCCTATTTTGTTTTATTTCTGAGAGGAAGAGAATAGTTTCTGAAATTTCACAATCATATGAGCCAGGATCAATTTGGATGGTTTTTACGATGTGTGACACGACATTACAAACTATCGCTTGTAACCTATTTCAAACCAGCGGGAGAGAGCAAAGTGCCAGAATACAGGGTCCTAGAGTCGGACACGACTGAACGACTGAACTGAACTGAACTGAATTGTTGCCTTTCCTCGGGCAAAATTTACGCCTCTGTTCGCACGTCACATTGACTACCTTTCGAACAGGAAATACACCACTCGAACACATTATTTACTGAATGCCCTGTTTTCGAGACTGCTAAGCTGAAATAAATGTGAATAAAAATAAGCCACAAGTCAACACGAAAGTCGGAGCTCTGATATATTTGTCCTCTGTTTTTCCATAATTGTATTCGCTACATATTTACAGATCCTAATTTAAAAATTTAAATATCGGTAAAAATAAGCCAGAAGCCTCGAAATAGCCTTCGAGTCTTCGCGCAGAGAAAAGAGAGCAAATATATATTGTCGCCAACACACGTAGCAAGCAGCAGAACAACCGAGCTGGCCCTTTTAATCAAGCGAAGCTCGAGAGAGACGAGGACGACGCCCAGCCACATGCCAAGGCATTCGGCCATTTGGCGGCCAAATGCCTTGTATCCCCTATTGTATCCTATTGTATCCGAATGGCTATTGTATCCCCACAATGCCTCGTCAGAAGCATAAGGCATTGTGTGGATACAATAGGTATGAGGTATTAAGGGGTATTTGGAAAGGAATTATGGTGTCCGGGCTTACTCTCGGAAATGCGGTTTTGTGCTTAAAATCAAAGGTACAGTCGACATTAGAAATAAATCAGAGATTCGTATGACGATTAGCACTAGGGTGCCCACGGCAAAACTACACATGAGGCGGTACAGGGATATATGGGCTGGGCATCTTTCGAAGTACGGGAAGCTCAGAGTAAAATATTGTATGAGGAACGCCTGAGGAAGTTGGACAGTAACAGATGCGCTGCTAAAGTATTTAAATCAGTTCAGTTCAGTCGTTCAGTCGTGTCCGACTCTTCGTGACCCTATGGACCATATCACGCCGCGCTTCCCGGTCTCTCACTGTCTTCCTAACATCACATAACATCATCTGCAGCGCCTCGAGGATGCCATCTAACCATCGCGTTCGCTGCCTACCCATTCTCCGGTTACCCTGAACCTTTCCCAATATCAAATCTTTCTCCAGCGACTCCTCTCTTCTCATCAGATGACCAAAGTAGCTGAGCTTCAACTTTAGAATTTGACCCTCCAATGAGCAGTCAGGGTTTATTGTCGACTGATTTGATCTTCTGGCCGTCCAAGGAACTCTCAAGAGTCTCCGCCAGTACCACAATTCAAACGCGTCAATTCTTCGGCGGTCAGCCTTCTTCACAGTCACACTCTCGCATCCATACGTCACAACTGGAAAGACCATAGCACGAGTTATACGGATCTTGGTTGGCAGTCTAATGTCTCTGTTGTTTACTAGGCGGTCAAGGCTAGCCATGGCTCTCTTTCCCAGAAGCAGGCGTCTCCAAATTTCATGACTGCAGTCTCCTTCCGAGGTAATCTTGGAGCCCAAGAAGAGAAAATCTGTCATAGCTTCCACTTCTTGTAAGTATTTACATACCTGTACTTAAAAAGCGTTGACTCACAATGGAGTAAAAGAACTAGGAAACTAACTAGTAAGTATGCTATTCACAAGGAGGGAGAAATAAAGGGCATTAAGCAACAGGTGAAAAACACAGAAGGCAAAAATTGGATAAATTCGATGGAAAAGATACAGTGTGTAGAATTATACCGAAAGTGGAAAAGGCAGATCAGGAAGGAAGATTTCTTTGATAACTCAAGAGGCAGTGCCCTACTTTTTGAAGCTAGATAAAGGAGCCTTAGAACACGCAGCTACAAAAAGAAATTTAACAATGGAGATGACGCATGTGCTGTATGTGGTAACTCGAGTGAAACAATTGACCATACTATACACGAATGTAATGGTATCCATCCGGAAGTTGATGCAGGCGCAATTACTGTTCCTGAAGCTCTGGAGTTTAGAGATACCAGTGGCGGGGTGAATAAACCTGCGGTGGAAACTAGCAAAAAACGACTGGAAGATTGGTGGCTTAAAAGCAGAGAAGTGACATAATGTTAGTAATGTAGAAACAAAAATTTAATAAATAGAATGGTGGTTTAGTTAACTAATCTAAATCAATAATTAAGATATAAGTAGAAAAATGAGCATGATAGCTACTGCTACCACCTCGTTTCAAAGGGGACGCTTCTATATTACATCCATCCATCCATCCTTTCATGGTGTGGCAATATTATATTTCGCATAACAAGAAATATTTCATTAAACGCATAAAAGTAAATTGCATAAGTAACACAAATTTGTATAAAGTGTCATGGGGTATTATAGAAAAACAGTCTAGAAAAGCAGCCATTGTCTGCAAACATGTGAGAAATTTAACTAGCGGAACACCGCGGAATAGCACAAGGAGCATAATCATCGACATGAAAGAAAAGAAACAAGCATTGATAACTTTTAACTACTGTTCTGCGGAATCCAAATAAATTTGTTATACCTATATCTCGTTATCTATGACATATTTCAGGTGTAATTGCAGGATAAAAAAGAACGTTTAGGCGGAAATAAAACAACACAAACCTTTATTAAGGCGTACAAAATGCTTACCAAAGAAATATGGCTTTAGGGATACAGTTTTTAGAACTGGGTATCGCTTCAACACCCATGCATATGGAGCAACGCTGAAGCAAATCAAAGCAATATAAGCACGTTGAATGAAATGTTAGAGTTCATAAATATCAGCGAACAACACCGAATATTAAATTTTTCATAAGAAATGAACGAGCTCTGGATGCGACAATGTAGAAAATGTGAGAACTTATAAATTGTTCAACAGCCTTTTGAAAGCAATAAAAAGGAGTTTTCGAATCGCTCTCATAAGCAGACAGCCCAAATGGCTGATTTGGCATTGCTATTCCCAACCACTCATTTTGACGACAAGAGGTGTAGCTCTCCATGCTCCCCAGCCGTTCGGAGCCCGACAAGATGAGCACAGCACGCGTATATTCAATATCGATGTAAAATATATCATTTGCTATAGAAAGGCTTCATGCGTCCTCTCACCTTATTGAAGCATCCGAAATGCAGGTAAGCTACTCCGACTACGCCGTTCCTTACCACTGCAGGTGCAGCCCGCTAAAAGAGCAACTTTCCTAGTGGCCGTGTGGAAGGAACGCACGGATAAACTGGTCACGTATCGTGTTGTTGACGCCAAGCAGCCAGGTCAGCGTCCTTCTGAGCGGCCCACGTTTATGGGACACACAAGTGCGCAGTACGCGCCTAAGCTGATTGCACACCTCTCGGGCGGACGACAAGAAGACTCCTGTGCCAAAGTATGAGTACCTCGATAGCGGCTATAATTAGTCTCAGCAAGAAGCGAAGCTGAATGAAAATTCTCGACAGCCCGCACTTTAAAGTTGCAGGCTATAGTTTGTAATTCACGATGCAGGATTCATGGCGCAGCCCTGCATAACGGTCTGCCTATCCGCCCATTATGGCCTGCATTCGCCCAAGAAAGTGACTCGAATCAATGCGTACCCCGGCAAACGTCTCCGAACTGCGTTTATTTCGCCATTGCGCAGCTCGAAAAGAAAAAGAATTGCCGTTGTAGTTCTCATATGTACCTTGGGGATTGCGGAATCTCTTAAACAAACTGAGCAAAAACTAAACACTTAAAGCGTTTCTACATTTACTATGAAGTATGACATTCCAAGCATTTGTTAGGGCATTACACATTTGCTCTGGAAATCGAATGAAAACCATAAATCAGTTTAATGGCATATCTTTCTCTAATGTTTATAATCCGAAAGGGCACATAAAATACCTTCTATACGGCTTTCCTACATTTTAAAAATGACACATGTCAGATTTATTTATGCCGTAGAAAGATGACCACGTTTCAAAAAATGCTTGAAATGTGTAAATTGCAGAGCGGCACCCGTCAGCATACTTCAGAGCCGCTCCCTGCTCACTGCGCTGTAAACATAAATAAGTCCAAAAAAGGAGCATAAATGGTTGACGTCACCCATAAATTCCTTACGGCCAAACTGTGAAACTCCTTATAAGAAGTAACGATGAGGAGATCCCCTTTTTTACTACTGTCACAAAATAAAGAAGTAGTATTGAGTCTTGCAATAAATATGCTCCTTCTACAAAAAGGAGTTTGTCCGCATGAACACTCCTCCAGACATTTAAAAAACTCCTTCCTCGGCATCTTGGCGCTCGGCCGCCGCCTGGCGGCAGCTCACTTTTCGCCGTGCTAGCCGGTGACAACGTACTCATCGCTGCTTGCTCGTTTGGCGCTTCTGCTTGTGTTTCTTTCGCGCGTGCTTACCGTCACACAAGACACCCGGTTACCGTCGCCTTCTGGAAAATAATGCTGCACAAACTGCCTCTGAAGACGCCAGCAAGTTGAAGGAACTGTTGCTTCTCCGGCACCGCCGACCAGCGAGAGGCCCAGCAAGGCCTAGTTCTGCTTGCCAACATGGCGGTGTGCGACGCATCGGCATTCATGATCCCTGCCACCACCTGCTCTTCGCCATTTTTTTTTGTGCCTGTTTGCCGTGGTACAACGACTGTGTTCCATCGACCTGTGCAACAAAGGGCTCAAAGAAACTGTTTAAGCAACGCCTGCAGACTGCTGCCGCTTCGACGGGTTGAAATGGCTGTGTGGTTGACGAATGTTTCTTAGGTGTGACCCCTCGTTCGTTCGCTGCTGCTTTACGTGCATCGGCCAAGATAACCAACATAACCAGCATTTTCATTGGCTGAAAAGCAAATGAAAATACTCCTCATGCTAGTTAGGCCATTGACGCGTATGCAATTATGCCAGTTTTAAGTCACTGTGCAGCGACAGGCTGCGATTTCCGCAAGGAATGTGGGGCTGCCGAGGTAAAATGGCTTGCTTTGTCATCATTCCGTGGAGCCAACTTATCCACTAAAATAAGTACCTTGGAAAATTATTTTTACTTTCCGTAAAAGGAATACAATGGCAGTACAGTCGTACCTCGTTGCGTTATTATGTCCGGCTGTATCCACAGTTCTTCAGGGATGTAAACTTTATTGTGCTGTCCAGGGTATGATCGCGGTGAAAATTTAGGAACCTATCGGGCCTGGTGTATTTTGACGAAGTTATGAACGGCAACAAGGAAAGTAATCACCTATATTAATGGGTGGTTTATTTTTTTCGTCTTTTATAAAAAGACCCAGCGACGAAAGTGAAACATGTAGTGTTTATTCTTTGTAGTCGTAACATGATAAATTGTGTTGTCCTCACGAAATGGGACATTCAAATCACAGGCTATGAAAATTTTCCTTTCTGCCTGATGGTGTCGAAATGCAACGTGAAATTTTGGCAGCGGACAAGAGGTGTGTCAAGTTCGGTGAACTTTTTGATGCGGTATTTGGTCTCCCGCACAGAGTGTATGACGTGAGGTAGCTGCTCAGTGTGCATCTGTTCCCGGTCACGGCGATTACCAAATTCGTGGAAGCGCGGACGCACGACGCAGGCTGCACCCACCGCTGCAGAGCACTCGTTCCGTCCACGTTTTGCCTTCCTACTATAGATGTGATTCCAGAGCGCAGCTTTGTACAGTGTTCACAGTGTTTAAGATCATTCCTGTGGCCAGTGGACGTTCTTTTTTGCCTTCTCATTTCGCTACGTGCGCGTCATTCCCTCTGCTTATGTGCATATAGCCTATTGTGAGGAAGCAGGTGTACGGTGGCTGATCAGTGCTGATGAGGCTTCAATGAGTCTTTTGAGCCTTGGGTGCTCAAATGAAGTTTGACCCCTCAGCAACAGCTTTCTTTTTTTTATATATAAGGAACCTTAGCGATTGTTCCCGCAGAATTTGTCCCGTGTGCACGTGTGCAGAAGAGGAAACTTAAGGGAAGGCAGAGGTTCGGATTGCAGTCACTTCAATGTGGTTTGTATGTTTTCTTGGGACCTCTGCTTTCCCAACTATTTGATTAGCCGATATCAGTTCCCCAAATTTTGGTTACCTGACGGAAACTTTATGTTCCTTTTCCTAACCACCGATTGAAGGTTGAAGGTTTGAATGTTTATTAAAACGAAATACATATCAATCATAAGTGCATAAAAAAGTTTGTACAGTAGGAGGCCCCGAAGTAAGACTGTCTGGGGGACCGCCCATCAGGAATAGGAGGCCCCGAAGTAAGACTGTCTGGGGGACCGCCCATCAGGAATACATGAGTATAAATACACAAGTGTGGCAAAAAATTTCGCCTAATTTCTTCTTGGGTGCCGTCCCCGCCAAGAGCAGAGACAGAGGGCTTAAATCTAAGCGCTTTGGGGTAACCAGGGCTGATTTCGCCTAATCAAAGTTTCAGTCATGTAAATAGTTTTCTTCTTGTTTATTCTTCTTTTAATTATGTGTAAATAAAAAGGTAACATTCCTTTCCTGCCGATGACTAATGTGAATGTTAGCGAATCCGAATCGTATGTCCATTAATAAACCTCAATTTCACCATCAACAAATGTTCTCCCAACATCACCACCGGAAAGGGAAACTCAATTAAGTGGAAACGATTGCGCGCTACCTCTTTGGTTGATTGGGCCCCTTGTTCAAAAATGTGTCAGCTTTGAACGTTGTCAGCTTTTTGCATCGCAAAAGTCCAAAAATGAGCGTATTCCGCTTTCTTTCTTCGTTTCCAGTTTGCGAGGTTTTTCATGCTGCTTGTCAAACTACCAATACCGAGAAGGCAACAAAGAAAAATAGAAAAACGACTCCAGAGGCTCCTGCTGCGAATGCGAATGCAAGAGCAGAATATAACGTGGGCTGGAACACGGAATCGGTTACAATGTACAGGGTTATCCACTTGTGGCTATAACATAGTCACTGCTTTCAAAGCAACATTGCGTCGCACGCAGACGCATATCGATGCGAAACGATATATGCACAGAGGGAGCCAGACGTGCAGCTTCACATGACCTGCCACTTAGCTTTATTGCGAGGACGGGTTGGACGCAATGACGATTACAAAGCAGAGAGCTTGTTATAGCTAGAAGTAGACGTGGCTGTACAACGAACCTTTCTCTCCCTACTTGTCCCCGCGACGCATACGCAGCACGACGGCGCCCTTACAATGAACCGCAGCGGGCTACCCAATCACTCACTGCGTGTGCAAGACGCGGTTCTTCGTACACATGCTATAATTTCAGTTGAAATTTAAACCTGCGTCAATAACCCATGAGGAACTCATTAGCTGAAATAACCTGCCGTACAAAACAGTTACACTGTTCCTTTCGGTGTAGTAGACCATCCAAAAGCAATGCAAAAGTACCAGTGCGTCTGCAAAAATATTTTTTTTTTAACTTTAATTCTTCACAACAAAAAGGTCCGCAAGCGAGGCTTGTTTCAGTTCACAGCATATCATTAGTAGGCATGTATGAAGAGACTGTGCAGGTCCTAATATCCTGAAAAACGAGTTCAGCACCTCTCAGCCGACTAGTATTAATACTGGTATGCAGTACTGGCGCTAATCGCTAATCGTAAAAAAAAATATCAATAATGGCGGATTTACTACAAATATATTCTCAATTGGTATATTTGCACCTCAGTGAAACTGAACTTGAACCGTCTATTATTATGCGAGCTTATATGCGTGCAATTGCTTTAGTGTGGTTTTCTTTCTTTCTAGCAGAAGGAGCCACCTTTGCAGTCATCTTCTGTAAGCAGCGATAACGAGAGATGCCTGAATGTCGACAAGCAATGACTCAAAAAGTGTCCTACATGGTTAGAGTGTGCCATCTCCGTTTTTACTTTTCATGAATTTTAGAAAGAATACCTAAGAGCATCGGTCAAGTCATTCCACCTTTGGTTCTCTGCAATGTTCCAAAGCCAGTTCTAATTATTTGGCTGTGGTATACTGTAGCAATAAAAGAATTTTTTGAAATCAGTGTTTATAATTCTATTGATGCATCTACACTGGAACACAAAGCTTTAAAATTAGGCTTGTGTTGTAGTGCTGCATTTAAAATGAGCTCCCTAATGAAGGGAACTATACTCCTTTGACATACTGAATGCCACATTATAGCAGTAAAAATTAATACTAAAATTACTTGTTTGCACCACTTTTACGGAAGGAGGCGAAATACTTCTCAAAGAAGCATTTAACTGTGCTATTAGACGCCACGATAACTTCTTAAAGACCCGACATATACTCCAAAAAGAACCCCTGCCCTGAGAGAAGTAAAATGTTTACTCCTTTGAGCTCCTTAAATACCTCTCCACACGTGAGAGTAAAGCCGATACTCCTTTTCTGAGGAGTAAAAAAAATCGTCTGTCGGGAGTGCGCTAGGTTGCGGACCATTTACTCCTCTTTGGGTGTTTCGGAGTTTACAATGTAGACTTCTAGGCCTAACATGTTTCGCGCGGACGCCAGACCTAAGGGTTTTCTATACCCCTCCGTTGCCCTCATGAAGCAGGTGTTTAACACAATTAAGGGGCGTACAGTGAAGGCTGCACTATGCAGCGCTGCCAGCTGCGTATGAAAGTGATTTCTGTTGCTCGTATAAAACCAAACCAAAATTCTAGAAATTACTTCTCTCAGGTGTGTGCTTCAGTCATGCTTTTAACGTTAGCATTTATTTACTTTGTCTTCAATATTTGTTTAATTCGAAAAGATTTCGATTTATTTATTTATTTAGTCATCTATATATTACTCTAATATCAAAGCCAAAGTTAAAGCAGGAGGGGCCTAAATGGCAAGAAAAGACATATAACGTGAAAAACATATCTGAAAAACCCAAGTGACTTTTGATCTGGAATTGTGAAATGTGGAGCAGGGACAAAGAATATATTATTTGCAGCCTTAGAAGGCTTGTAGACTATTGAAGAGAAAGTAACGAAATGAGATTAAAGAAATAATTACGAGCTGAATAGCAAACTAAAACATGACATGGCTTTTATGTGCAATTCAAGATGTGTCCTTCAGTCCGCCTCAGAACTGAATGCGGTTATTGGGCAAATTGTTCCAATTTGTTATTGTTTGTCCTTGCGAAGTAAGGTGTTAAGTTTGCGTAGCGTTGCAGAAGAACTATTACTTTTCGTGCATTCGCCGGAGAAGGGGTAGGCAGCGAACGCGATGGTTAGATGGCATTCTCGAGGCATTGCAGATGAAGCTATGTGATGTTAAGAAGATAGTGAGAGACCGGAAAGCGTGGCGTGACATGGTCCATAGGGTCACGAAGAGTCGGACACGACTGAACGCCTGAACTGAACTGAACTGAACGAAGAAGGTTCATAAAAGCATCGGGATAACCAGTGGAGGCCCCTGGTACTGGATCTCATTTCGAGACAACCGCCAGAAGCCCGCCATGGAGCGCTGTTTTGCTGCTTTTCTTGTCACTCAGCTTGAAACACCCTGCAGCATAAGAAATGAAGTAATAAATTTTACGAGGCACAAATTACTTGCCCAGGATATCGGCGGGCGGTCGTGCCAGGTGTAGTTCTCCTCCGAAGAAGACGCCAACAAAGAGGAGAGGGGGGGGGGGGGTTAGAATGGAGGAAAAGTGATCAAGGTTGGCACTGACAGAATACCATGACGGGTGAGCGCGCATAAAGGGAGAACCACGTTGGCTAGACTGAATTGTGCTTTCGCGGTAGGGAACTGGCTGCTTGCAGTGCCTGTATGCGTGAGCACATGCATAAAACATAAGAACAATAAATAATAAATAAAGGATGCATAATGTAGATGTAACATCGGAGCTGTTACTGTTAGAGCATTTGCGATGGATCAGAAAAAACGAGAAGCCTGTTCGGCAACGTTCAGTCCGATGAAAGTTAATATTGACGGATTCTAGGATGTGCAGTGTTCTGCAAGTTTATCGAGAGCTTTTTGTGAAACAATCTCCCGCCTCAATTTTAGGTACGTGTGCGGTGAAACCAAGCAGAAAGCTGGTGCTTTTTTAACCATTTTTTTGTGTGTGAGTGTTATAGTGGTGCTTACCTGATTCGGCCTCACATGACGAGAGACCAGATCAGTCTGTGACGAGGTTGAAGAAGATAAATACGCGAACGCCAATTTTCTGAAGACAGGCAGTGGTGGTGTCATACCGTGCTTGCCTAGGTGCTTTAGAAACGCGGCGCTTTCCTTCATGCGACACGAGATGGCACCACAACTGCTTTTTGTGCGATGCTCGGCGTTGGCGTCTTATGCTCCTCAATCTCGTCGCATACGGGTTTGATTTTGCGGCCAAACCTGGAGAACACCATGCCTAAACTTGCTACGCAGCAAAAGGATCTCCAACGCGCAAGATTTGTCTGCTGTTTAAGCGCAAACGAGTTTCTGATTGAGGCGGGAGAAGTTTTCAAAAGGATTCTGATAAAGTTGCAGAAAACTGTATAACATAAGGTTTCACTTTTGACAATAGAATCTTGCACGTTGCTTCCTCATAATCTAAAACAAATATCTATTTTTCAGCCAAAATTTGTGCCTAGGGGCTTAGCGACGGGCATTCGCTAGGAGTCGCCGCAATTACATAACAGTCCAACACCACCCCGCGAGCATCACTGAAAGTACTGCAGGATCGCTGTGGCGCAGCTGCTGTAGGGGTCCGGGTAGATTAGCACGAAACCGAAGGCTTCGCAAAAGAAAGCATGTGACTTAATGGATCTTTCTGCCGTGATTTACACCTTGGATGTTTTACTTCCAACTTTTTCTATTTTGCAGAATGAAATTAAATAATGCGCGCGCTTTTTTTTTAAAGTTTTTTGAAGCAGAACTTGCGAATGAATTGAAGGAGGGGATGTCCGGTTGTGAAAATATAAATACTTGCACGCCTCCGACGATCAACGAGTAGCCGCCGTTCATCCTAATAGACGTTTTTTATGTTTTTGGGGAGTGTTTTCCCATGGCCGGTACGGCCAGCGCCGTAACACGTGTGAAGTTGTAGTGATGTGGCGACGCGGCATAGGTTCTATGTCTGAAAGGTGTGGTATCGAAAGGCCCTATGCATAGTGGTTTTTTAGCATTTAAGACACTAAGTTCGGCTAAAACATGTCCTTGAATGCAATCTAATCTGTGTCTGCTCAGATGAAAGCTCCGGGACAAAACAGTTGAGGAAACGGGATCATGCTGATCTGCATACCCGGCCGCATAGACCGTGATGCCATAGTTGCCACGTATTTTGCATATTTTTACAACAACAAATATTTTACAACAGTCTGAGGACATCACAATAGTTCCAGCGTCTCGAAAGTATTAAAGTAGTTAAGCTGATCAAGTAGCACAGGGGAAGGATTTCCAGCAAAGATGAAAGTTCATGGAGACGGCGAAGTATAATGAACAGTGCGAGGATGTGTTGCATGCCGCTGCACGCGGGGTATCTGCTGCGGTGATAGATACGGAAGATCGTACCCGCTTCCTAATCAAATTTCCTGTATTTGAATCCGCTCATTTTGGAGGGAGTTTTTCTCTCTGTGCACGGCACAAGCTTCACGCAAGGTTTGTGGCTGGATTTTACCGTCTTAAGTATATTACACTAAAAATATGGACGCAGTACAGATTTAATGGTACTTATCCAATACACAAAAATTTGATCACGAACCAGCGAATCTGGTGCGTTTATGAGGGTATAAAATATGCTCAACACAAGAATTGTTAGACAAAGAAAACTGCTTGCATATGGAGGAAGCCGTTGCTATTTATCATCTGGCGCAGGTGAATTTAAATATTCCAAGTTAGCACATACCGGATTCCAGCTGAACTAAGTTTCCTTCACACACTTCCACCATTGGCGATATTTTCTTCATGGAGGAGACGGGTGGTAATCCTTTGGAGCCATATATATACCTAATCTTCCATTAGAAAATAAAAAGGGTATGCCCAACCAAGGCGAAATAAATCGGCCTATGAGAAAAATCTTCGTACAATATTTTTCCTTTCGCAAATTCCCGTTGTACCCCACACGTTTACCAGATGTTAATTTTAGAGTGCGTATGGTCGGCCCAATACCATGTGTTACGTAAAATCGGTTCTGCAGTAGACAGTCCTCCCCGCGTGCCGTTGTTTTCTGGAGACGGCATAAGTTTGCTATCGAAAGGGAACGAATGGCGACAGGTACAACAGACGTATTTCTGAGGGTGGACGTAGAGCGGTAATCAAATTCTGAGCGATCTCTTTTCATCTAGAACGTTTTTAATAATATAGCGATCGGCTAGCAATTGCTCCGAATGTCGATTTTATAACACGAAGGATAGGCCTCTTAATTTGCCTTCGCAACAAGAAAAAAAATGCTTGCTCCCTATTCTTCACTGATGCTTAGCGAGGAAACTTGAATCTATGTGGCGCACAAGATGTATTCATAGCCTAAATCCCCCGGTAACCGACAAACACTGTATATTGTGCCTTGGGTAATGTTTGCCGCGAGATAGCCGCAGTCAGGATGTCTATATACAGCTATTTAACAGGGTTAATGGAGAAAGAATATGTGTTCATGCCTCTGGTATTGAATCGACAACCCTATGATTTATGTTTAAATCGACTATCTTTTCTCATTGAAGAGATGCAGAAGCATCCTTGCCTCAGTCGGACTGCAGCGGTTTCCCCACGGCGAGGCGGCTAGCTTATCCTCACAGACACGCGCTCCTCACCGCAAGCTGCACTCTTGTCTGCACCTTAGTTGCGTTCGCCCGTGTTGCCTATGCTGCAAGCGTGGACTCTCTCAGCAAAAAATAAAAAAAGGGAATTAGCCAGAATATATCCCACGTGACTACATAAAGGGTGCGGAAAAAAATGAGAAAATTACGGCAGATATATATGCGCACAACGTTTCAATAGAAATAAACTCACAACTGAAAAATGAAAAGGTGCTCGGGAGAAGGATAGACGGAAACAAGGTAAGAAATCGACTCACATCGCCCTACTCGTAATCGCTTATACTGCACATTCCGGCGCTGCTCATCAAACTATAGGCATTTAAGGTCTAAGCTGGAACGAATGAAATCCAGCATCTGCACCCTTACTTCCAGCCTATTACAACTCTTTGTGCTCAAACGGCTGAACTTTGACCACTTCCTCCCACATGAGGAAGTGGAGGCTGCAAAACATATGGCACCATGGCACCAATCTTCAGGAACCATGAAGATCAAACAGCAAGGAAAACAGGCCGTTTGCTGCTTCAGTTCAGCTGCGCATATTGATTGATTGATATAAGTAATTGATATTTTCAAGATATTCAAATATTTTGATAAAAAATATCAGCTCTTTTGCCCTACTGCTGTCTCGCGCCGCGTAGCCTTGAATATAGAAGCCACGTGACCGGCCTCGTCAGTTGCCGCAGCTGCATCCTGCGCTCTCCTCTTCTCGCCGCGGCTTCCGTGCCGACTACTGTGCAGAGAATTTGCTGCCGGGAGTCGACACAGGGGAGTTGGATAGACGCAACAGCCGTGTAAACGGCAGGCTGAATCGGATCAGTCAACCAATGACGCTTACAACAAGCGCGTTGCAGAGAACCGAGGAGCCAAGCGTGCTGCTGAAACGGCGGAAAGGGAGCACCTGTTATAACCAAACAGCGGGGAAAAGCTGGAGAATATCTTGGAAGCAAGGCGAAAGCTCAAGTGGAAGCTCTCGGACAGAGCCCGCGCGACGTCGGGGTCGACGTCAGCTGCGGAAACAGTCGATTAGCAAAGTACGAGGCGACGTCACAGGGCTGTCAAGGCACACTAAGTCATTGAGATGTCGAGGCGGCCCATATTCAAAAAGGCCCAATACGTCTTGAATGAATTTATGCAGCATTTTTATTGCCACCGTTGAGTCTGCAGTTGGTAAAGGTAGAGTGCAGCGCATTAGAACCTGTCATGTATGCGCGGTTGTGTGGGCAAGAGTGGCAGCAGAAACCTAAGTTTCGGGAATGGGTACCGGAAATTCCAAATGGAATTGATTACAATCTTTGTACTTAAAGAATCGTTGGTGCCCCTTGTGAAATTCTTGAGGGCCACGAGAAAAAAAGACACCACCCGACTCTCGTTAACTGCAGCAGCAGTGGAAACCCCAGCTGCATTTGAAAGGAAGTGACCAATACTGGGATGCTGCCGGCAAAAATTCTTTCCTCGAGATGGCCAATTTTCTTCTTTCCATGCTGAAAGATTATCAAATGTATATATGAATCTGATGTGAACAGAGATGAAGAATCCAATATTATACTTTTGTGCTAGACTCTGAAGACAAAGTAAGTATTGATCAAACAACGAACGACTGGTAATTGTGCACGCTAATCGATACGCTCAATATGAATGCTTGCATTGGCAGCAGTGCTTCAATAGAGCTTAGAATAGCCGGTAAGAGCTGGTACTTGTACAGAATACTCAGTAAGTCAAGATCAAGAAAACGACATCGGCTTTTAGTGAAGATGCCGGCAGACTGCAGTTTGTAGTCCGCAAAGAAAGAAGTGCTTTGCCACCTTAATTTCAACCAAGAGAAGGTCTGGTTTGGTTGTCGGGTTTAACGTCCCAAAGCTCACCAGGCTATGAGAGACTAGCAATAGCAGGGTTCCAGACATTTCTACTTCCTCAGATTCTTTACCGTGCACTTAAATCGCACCACCTACGGGTGCCTGACTTTTCGCCTTCATAGAAAAACGGCAGCCGTTGCCGAGATCCGATCCCACATCCTTCGGTAAAGCAGTTAAGTGCCCTAACCACTGCACCATTACGGTGGGGCGAACCTAGAGCTGGGAGGTGGAATATTCCTTGGAATGAAATGATTTGTATTGCAAAGTTTATATTCGAAACAAAAAGCGTATTCTCTAATAAATAGGTCATACTGGTTATATTGTTTTCAGGCCAAACAACAAAATATAATATGTAATACTTACCTTCCTGATATAGTTTTTTTTTTTGTAATTAGGGACTTTTACGGGTTTTTGGGATTCTTTGGCCTGGTATTCTATTTTTGAATTGGCAACCCCGGAAAAGAACTTGTTTTATGCGCGGCGTGAAAGACGAGAAATAAGGCACAAGAATCCATGCATGCGAAAGCGTTATTAGGTACAAAACAAATTTTCCAGGAAATAATAATATTTATTACACGAAGGGGTGCCAAAAAAAGGAGAAGAAAGGAACGATGTTTCGGACCTACTCAGTTCTTACATCAGGCTTGACTGAGGTCAAGTGATAGCTTCTCGTTTTTGAACCCCTCGATTAAACACCAGTCATTCTATAGTACTCTTGATTGCGGCAAGGCAGAACGCCACTCATTCTGAGTAAACGATCCTACAAGCCACACATTGAGCATTCACTTTCAGGTTTCATTCAGCAGCGCATACTACACACGAACAGTGGACAAGAAAACAGACACACGAGCGCTTAACGGCAGCTTTATAAGAGAAGGGAGCCAACCGCTACATGTATAGCAATCGCACACCAGGGCAAAATCAAAATCATAACACGTGTCAAGCCACAAGTGAGATAAAATGCTGAGATGTTAAGCATACAGCTGGCAAGGAACCACAAGACCAAAAAATTGCCGACAATTACGTTACTTCCTAATGCGAAATTTGAGCGCAGCTCATCAGCTGTTTCACCTTTTTGGTAGGTTAGGCAAAGATTTGGAGACATGTATGTGCAATTACAGACAACTTTTTATTTTTAACATGTATTCCTTGAAGAAACACTCCTCAACTAACAGTTCTAAAGCTCCATGGTCGGAGAACGGAAGAGAGTAATTAAGTTATCGGGAGTTGCGGGGAGCAGCGCGTGGGCCTCTATAGGAACGTTGCGCAGTGAAGAGATAGCAGCGACTGACTGATGCCGCTGACGCCGCTAGCGAGGGAAGAGAACGTGGCTCTGCGTTTCGGCTTCGGATGCACGCACCGTGATCCGCTGATAGCGAGCCGGCGTTTCGGCAACCGGAGAACACCTTCGCCATCACGCAGGATGAGGGGGGGTATACACAGCGGCGAACGGGGGTGGCTGGAGCGCGCGCCGCAATCAGATAACACGCGCGGTCGCCGCCAAGGAGGAAGAGGGGGGCTAAGCTGGTTACGAGGTGGAAAACGACGACTGCGCTACCGACGAGTGCAACGCCGACGACGACGCGAAACGCAGGAACGGGCTCCTAAGAGATGCGCTCTAAAAGCTAATTACAGCATGCAGCCAAAACAACTTATTCCAGTTGTCCTCTTTGTTTTGTGTGTGTAGCAAACGGTAGGCAACATTCAGCACGAAGAAAACCATCTCTCTAAAAGCGGTCGAATCAAACAAGAATGTAAAGAGAGGATCACGACGATGACATCCGACGCACGTGAGAGCAAAGAATTAACACGGCTAAGAGAAAAAAATCATGGCAAATTACGCCATACGGACGAAAATTCTGAAGTGCATGAAAGCCAACTGAAAATAATATACAATAAAAATGCGGAGCAGAAGACAAGATGTAAATATAAGGACTAGTAAGAAAATGAGCAAGAGATGCAAAGACATGCAAAAGAAAATAAAAAACAACAAGAGCAAGAGAACCAGCTTTAAATCACATATAACACCAGACAGGAACGTGATCTCTTTATTTGAAAGGGAAATGGAAGACCATGAAATGAAAGACCATGAATTACACCACAAATCAGCTAGCCCATCAGCGTACCCTTTTTCAGGTTGTTTATGACCGCTTGAGGAAGTGTGCGATGCTATAAAGCGGGTTTTTATGACAATTGTATTCCTTGCTTTCTGAAGATAGGCGCCAAGGTTTCACCGACACATTCTAGATATAGAATGGCGACAGATATTTGAAAATGGCATGCGCTGGGGCCAGTTACTGGGTAAGCTGCAACTTACCGGTAGTTCACCTGATGAAGGGTATATTGTGAAGCGCGGTACGTGTTTTCTCACCTTTTGGAGGCCGTTTAATTTCTATCGCACATTATATTCCTTTTGAAAGCACAGCTTTCTGTTCAATGTTTTCTGTTAAGTTTATTTGTGATGTAAATGGCAAGATATTTGTACAATTTCGAGGAGGTTGTTGTGAAATATTGTGTAATATTGTGCAATATTGCAAACGTGTAAGACACTACTTACAAGTGCTATACGAAACCCTCTCGTCGAAGTGGTTTGCTGCTGGTGCAGCTCCAGCCTCAAGGTCCCAGCTCTGGGCCGTCCAGCAGGCCCTCAAGCGGTGAAGAGCCAAGATCTCGACGTTGCCACTTGAGAGACCTAGGCCCGGTCGCGTTGAACACTACTGAATACTAAATAAAGCTAGCATTTACTGGCTCATTAACATCAATATTGATGGTGTACTGATTGTAAATGCCTACAGCATTATATTTAGTACCACTTACAATATTTCACAATTATTTTGGATCATCTAAATAGAGGCGGTGAAGTTCGCTGTAAATAATCATCATTTCTCTACATGATGGCATAAGCTGCAAGGTAAGCGTTCCCCATGTCCAAAGTTCGTGCTAGCCTGGCACAAAAAATAGAATTGACTTATTCATGAGACGTCTTATGCGTTATTTAAATATATATTGTCACGCACTTCCCGCGGTCCTTATTGAAGGAAGATGAGTTTTGGCGGAATAAGGAGAAGAGGACGAGGAAGCTGAGTCTGTCCGCTGTAGTGTGCTAATCTCCAGCGTATCCTACCATCTGTGTAAATAAACGTCGTAACAAGTGTGGTGGATGTGCATTTAAAATTGTGACGGACCATCATTCCTTATGTTGGCTTGTAAACCTTCGTGACCCCTGTGGACGCCTTGCGCGGTGGGCTTTGCGCCTTCAAGAATTCAATTTTACTGTGTCTTTTAAGAGTGGTCGTAAGCACGGTGATGCTGACTGCTTGTCACGGTTGCCACTTGAAACTACTGATTGCGACAATGAGGTCTTGAATGAATATATAGCTGCTATCTCTACAAGTTTCCCTGATGTTGGTGAATTCAAGATTGCGCAGCGGCACGACAACGAGTTGGCACCGCTTTTTGAGGCAGCAAGTTCCCGGAACCCTACGGCCTCATTCTGCATTCGTGACGGTGTACTATACAAGAAGAACTACTCGTCAGTAGGTGCGCGGCTTCTTCTGGTAGTTCCTACAAGTCTTAGGTGCCAGGCTCTTCGGGTAATGCACGACGATGCCACAGCTGGACACTTGGGTTTCGCAAGAACATTGCACAGGACTAAGGAACGTTTTTATTGGCCGAAGATGCGTCAAACTACTCAACGTTATGTGGCCAGCTGCCTTCAGTGTCAGCGTTTCAAGCACCCAACCTGCTCACCGCCGGGTCATCTTCAGCCTATAACGCCACCACGAACCCCATTCGAACAGGCGGGAATTGATCTTCTAGGACCGTTTCCCCGTTCCTCCAACGGAAACCGCTGGGCCATAGTGTGCGTAGACTATCTTACGCGGTACTGTGAAACTGCTGCTATACCGTCAGCCACTGCTTCTGATGTCTCGGCGTTCCTCCTACGGTCCATCATTCTTCGACATGGGCCTCCTCGTGTGTTAATAAGCGATCGTGGCCGACAGTTTACGGCAGAAGTTGTAGAAGAGCTTCTTAGCCTCTGCTCATCCCATTTTCGCCATTCAACTCCTTACCACCCACAAACAAACGGTTTTACCGAACGCACCAATCGGACGCTTAGCAACATGCTCGCAATGTATGTCGACTCCCGCCACAAAAACTGGGATGAAGTCTTTCCGTTTATAACATATGCATTTAACACTGCTAAGCACGAAACGACAGGCTACAGTCCGTTTTTTCTTCTCTATGCCCGACCTCCACGAAGCACTTTGGACACGTTTCTGCCTTTCTCACTCCCTGCTGAAACTTCACTAGCGCAAACTCTCTCTTTGGCTGAAGAAGCTCGTCGACTCGCTAGACTTCGCACTCTAGCCTCCCAGGAACGCTACAAGCAACGCTACGACAAGCGGCATCAAGATGTTAATTATGTCCCTGGTGACTTGGTGTGGCTTTGGACGCCGTTGCGTAAGTGCTGCTTGTGCCGGAAACTGTTGCACCACTATACTGGCCCTTTCGTTGTATTGGAACGCCTCAGCGCAGTAAACTTTGTAGTCTCTCGCGTGACCACCCAAGGACGTCGTTCTCGGAAGACTCAAGTAGTCCACGTGGCCTGCATGAAGCCCTTCTATCAACGTGACGAACCTTGACTCGCCCGGCGGGCATCGTCTGCGAAGGGGGCAGTGTCACGCACTTCCCGCGGTCCTTATTGAAGGAAGATGAGTTTTGGCGGAATAAGGAGAAGAGGACGAGGAAGCTGAGTCTGGCCGCTGTAGTGTGCTAATCTCCAGCGTATCCTACCATCTGTGTAAATAAACGTCGTAACAATATTGTTACGAAGGGGTAAGCCGATGAAGACAGGGACAGACAGAACATGACCGATTGTTGTTGTTGTTGTTGTTGTTGAAAACTTTTATTGTCCAACAGAGAAGGACCACACCGCCTGGGCCGCTCTGTCTCACCCCCCTGTAAGGGGGAGGGGACTTAGCGGCCCAGCCGCACGGGATGGTCGCATTAGATGCTGGCCCTCTGCTGCCAGTTGGACGGCGGTGAGTTGGAGCTCAGGGTCTGAGCTTCGCAATAAGGTTTCCCAGGCTTCCCTACTGCTAATGTTTTGCGCCCTGCCTGGGGAGTAAGCGCACTCCCAAATTATATGGTCGAGGGTTCCTCTCGCCCCACACCTTTTACATTTATCGTCCTCGCAGTCCGATCGGATATGTTTATTTAGTACTGGGTTTGGGTATACTCCAGTCTGCAGGCGTCTCCACGCCATTGCCTGACCTCTATTTAACGCCTTGTTTGGTGGAAACGCCTCCGGCATTGCATGACCGATGGCGATGGTAGATGACGTTTAATGAACGTTCGCGGCGGGCCTAGCGCGAGCGCTCCTTCCCGCGCCACTGCCCGCTTCTTCCTTGTCGTCCGTAACATTACCCGGGGCCACCGAGCGATCGTCCCGATCGTGGACGAGGAAGTTTAGCGATGTTAATGATTTTATGGCATGATGATGGGCGTGTCTGGATGCTTGAAGAAGAAGAGGAAGAATAGAACGGCTTGCCGGTATGTCTGATGCGTGGGTGATCCGCCTCCCTTGGAGCTGTCAACCATCCGTCACCAGAGTCCATGAGACCGATGGCTCGAGGTCACGTCGGGCAGCTTGGGCGGGGGTTGCGTGTTCGTGTCCATCGGTTCCTTCGGGTCATTCGGGTCTTTCGGGTCCTTCGTCTCGGTTCTGATTCGTATGTCTGTTCTCCTTGTCTTCAGGTCCGGGCTGGGGGCTGGGCGGTGGTAGTTGTTCAGGTCTGGACTTGAAGGGCTGGGGCGAAGCTGCTCGGCGATGTCCCTGGGCCCTCGGTGATGGTCCCGGCTTGAAGATGGCCTCGATGCTCCAAGGCGAGGATGGGGATTTCGTACGCCGCACCACCAACCAAATGTTACGAAGCGGTAAGCCGATGAAGACAGGGACAGACAGAACATGACCGATGGCGATGGTAGATGACGTTTAATGAACGTTCGCGGCGGGCCTAGCGCGAGCGCTCCTTTCCGCGCCACTGCCCGCTTCTTCCTTGTCGTCCGTAACAATATTATTAAATTATATTTAAACTGTATTTAGAAACTTGCTCAGGAAATAGTTCAACAAATTGACTAGTAAATAAAGTACAGTTTTGTTCGATGATCGTGTTTCAAATTTTGCATATTCGTTATTTACGGCAACAAAATCAGCATTTATATATTCGTGAGGGACTTCTAATGATTTCTTGGGCGAAATGAATCTATAATGTCCGAGTGTATCATACAGGGTTATCTGATGCGAGACAGGAAAGTTAAGGAAGGAATTAAATGGGGTGCGATTGCCCATATCCAAAACTTTAGCTGAATGGAGCGCGTGTCGGGTAGGGTGAAATACAAGCTTATTTAGGGTAACGTCTGTATATAGGTTGATGAAAGAGTTCTGAGATGAACATTCGCATACAGGGAGTAAATGTGAGGTTCTTGGTCTTCTTCAACTCTTCTAACCTCTTCAAGGTGCTCGCCGATTTGGCGGGTGACGTCTAGTTCACACACAGTGAAAGACGACGGACGACGAACTTGAAGTAACAAGACGAAACTTAACTCTATATAACAGAAACACCAGCCACAGAAAACTTATTTTACAAAAGGCAAGACGGTCAACTACAATTGACAAAAGAGACTAAACAAAAATCAAGTTACGCTAGCGGCAACATGAGCTCGTAGCTCTCTTTACGACTTCTTCTAAGACAGGGCTGGCCTGCTACCGCGATCATAGCTTCGTCGAGCACCAGAATCCGAGATCGCCGCGCGGCGAGCTCTCAAATAGCTGCCGCCGAAAGTTCGACACGTGGAGGAGGAGCGGAAACAGCGTAGCGCTCCCAAAGCTATGCTCCCATTTGCCGGCACGCAAGAAAGACCTGGAATTTGCAAGAAGCCGTGGTCAGTTCGCGCGGCCTTCTCAATGACGCGAAGTGAGGAGCACTGAGCCCATGCGGGGAGATGCATGCGTTAGTCAACCGTGCCTTTTCGCCCATATCGACGGGGCAAGGAGGCGCAGCGCGGTGGCCTAGATTGCGCAATCGGCCGCGCCTGTTCCTTGGGGCTACTAGGCTCTTGCATCTGTGCCTCTCTGACGACTCCTCTTACCGCTGTATAATTTCCTTTATATGTGCGCCACCTGGACCTCATTGGGCTCATTTATAGGCATATTGTGCTGTGATATCTCTGGTCGGGTTCTTAACGAGTGCGACTTCGCCGTCAACATTGTTTTTTTTTTATTTTTGTTTGTTTGTTTCAAAAATATTTGTGTACTAGGTTATGACCCCCCTCTCCCCTCATCCCTGTGTAATTCCCCCATGATCATTTAGGGACTCTGAATAAAAACAAAATTAATGAGTCAATCAGAGCTGATAGTTCACCGCTTTTATTTCAGACACTAGGTACATTGGAATACAAGACATAACTTTACTTTTCAGTTGGCTGCTAGGCTTTAACATTGAGCGAAAGAAATGAAGTTTTAAAATTTCTAGCGCTTCATGTAAATTTGCTTTCCGTTTCAAATTAGTCACAAAACCGTTGCGGCTACTCGGTGTCGCATCTGCATGTGGCCTCAATGCTGCGATCTAGCTGACTGCAGCTCAGGCGATGTTGATGAACTCAACAATTTTTAAAGCAAAGCGTGAGAGGGCTATTTGTATAAAAAGCATGAAAAACGCTGCGGTAATGCGATCAATACTGAACCGATGAAAAGTGAGGAAGACGACGGTATCCTCAGTAGGCGGTATAGTAACTTTTCCGGTGGGAAGAGCTGCTGCCATGTGCATGGGGTCTAAAAATAACGGCTTGAGGGGCTAGTTGGTGCTGCACCAACTAGCCCCTCAAGCCGTTATTTTTAGAAGAAGAGGAGTGGTGAAGAGGAAGTGCTTTCTGATTCTCATTACAGTTGGTAGTGTGCGCGTGTGTTGTGTATTTTCTCTTGTGTTTGTGTATGTTGCGCCACATTTCTGAATACGATGGGGTCTAAAGCTGCAGCAAGCACTGCTATACGGTACCTGCGATATATTTCATCCTACTAAAGGGTACAAGCTCGGTCTTTTCTGCCGAACCTGACACCGGCCATCTACATATGATCACGGTCAGGTTTAGTTTCGACCAAGCGGTCTACTAGTAATGCATATACCAGCCAGAAGAGTTCGACTCAAGTGCGCTCCCGCTGGAAAAGGGAACAGCTAAACTAACATCAGCGCCCCTAGCCCTCTTCAACAATCTCTTGTCCGCTATTAGAACGAGCTCGAAACACTGAGATCAACTTCACAGACTTTCTCTTGTCAGATCTCTAGTAATATCATATTTCTGCAAAATAAAAGATAGTGGGCTATTGCTATATAGCTCAGCAGCTGCTGAACGGCGACCTCACAAAGAGAGAGATTACTTTTACTCAGGAATTGCATCCTTGTGCGATGCACGCTAAGATAGACGCTACCATTGTAGTACTTCCAAATAATTTTTACAATCTGGGGATCTTTCGCGTTCCTTAGCATTACAGAGCTCACGGTCTGCTTTCGTTTCCCATGCATCGGGCCCGAGGACAAGCTCGCCTATCAAGCTAGAACCAACGCTCATGGCTGTTTTCTTTTTGAACATATACCTGAATTAGAAGCAAAGGACGGACGTACAGCCTCACGGGATGTCACATTCTCTCCACAGCTTCATTACGTCACTGCCTTCTGTTTTTTTGGAGATCCATTCCTTCGTTTTCGCTATGTGATCGGGCGTGAAGTAATTTCTCCAATCACCCACGACACCCTTCCGCACAAACCCTGCTCCTTCATGCATCTCTTCCCCCTTGGGCATGTGCTTCGGCGCATTGAATGGCATAGACTTTTGTAACGCTAAGGCGGCTGTTTTTTTCATCCTCTCCTCTGGTCTGTCCTTGAAGAAGGTCTTCATACTGCTCAGACTGGACGCGTCAATGACTCTTTCCAGAAGGCCTTCGTCTCCACGCAGAGAAGCACCGTGCTCTTCCCCTAGGAAGTCCGCGAGCCGGAGAATCTGTGCCTTCGTGTCGGACTTCAGTTGTTCATAGGTGATGAAGAAAACGTTTGCGTGGTGCCGATAGTCGTACCAAGGAAGGAGGTGATCAAAATAGTCACCGTAGACCACCTGTGCAAACGAAACAATGCGAATTAATAAGCATACAAGCTACAGCAGTCTACCATAGATAAGCTTGCTCGATGCTCAAAAGCAGCAACTAAGCTAATCTTCTGGACCCTAAGCTATACGGTTATCCCAAGCGAGACATACAAGATACATAGTTTAACATCGCGAACAACACGGGTAAGCAGGGTAGAAGTGAGACATCATGGCAGGGACTAACAAACAAGTTTATACAGGAAGAACTGCTTTTATCCAGTAAGAAAAGTAACGTTCATGAGAGAGAAAGAATAAAAATATGCCACTTAGTACTATCAATGTTTTCTTGTCGCAACATTGTAAAATCTCTGGCCGACAAAAACCCTGAATTTTGCTCAGTGAACACTGATTGCAACCACGCAACCTCATTCCTATGAATTCTAATCAATGGTTTTACAAAATAAAAAATACTTCAGCCACTTCGCGTGATATTTGATTAGGGTTTCTGTAGAATATACGCGTGCCTTTAAAGTCTGGTTGGCCTCCTCCGCAGTTCTGACGGTGAAGAACTGGGTTAGAACTGGGTAATTTTCCCAGGTAATCTCGGTGTTCTCTTATGCGTGTATTCAAGCATCGCTCAGTCTGCCCAGTTTAAGTGCTGCCACAAGACAGAAACATGACAGGACAGCACCGTGTTGCCTGACGTCTACCCTGCTTGCCCATGTCGTTCACGCTTTAAATCATGTCTCATTAGTATGCAACCCAACTAGACCAGTTTTCTGTCCACCAGTATGGTTATCATCTCAAGCGCTCTTTGCTACTTCCGCACCTAATTCTTTCTAAGGAGTCGATTAACTCTTCACGACCAAGTTTGGCGATTGAGGAGCTCATGAAGGATATCCTATATCATGCAGTTTAAGCGATTGTGGTTTATATGAAATATGGTATATTACCTACGCGAGGGATCCCCATTAGTGTCATAATGATTGGCCCTGATTGTGTGGGATTCCATAAGATTTCGACATTTGCAATACAAGTTTGAACAAGACAGAACTAGCAACGTTGACCTACCTTCCCATTCAAGAACATAGAAAGGAACCTTTCGAATGAGACGTCGCTGACTGTCTTCGGCGTGAGGCCCTTGATAAAGTGGTAGTAAGAGACTGCACAGTCGTAAGGATTCCTTGCCACGTACACATACTTCGCATGTTCCGCAGGGCGAAATACGCTCATTGGAAGATGGGTCATGATAGGTCCCATTCGTGCCGGGTTCTCAGCTGCTCCGGCTCCGGTCATTTCAATGAATGGGCACATTAGGCTGAACTCAGCAATATCGGAAGTGTGCTTGGCGCGCGTTATAATATTCCAGATGATGACCTGCATCCAGTTGGTACCACACTTGGGGTAAGTCACGGTTATTATGTCGCCTTTCCTTGGCTTGTAGTTCATGGCAGAACGAATTGGCTCGTCTCGAAATAGCTTGTGCATCCACACACCATCGACGTCTCTGTACGATTCTTCATCCATTTTTTGTGTATTTTCTGAAAGTGAGAAGTTTGGGGAAGGTAAAAAATACAATTCGAAAAAGGAGCGGAGACACACATGAACACAGAAAAGGCAATAATTGTGAGTTTTCGCGCTTTTACATAAAATCAATTGTCACCAACAAGCCCAACAATATTCTCTTTCAAAAAACTAAGTGCCCGTCATGTAATAAACGCACGGTTGCTACTTTTTGTATTACAACGAAAAAAACTAAATTCAGTGAATGAGACCGACGAAAGTCGGAGCCACGACCTCCGAAACCAGGCGTAACATCAACGCGGGCTACATAAGACTGAGTCTTGTCTCGTAGCGTAGCGCTGAAAATGTATGCCAGTTGTCCCAGCTAACTTAGGCCAGATATCGAAAACAAAGCGCTAACGACTCAAATTGAACTACGTGCAGGATGCTTGGACTATTTTAGAGTAACTCTGTACATGTTTGTTCTGTGCTTAACTACGTTAACATGATTATTTTGTCAACATTTGAAATAATAGCTGCAAACGCCGAATTGTATCATCAAGGTTAGAGTACCTTAGAAATTGAACATCTGAATAAATTGTTTTCTAACCTGTAAGTCTCACGTAGTCCTGTTTTTTCGTGTAGTAACGAACGTCAGCGAAATATGAAAACAACTATTTGACGAGGCGGTTATGTACACACATTGTGCGGCATTCAAGCGTCGTATGGATAAACAAGGTAGGGCCAATGTGAGTTGGCCTCTTGGAAGAGTGAGGGATTTATGCCAGCTGTCGGTATCTGGGCGTCCTACACAAGCCCTGCTGACGGCGCATAAGCAGGCTGCTGGCTCAGCATTGACGAACCAATATAATTGACGAATTCGAAAATAAATTATAGAATAAGCTTCAGATAACCGCTATTTCATTTCAGCAATGATCTGAATATCAGCATGCTAAGACGCTTTGAATAAAATTTTACGATATCTTCGCGCACCAATAAATGCAGAGTAAAGTAAAAAAAGTACTATCATTATTACCTGGAAAATAGAATAAAAAAGCAACCAGAACGTGTATTCATATGAATATGTAGGGTTAACCCCTTAGTGCTGCTAAACTGTAATATAACCTAGCCAACAAGAATGGAATGGAATTCGGGGATGCATAAAGGACTGCAATAGTAGAATTGCTCATAATTGCTAAATACTGCAATTGCCAACAAAATATTAGACATGAATATAACTTTGAGAGTATAGTATACTTGCAAGTGCGAACAGTTAAGGATTTAGTCTCTGAATAAAGAAGCAACAATAAATTAACAATCTATACTTTTAGGAAGCGACCACATACCTGGTGTCATGTGATAGGAAAATAAACGAACAGAACCAATAGTTTGCATAGAGAAGAAATAAACAAATATGCCCGACAACAGATGAAAACAATCAGGCCAAATAAATGAAGGAAAAATTGAGAATTTCGTATTGGCAAAAGTTATACCTTAACAATGAAAACTAGAGAAAAGAAAAAGTTAAAATATCAACGAAAAAACATTTCATCAACCTCCCCTCGAAGAAAATTTATAATAGCGTCGCAGAAATATTCAGTCCCTAATACCAAGTGAAAAGAAATTATTCACTTACGAAGCTGATAATAAGACACAACAAATAATATAAAATGTTTGTTTCGTAAAATAAAAGAAGGAGAGAGATTTTCCTGTCTTTACTAGCATGTTTCCTGCCTAATTCATGAAATCGCTAGAGCAGCGTTGCATGCCTATAACTGGCCGTTCAGACAAACGCGTTTACAGTACATATTCGCCGTTTGGCTGCTTGGAAGTTGAGCTCAGCACGATAAAATCTAACTTCTCCGCAAAATACGCAAATCATGCTTCAACAAATTTCTGCACTGCTTCTCACCTTGGTGAAAGTGCTGGCTTCGGGCCAACTTCACGGAGTACGTGTTGTCGTGGCAGCGTCAGATGCTCTTGTGTGGCAATTTCACCCAGCGGCCTCACGAGGAAACGAAGCAACCTTGACATACACCTCTGCTGCCGTGTCCTTCAGAACGGCCATTGTGCACGTAAGAAACATGTTGCGCATTCCCGCTATTATGTCGCATATCTTGAGTGCCTGGTGAGGGGTAGGCTGCTGCGCCCATACTACGAGCTCGATTATAGTAGCTCTTCTTCGAAGGGGCGAGGAAGGGAAATAAATGACAGGTTCACGACAGTGGATGTCTAGCACAACCTGTTTTGTGTGTTTAGCTCGGAAAAGCGAATGGTATTACGGGCTTCCGGACACTCCAGTTCTGTTTGGTGCTGTTATTGAGGAAAGTCAACGGAAAATGCAAATTTCTCTTCGGTTGATAATTTCAATTTTACTGGAATTTTGGTTGAACCGATTTCTGCGCACATTAACTGACAGCTCATCGTAGTTGTGCCTACATGCCTGGACTGTGGCAAACACCATGGCAGAATTGAACTTCATACAAGTTACTTGGTGTACATTGCAGAATACTTTGATATACTTTTGGATCGCTACGTTAAATATGGAAATATATATATGTTACCTTTCTTATTTTTTTAAGGGGGAGGGGGGGGGTGGAGGCGGGGGCAAAGCGACACCGGGTATGAAAAAAGCCGTATAGTGTAGATGTCACTGAAAATGTCTGCCATCCGAATCATGCACACGCATTAACATTGTACAGTGCGCGGACCCCGCGTTTCGCCTCTATCACTAAATATAAACAGGAATATTTAAAATGTAGTGGCACATCTATCGTCGCGCCATAGGAAGTGTTGTGGTCGCCTGCTCAACAGCGCCCGTTGTGAGGAAGAAGTGGAAGATCAGGTGTGCAGTTGCTGAAATAAATCAATTTGCCTGCGGCTCTTGTGAAAGCTACATATTTTTTAGACTGCATAACGTCTGCGTCACCACCACTAGCGAAATAATTTAGCGTAAAGGAAATAATACACTATATCTGTTTTAAGATGGAAGCCATATATTGGCGCACCTCATGCAGGATTACTAGGAGCACACCTCGCGTTTGGCCTGGATATACGAAACCTATTTCGCATCGAAGCCAGAGTAGAGCATAGAGTTTCTTATTGGTAGACCCTCGTGAGCTGGAACTCAGATGGGTACTTTCAAATTGCGCGCCAATGGCAGTATTTGCCACTCGCTGAATCCCGTTATGATCCTCACTGTAGACAAGCTGAATCATTCGCCGACCACTCTGAATAGAATTTCTGGAACCAAGGCTGGAGATGATAGCCCCACGGATAAATGCCTGTTATTAGGAGCTGAGCACACGTGGCCACCCCGGAGCCTCAGCTACCACTGCACATATCTGTCGGGTTTCAAGCGTCCGTGGTTTGCTAAAGCGTTACGGAGCACACGAATCATTCTTTAGTGGGACCAGTTGGCTGCATGGTAAAGCGAAATGCAAAGAATGAGAGACAGCTTTCACACAGTGCAGAATGGCAGCCTGGATTCGTTCATGCTCAGATCGCTGTAGCCGACATTTTCTAGATTGTAAAACACTTACCCCACGTTATGCGTCTTGCATATAGTTCTAAGCAGTTGCGTTATACAGTTTAAGAATAAGAACTTAATCACCAGTTGTTCAATCAGAGATGGAAAAGAATAAATGCGCCTGAATACATGCCCTGCAAACCGGTAGTGCATCACAAGTTTCGCATAATTCGCATAACCTTTCAGCGCATTCTCATTTCTCTATTTCGGCACCGGAATATCTAGCAGTAGCCATTTTGGTTCCCCACTCAACATTTTGCCTTTGATGTGAGCAGCGCCAGGTGTATATAGAGCTTGTGCGAAGCTTTCCTTCTTTGCCTTGCCTAAGGGAGGACTTGTTTATGTTTTCAACTGTGCGAATGAAGACATAAATGCAAAACTTGACCCACCTTCTACTGCTCTTACAATGCAAGAAACAAGAAAGCTTGCGATGAGCAAGCATCGTAATAATATCAGAATCAATATTATTGAAATTGCAAAGAAATTTATAACCTCCTGTAGAACAAACGAAAACTGCGTTAAATGTGCGTATGTCACAGTGGCGTTTTACGGTTTGCTGCCCGCGGCGCTGTCCATAACCTGCATATTTGTACTACATGCCGATGTGCCGTCCCAGTCGTTTCTACGAGAAATAAGCAACTGTTGCCATTTGTTATCTACTCAGATTTTCATTGAAGCTCGTTAAATCTATCCAGGCCCACCACCGTCCGAGCTATGTATGTTCCTACACTTCGTTTACGCCACTTCACAAATTCCAGGCCATTTTGGACACAAGGCTGTGTTCCCGTCTAAGGTGAGGCGCCGGTCGCTGCTCCTTATCTCTTAAGAATCCGCCGTCCTGCAGTTCTTTCGTATTCATCTAAACAACACATCCGCCGTAATTTTAAAGCAAGCGGTGCAATATCTGATGACAAGCCTTTAATGCGGCGGCAGAATTGCAGCGGACGCACCAAGCTAATGGAATGGTGTACAGATCTACATGCCCGGAAGTTTTACTGGGCTGTGGGCGCAACTTCACTGCAAACTTGAATAATTTCTGCCACCTGAAGCTGCCCAGCTTACGCGGATATCGAAATGCCAGAGAATAATATGCGTGCTGCATTGACTGCCACAGCCGGAATAACATGCGGCTTCATCGTGTTGAGCAGCAGGGCACGTGTGCCTCTTGGCTACCCTGGGAGTGTGAACCTAATCAACGAAGATAAGGGGCTGATTTACTTAAGTATGCCATTTTTAAGACCAATATTTCACCCGTATCGTCTCCAATAGCGCTATCACTTGCTGTGCGATCCCAAGGCATTGTAAAATGCAGCGTAGTAACTGTTTCGTAGGGAGCAAAAATCTAAACCTTACTGGATTGGAGGCTACATTCCTCAGCTGCGACAATAAGGGTTCATACGTTAAAATAACGTCGAATAGATTCCGCGATATATTAGCCTTAGAGAGCTGAAAATATTTAATTGCTGATAATAACGCTTACAGAGGCCGTTCGATATTGGCGAAGATGCCAGGCAAATAATAGAGAGATTTAGCTTACCGTGATCCGCGATCCGCCACGGTGACCTTCTACCGTGCGTGGGCGGGGCGAACAAGCTCATTGGTCCCGACGCGGCAGGTCCGTGTGCGGACATCCAGTATGTGGCGTCATCTATCCACGTCGAGGGGGTTTGGGCATGCGCAGTGGAACGCGCGGTGGCGGTTCACGGTAGCGGATCGCGGATGACGGTAAGCTAAAACTCTCTAATAAGTATAACTTAAAGGCTTGCGCAAGAGTCGCTGTCGGGCTAGTTGGCTTGAATCTTGTATTGACATTAAAGGAATTGTGCGCTTCCCCCAAATATTTGCGCTAAATTCACAATTCACTTTTCTTTTAGGTATCTTAGGAATGCCCCTAAAACCGAGCCCCAACGAATAACGAGGCCTGCTGAAAAGAAAATAGAACCTGATGCGTCACAAGTGGCACAAATGGCTATCAGTGGAGGTTTATACAAAATAGAAGCGGTAAAACTGCCTTTCTAGGGGACTCGAGTCCTGCGAAGCGACAAGGCAAAATCGCCCGTGTCGATGGCTCGCTGGATATCTCAGACTGAAGTGCCATTCTTAATGTTTCCGTTATCGAAAATGAAGAGGCAAAGCACTTCGAAGCGGCGGACATGCCCCGCTATGCCGTGGGACTTTACTCATGTACGGAGCTCGGCATGCTTGCACGTTTTAACGCGGTAGCGTTAAGGACCCCGTGTCGCAGAAAGCTCGATGTCGTCGTAGGCGGCCGTCGTCCCGCGTCATCCGGCGTTGGCCGTGAGCAAAAAATCCTAGAAGCATTAATAAATAAAAAGGAGCAGGAAAAAACGCCGACCTGAGGAATCGAACGTGGGCCTCCGGGGTGCGAGACAAGCGCTCTAACCACTCGGCCACGCCAGCTTTTTTTTTTTTTTCTGCTTTATTGCCGACTTAGATGGTTTGAAAAGAACAAAGGCGCGTCTATTGATTGTGGTGTTGTCTCAGAAATGTCCCTTAGAGAAGTGTATTGTGGCGTATAATAATAATTATGAGCATTTAAATTACAGAATTACAGAACACGCAGTTAAGCACGTGACAAATTACTTTTCCGCTTTACTTCCTCCTCGCTTGGCGTGCACGTAGCGCCATCATGCGTGTGGCGCACGGAATAAGATAGACAGGGCATGGCCTCCGAAATCTTCATCGCGCCGGCTAGAATCGGCAACGATGTTGTCGATGAACTACGACTGCAACTTGAGGCCCGCGAGTTTCGGCAAGGTGGCTAGCAGCCCTTCTACGTCCCAGAATCACGTTTCAGTACAAGTAATTACCAAACAGTCATGCTTTGGTGAAGTTAACGAGTGTTGTATCATGTGAACTACGTCTTTGTGGCACTCAAAAGAGCTACAAGTAAATGAGTAGACAGTGCGAACGGCGCGCGATAACGCTATCGCGTTCCATTCTTAAAGGCGAAACTTAAGCGTCCTCCAAATTTTTGTGCTCATGATGCCTTTACCTCCTAGATCAGAAGCTGTTTATTGAGCAGTGACAGGGAGGTTGGCAATGGGAAGCCTGTAAATGAATTTCGCGGGGTAAAAAAAATGTACCAAATCAATTTTAGTATTTCAAAAAAAGGAGGCGAGAAAACAAAACAAATTCTAATCAGGCACATGTTTTAACAAAGACAACTGCGAGCGAAATTTGTCTGTAACTGCATAAATGTTTTATCGGATCGGATTAAAAATCCCGCTACCTTAAGGAAGATCGCAGTCTTTCCACAGCGTCATAACATCACATGCCTTGGTCTTTTCTTCGATCCAAGCCTTCATCTTATCTATCATATCCGGAGTGAAGTAGTTTTTCCAGTCACCCACGATTCCTTTCCGCACAAATCCCACACCTTCGTGCAGGTCCAACTTGCCCTGCGGCATATTTTTCAGCATCTCAATAGGATGGGACATCGTCGCTGCGGTTTCTGCTATCTTCCTCATCCTGTCTTCTGGTGTGTCCTTGAACAGATCTTTCATGCTTTCCAGGCTGCTGCCGTGTACTACTCTCTCTAAGAGTGCCGGATCCGCACGCATGCGACGACCGTAGTTCTCCCCAAGGAAGTCGCTTATATTGAGCACTTCTCCCCGGATGTCCTTCTTCAGCTGTTCGTAGGTAAGGAACAAGATGTTCTTGTCATGCCGGCGCTCATACCAGGGTAGCAGATGGTCAAAGAAATCCCCATAAATGATCTGCGTTTTGGAGAAAAAAAAAAGAAATCTTTCTTTTTTGCAAAAAATGCAACCGTTCTGTTAAGCACACTTCACATCCATCGCCTTAAGTGGCACATAAATGATATTTTTCATTGGGAGGTTACTTTTTATCCCTACGTTAGCTTTCATAACATTAATGTAGCCGTAACAGCCTACACGAATAATAATTAATGTAAAGTCAGAGCCCGTAAGATTCCTTTTAAGTCCTGATAAAGCCATAGCTCATAAGGGGGCAAGACTATACATAATTACCAAGAAATACAAGGACTTTCGCTATTCTGACCAGTGTTATCTTCAACCCGAACCCATGTGACCCCGCCATCTACTCTCCCGGGTTCCATTAACCATATAAGATTGTTATCACACTGCAAACATATGGCCCGCCTGCTGACAATTCAAATACAAGTTAGCAGCTATAGGCCTCTGGGCGGCGACTGTCCCGTGTCCACTGTTTCAAACTGTCAGCGTTACAGGGCATAGCGTTAGCTGCGTCGCTTGCCGGAAAAGAAGACATTTCTGCGAAGCAATAAGTGTACAAAATGAAAGCCAATACTATTGTTCTTGGAGCGCAGTGGGCCAGCACGATGCTTGCAGAACAGCAATTCGAAACTGATTTTAACTTAGAAAGGCATAGACGTTTCTGCGTAGTAAAGTTGTTGGGTGGCTTAATCATAATCCAAAACCACCGGAAGGTTGATTCTTTTTTCACCTTCCCGCCTGAGAGACCCGAGTTGTTCAACTCCTCCCAACTTTCTGACATCATGTGGTCTCGTTGCGTCACAAAAATCATCGAAGTATCAGTGCCCGGCCACGGAAGCTACCCGTTACCAACTGCCAATGACATGGCCGTCCTTTGTCGCTCACAACGTCGACGACGCTTTTTTGGCGTCCTACGTGTTTCTCAGCTTTCTTAACTACTGTTTTTGCAAATTTCTTTTGCCAGAAAAATTGAGTTTAACAGACCTTTATGTTACTTCAGTTCGCTATTAATCGACCATTTCCATTTTACGAGGTAATTCATTTAGGCGGCTTAAGAGTATGTCAGAATCCTAACACTCCAGTGTTTCATATGCACTATAGGAGTTGTTTCTTTTGTTTTTGTTTTATCTAGATAGTTTTGCTGCTGCTGTTAGTTGTGTTCATCACTGGAGAAGAGGCGCCGGAGTTCCGCGTAAAAGCCGAGGGTGTATAACAGCGAGACCGGCCCAGATGTAGGAAAGCCTAGGGGCCAGCTGACTCGAGGGCGGCGAGCCTTTTTCAGTCTTTTTTTCATGTGTGATTTAGGCTGCCCTATCTTAGGTCATTTCGCATGCTAGCAAGGTGATGTTAAAAATCCTGCAAGGTAGGCTGCAGCAGTATGTGGATCGGGAGCTTCCGGACGTGCAAGCTGGGTTTCGCAAGGGCAGAGGAACTAGAGACCAAATTGCCAACCTTCGCTGGATCATGGAAAAAGCAAGAGAGTTCCAGAAACCCATTTACTTCTGCTTTATTGATTATGCGAAAGCGTTTCACTGCGTAGATCACAGCAGATTGTGGCAAGCTCTCCAAGAGATGGGAGTTCCAATTCACCTCATCTGTCTCCTCAGGAACCTTTATGAAGGGCAAGAGGCCACAGTCAGAACTGGGCATGGTCTTACTGATTGGTTTCCGATTGAGAAAGAGGTGAGGCAAGGCTGCATACTGTCGCCCTGCCTATTTAACCTATATGCAGAGTGCATCATGAGGAAGGCCGGTCTGGACGAGTCTTCAGCTGGAGTGAAGATTGCTGGAAAACGTATCAACAACCTTAGATATGCGGATGATACCACTTTAATGGCAGAAAGTGAAGTGGAACTCAAGAGACTTCTGATGCGCGTACAAGAAGAGAGTGAGACGTTTGGGCTTAAACTGAACATTAAAAAGACGAAGATCATGGCGTCTTGCCCTATCAAGTCCTGGAGCATCAATGGACAAGAAGTGGAAGCTGTGACAGATTTTCTGTTCTTGGGCGCCAAGATTACCTCGGAAGGAGACTGCAGCCATGAAATTAGGAGACGCCTGCTTCTGGGAAAGAGAGCAATGGTTAGCCTTGACCGAGTAGTAAAGAGCAGAGACATTAGTCTGCCAACCAAGATCCGTATAACCCGTGCTATGGTCTTTCCAGTTGTGATGTATGGATGCGAGAGTTGGACTGTGAAAAAGGCTGACCGCCGAAGAATTGACGCGTTTGAATTGTGGTGCTGGCGAAGACTCTTAAGAGTTCCTTGGACTGCCAGAAGATCAAATCAGTCGATATTGTCGACCATAAACCCTGACTGCTCATTGGAGGGTCAAATTCTAAAGTTAAAGCTCAGCTACTTTGGTCATCTGATGAGAAGAGAGGAGTCGCTGGAGAAAGATTTGATGTTGGGAAAGGTTGAGGGTCGCCGGAGAAGGGGTAGGCAGCGAACGCGATGGTTAGATGGCATTCTCGAGGCATTGCAGATGAAGCTATGTGATGTTAAGAAGATAGTGAGAGACCGGAAAGCGTGGCGTGACATGGTCCATAGGGTCACGAAGAGTCGGACACGACTGAACGCCTGAACTGAACTGAACTGATCTTAGGTCATAAACCTTAACTGCGCGCATTAATGAATCTTGACTTTTACCTTGAAATTTTGAAATTTCCTGAACATATAAAGCTCTGCTAGATTTGACAGTATCTTTTCTTGACGCGAAGCCCATAATCGCTAAGTATTGAACTTCTAGCTATTCAATAACTTTAGGCAACATGTATGGTGGCTTCTTTATTGCAAACGATTTAGGGATACTCATATACCAGAAGGCCTCTGTACTGTTTTATTTTATCTACGGAACGCATTGGCTGGCAACATAAAGTTACAGCCTAGTCTTGGAGACTTATTTATCTACGGAACGCATTGGCTGGCAAAATAAAGTTACAGCCTAGTCTTGGAGACCTATTTTCTGACAAATATTCATATTTTGTTTTGTTCTAGGCATCATCTTCAAAACAGATGTCTGAACTAATACGGTCCATAGAGGACGTTCTAATATGATGATGTTTAAGTACCATCCCTTCGAGGTATTAGGGCGATTTGAGCGAAATTGCGTACAAATGGAGGTGCTTTAAATTTGGGCAAATTTTTCTTAGTGCCTGTGCTCATTGCGCAAGATGAACCGCAGAATACATGAAATGGTTAGCACATTGTAAATACGTCACATCTACATAACTTTCTTCCAGTAGTGTTCAGGACAATTTTTAGAATTTTCATTGATCGCTAAGCCCGAGCACGAAGCCTTCTGACCGTACTTGCTTAAATCGGAAATAAAATATTCTCATATTGATGTGGTTAGACAGGGCGCCTTCGTCAATACTGATTTGAATCACTGGGATTTTAACCGAAGTTTGATTTGGTTTGGTGTATATGTAGGGTTGTGGCGTTTTAGATTTTAGCCAAAGTGTTACGCCTACTGTGTAGTGAGATAAACTACGAATCAAACCGAGCTTTTCAGCTTATTGGTATTACTGACGTACATAATTATGACGGCAAACCCCTATAGCTCTCCTGTCCTCGACATAGGTAGATTATATTTTAGTAGACCTTATTATTCTCAGCAATCAACTGAGGCACATATTTTAGGTAGAAAAGCGAAAACATTTGCATCACTTACCTTTCCTGATAGGAAAAGTGACAGAAATTTCTCGAATGACAGGTCCGTGAATGTCTTCGGCGTGAGTCCCTTGAGGAAATGATAGTAAGACACGGCGCAGTCGTAAGGGTTCCTGGCCACATAGATGTACTTGGCATGAGGAACCGGCGGGAAGATTCTCAGGGGAAGGTGTGTCATGACGGGGCCAATTCTCGAAGGGTTCTCAGCAGCTCCAGCTCCAGTCAGATCAATAAACGGACACATAAGACTGAATTGTCCGATGTCGGATGGGGGTTCTCCGTCGGTCAGGATGTTCCAAATGATGCACTGCATCCAGTTCGTGCCGCACTTGGGGTATGTCACAGTGATGATGTCTCCATCTCTTGGCTTGTAATTGATTGCGGAGCGAACGGCTTCTTCACTGAACATATAGTGCATCCATACACCATCGACGTCTCTGTATAGTGACTCGTCCATTTTCTCTTTTTTTTTTCCGTGTCACTGGAAATTGATAGATGGAAGAAGGGGCATAATCTGTAAGAGCAATACCTATCTCGAACATTAAAAAACCGATACAAATTTGGTTACTGTATTGACTTGATCGTTTGAAGCGCGCGTAATTTTCAGCGGTGGGTTTCAAACTTCAAAGTGAACACAAGGTAACAAGTACCAAGTTCGTTTTACTAGTGAATAATACAGTGAATGCTAGTTAATGCGTTTTCCACACTCATGCTTTATTTCTGTTGGTTAAACTACAGTGGGCAACGTTTTCTTTCTTAATCTATCTGGTATTTCATTATTCTGAAAAATGGATGTGTCTCTTCAACGAAGCATTATTTTCCCAGAACACTACACAGACATATGCCCTTAGTGCAACAACCAGCCCACCGCCTACCCCGTCACATGGGGGTGCACGGGCCCCAAACCTCCACACATAAACATGCACCATTCGGAGGCGCAGTCGGAGGTCACTCTGCTATGCTCTGATCTAGCGATCCAGCGTAGGCTGGTAACTCAGGCAAGAGCGGCAGCCCAGGCCACTGGGGTCTTGAATTGAAGACTCCACTACTGCCCCCCCCCCCCCTTTTTGTTCCTTTTTTCTTTCTTTTTCTTTTTGAAATGAATTTTTCTCCCTTTCTCTCTCTCTTCAGCGAATTACTCATTGAATAGCGATGCTCATTTTGCTCTCTCTTACCGCACGCGTAGCACCTCCTTAAGAGCTCCAGATGGTCGACATTATCCACGGTGTCTACTACAAAGGTCTTCAAAGCCTGAGGTCTTTTGGGATGGTGAACCCCATAAACTAAACCAAACCAATGTACTTCGCTCCTCTACTGAGGTGTGTCAGCTTTGTCTACTATAGCTGGGAGCACCTCACTGGAGGAACCACCTAGGTGCTAAATTACATTAAAAGAGTTTTCAACGTTAGGTGATTCATCACAAAATATATATGCGTTTTTTATTTATTTTTCGGGTAACGTCACTGATTTTTAAAAAGATCCAGGTAGAACGAGGGGAAGAAGATAATTTAGACGGTATGAAAGAGCACTGAGCAAGGGTACAGGGGTCCCTCAGTTCGCAGGTCGAACCAAAGTTTCGACAAGTGAACTTGTCTTCCTCTGGGCAAAGCCATCATCACTGGCAGGGGTTTAATAGACTTTTGCTTTCGAAGAAGAAAAGATGGGGAGCGGAAAGTGGTTGAGAAGAAAGTAGGTGATGCATTGAAAAAAAAAATGTTTTTTCAGTCTAAGCCTGTAACCAGGGATCATGTGTCCTGCAAAAGAAATAAAAGTGGCAGTGCCAGGAAAAACTGCAATTCCGGGTGGATGATTAGTCACCACTTAGGCAGGTTTGGTGCAGATTCACCTTCTTACAAAGGGACAGGCTTTGGAAAGGGCGCTGAAAAGGAATATATCTAAGGAGAACAATTCTTAAAACTTACTGCAAAGGGGGAAGGGGGCAGGGGGAAAAAGACAAAGTAACAGGATAATAACCGCACAGTGAACCACCACTGGCAGGCAAAAAAAAAAAAACGTCCGAGGGCAAACTCAAGTAGCAAGTGATCAGGAGGAAATGTGCTTGGAGAAACCTGTGCAGCTTATGGTCCTTTTGTAAGAAGGTGTATCTGCACCAAACCTACTTAAGTGCTGACTAAGTATCTACCCGGTATTGTAGTTTATCCAGGTACTGCGGCTTTTATTTACCTTGCAGGACACAGGATCCCTGGTTCCAGGCTGAGAAATACATACTGAGGAAACATTTTCTTTTTTTCAATCCATGACATACTTTCTTCTCGCCCATCCTCGCCCTCCACACTCCTAGACCTACTTTTTTCTCACGCACTTTCCCCCCTCCCCAACTTTTCTTCTTCGGAAGCAAAAACGTATTTAGACCCATGCCAGTGATGATTGCTTTGCCCAGACGAAGACAAGTCCACTTGTCGAAAAGTTGACTCGAACTGCAAACTGAGGCGTCCCCCCTTTACCCTTGTTCAGTGCTCCTTCTTACTGATTTGTAAAAAGTTTTTCAAGTCCACAAAATAGGGCGATGAGAGAAAATTCAATAGAACAGACTACTTTTATTTAGGCAGTCATATTTTTCTCATGCATAATCAAATCCTTGGCGAATGGGCACATCTAGGAATAACGCTCACGTTACGAGTACTGTTGCATCGTGCCAGTCTGATGGTTTGATTTTTATTTCGCTTATGAGATCTGGCATAACTAGTGAATCCTTACCAATAACACTTAAAATTTAAACACGGTAAAGACAAAATGGAAGACACCAGTCCATTGTTATCTTGACGCCGTTAGCGACCACATAGTAATCTACGGAACATTTAACTGCATGCGCAAACGTCCGAACGCTAGAACTAAAAAAATATCATTATACGACAAAGGTGATTGCATATCTATCAACACTGAGCTCGAAGAATTCTGCGAGATATTCCTTTCTGAGTTTAGAGAACGTTCAGTTGATGTAAACTGGTCAATGTTTAAAACTAAAATGCAGTACCTAATCAAAAAGTACATACCTGTGAAGATTATTCGCGACCGTCCTTTATCACATGGTTTACATCATCTCTTAAACGATTAAAAAACAAAACAAAACGACCCTTCAGAGCGGCAAAATCTACTAACACCCCACGTGCATGGCCGAAGTATCATTCTATATTAAAACTTTTTCGCTCGCTCCTAGTAAAGTCTAAACGATTATTCTTTTCATCGACACTACCTTTATTAATCCGCAACAACCCTAAACAGTTCTGGAGGATTATTAACCCAAAACGTTCAAATACACGCGTCTTCTTAACTAACGAGTCAGGCATTCCTTTACCTGATTGCGACATTGCTGAGGCCCTCAATCGTACATTCAGTGCAGTTTTCACTAGAGAGACTAACGCAAGCCTCCCTCCCTTTCCCATTTTAACTCATCCGAACATGACGGACATCACATTTACACCTCATGGCATAGCAAAAATTATCGACTCTTTGAAGCTCACATCATCGGCAGGAGTTGACGGCATCAACACATAGGTTTTGAAGAACACCAAGCATATAACTAGCATAATCCTTACACACATTTTTCAGCAGTCTTTATCATCTGGCACAGTCTCTCAAGACTGGGAAGTAGGCAAGATCGTTCCAGTTCCTAAGAAGGGCTCAGGTAACACTTTTCGCCCAATTTCTCTCACAAGCGTATGTTCTAAAATCATGGAGCACGTTATTTACTCACATGTCGTCAACTTCCTAACATCCATCAAATTTTCCATCCCAATCAGCACGGTTTTCAGAAAGGCCTTTCTTGTGGTACGCAACTTGCATTGTTTTTAAACGACATTAGTTCCAACTTAGACCTTAATATCCCTACTGATGCATTCTTCTTAGATTTCGAAAAAGCATTTGATAAGGTTCCCCACAAGCGACTATTACTAAAACTGTCAAGAATTAACTTAAATGCATCTGTATTTAATTAGATCGAAGATTTCCTTACTAACCGCTCCCAGTTTGTTCTCGCTAACGATTACGCTTCCAGCCTCACCCCTGTTCTCTCCGGTGTACCCCAAGGTACCGTACTTGGTCCTCTTCTTTTCCTTATTTTTATTAATGACCAACTGCATCTCTTCTAATATCCGCATTTTTGCCGATGACTGTGTCATTTACCGTCCCATACATAACCCTACTGATAATTTGGCTCTTCAGGCCGATCTGGCAAAAGTCGAGGAATGGTGTCGAAATTGGTTAATGACCCTAAATGTTAAGAAAACAGCCCTAATTACCTTCCACAGACGCCAACACTATTCTTCGTACAACTACTTACTAAACGGAACTACTATCTCCTCGGTATCGTTTTTGAAATATATAGGTGTCACAATTTCCAGTGACCTTACATGGCATTCTCACGTTACATCCGTTACTAACGATGCTAATCGCACACTTGGCTTTCTTCGGCGTAACCTAGCTCAGGCACCTTCTTCTGTTAAACATCTAGCTTATGTAACCCTTGTAAGGCCCAAATTGGAGTACGCATGCGCATTGTGGGACCCGCATCTTCAAAAATTGATATCTACCATTGAATTTACACAAAACCGTGCAGCTAGATTTATCTTGTCTGACTGTTCTCGTAATACTAGCGCCACTAATCTAAAAGCTAATGCCGGTCTCCCAAGCTTGCAAGCACGCCGTAAAATATCTATACTCTGTTTATTTCATAAATTTTATCATGCCTTATCATCTAGCACAGCAGTCATCATGCCGATTCATCGAACATCCAGTCGCATCAGCCACACCTTGGCCGTTTATCCGCCACATGCCCGAACGACAACGCACCTCATTTTTTGTAAGGACAGCCATCGACTGGAACGATCTTCCCGCTAACATCGTCGCTCACTCTAACCCAAGCCATTTCAGAACCGCCATTGAAAACTTTTTTTGTTAATCTCGACAATACCGTCAAGCCTACCCCTCATGTAAAACCTCGTACTCCTGGGGTCTTTGAGGTATTGGAAATAAATAAATAATAAATAAATATTTGTTTTCCCTAGCCATAGAAAGTACGGTATTGGGCATATCAGTATGTTATTTCCGGCAACCTTGTTCACACTATTCACATTTTTGGAAACTGTAGCGTATTTACAAGCTTTACTAATTGCACATTCTCCTTGGCTATCCTTCGGCACTTTTCTTCAACATGAGACATCTCGTTGGGACAATGTTACCAAACTGAACGCATCTCTTCTTTTCTTATTTCTGAACCTTTATAATACTATCTCTTCCCTGCGTTAACGTTTGCCGCCTATTGATGAAAAAAAGTGCGAAGCTTTTGCCAACGAGCTGCAGTTTAAACCATTTCGGGCGATGGGGTGAGTGTCAATGATCGAGGTACTTTCGGAAAAGTGGTTCAGTTAAACTGCAACGCCTTATTGAAAGGAACAGTAAATATGGTGGCTTTTGTGGCACGGTTGTTCAAGTTGAATGAGTGAGTACTCTCGATAAGGATGAGCTGCTGGAAGCTAAATGTTAAGCAAAACGACTGGTTTTTTTTTTTTGGTTCATGAGTTTAACTTCCCAAAGTGACTCTGGCTATCAGGGACGCTGTAGTTAGAGGGCGCAGAAATTTCTACTATCTGGGGTTCTTTAACATGCATTGACATCTAAAAGCACACTGCTGCCTCGCTTTTTACCCGCATCCTTTGGGCACAGCAGTTCAGCGCTCTAACCGCCGCACCGGCGTTGTGGGCTAAAGAAAAATTACGTTTTTATTTTAATCTTAGGCAACGTCACGCACGGAATGGAGCGAAAACAGAATAAAAACCAGTGAATTTTGAACATGCTATACTTGAAGTCGAGGGTTCGACGGCATATTGTCTGGTTAGGAATCATGGTTTGACGATCGATTCACTGGTCACTGACCATTGTCAAAAAGCAAATGACCTTTCGGGAGCGCTACGGCTCCCTTGTTCACAATGAACAACCGGCCGGACGTTCCGGGCTTTTTGTAGCGGTTAGTATTGTTCTTAGAGATTTCGCGTAGATAGGAAGCAGTGTGCCATCATTCTTGTTCATTGTGTTAGATGTTGTCTGGATGATTAGTGGCTCGAGATTTCGGCGGGCTGATGCGTTCTTTTCCGTTGTCATTATATCTGCTTCATCCCAGTTAATTTCATGGCCAGTCTCCTGTGCATGCTGCGCGATTACGTTTGTTTTCACTTTTCCTTTACGTACATACATCGTACTCATGATCTTTCAGGCGTCTCGTGAAATCTTTCATTTCTTCTATGTAAACCGCTGCACAACCGGCGTAGCAAATTTTGTAAACCACGCCGAGAAACTTCGCACGAGGCAGCTGATCTTTCACGTTTACAAGCTTATTTCGTATCTTGCTTGTCGAGACATGTGCCACATTGATGCCATGCTTGCGGAACATCCGTGCCAGTGCCTCAGTGATCCCTGATACGTACGGGATAAGACTCGTTTCGGTTTCGGTGCCTTCGCCCTTTAGTCTTCCGTGTCAGCAGGCTTCTTCGATGGAGCCAATCTTCTTTGCGTGTTCCGAATGAACGACAGTGGGGAGGCGTTTCTTTCTAAGTCATTTTCAATGGTCTTACTATCTTGGTGTAGGGCTGCTTCTTCACTGCATACTTCCCTGGCCCGGTTGATTGGAGACACAACCACGGACCGCTTATGACTGACTGGGTGCGCTGAATTAAAACCTAGGTACCTTCTAGAATGCGTCAGTTCCAGGCAGACGCGAAAACGTAAACCATTCGGGGTACGGGATACCACGGTGTTGAAGAACGGAAGGCAGCCGTCGGTCTCTCCCTCAACAGTAAAGTTCACTGAGGGCTCCACGACGTTGAGATGATCGAGGAAAGTGCTCGTGTGCTTTCTGTCTATGACACAGAAGCAGTCGTCCACATACCTTAAAAACACGTTTGGTCGCTGTTGGAAGGTGGCCAAAGCTTTGCTTTCGATGGCTTCCATAGCGATATTAGCCGCTGGGTCCGAGATGGCTGCCCCCATTGCTGTGCCAAAGGTCTGTAGGCAGACGCTACACTTGAACAGCTGGGTGCATGTGGTGAATTGCGCCGAGGGCAAAAAAGTGACCCTGGATACATTGCTTGCGATACGTCTCTTTTAATGATTAAGCCCGCCTACAACGCTTTTGCTTCAAAGCAGAATAGATTTTTAGATCTTACAGGACATGTTAAAAAGAATTTAGTATGGTCAATACATTGATATCATCCCCTTCACCGAGAATTTTATGGGAAGCTTTATTTTTTGTTTGAAAATTAGTCTTCCACTTAAGTTTCGCGGTAATCGCTCATACGACTGATAGATGGCGCCAGTCGGCGATTTCAGAAAAGGTGGGCATAGAGAGGAATGCAATGAAGCGCCAAATATGCGCACTGATGGCTCTATCTCATCTCACGAGTCTATACTAAGTGCGCAAGGAATGTGAGGCAACAGTCAGTACTACTCATGTGACCTGAGTTGTTCCGTAAGAATGAAAACGTCAGACATCGCATGACTAGGTGCGTCCTTCGCCTGTTATTCAATTACAGTACTTGCAAATACCAGCAAGGTGCGTGCAGTAGTTGTGCATTAATGAAGAATTAGCTCTTCTACTTTTCTTAGGCTCAGCTCTCCTATAGCAGCTCACATTCAGAATAACATTGTTGACTATCGGGGTTACAAAGTACTTTTACCCTAGCCTGCAACGCTGTCTGCATGCAACAGTAATAAGAAGAACATAATTCAAAAGAGCTTACCTTATTATCCCAAATGTCTATACCAAAGTATGCCCGTCTAGCTTCCGGTGCTTCTACGGCGCATATAAGTAGAGAAAAACTATAACTCAAGTGCTGAACAAATGGAGGGCAGGAGGGTTTATCGCGACCAGGCCCTTGTTGCCGAGGCGACTATTATCTGTGCGTCAAGAACCACTTGAGCTACAAGATTCCGTCCTTTGTCCACGCTATCTGAAAGCGTGAAGATTGGGAATGCCAGAAAGGGGACCTCGCGAACTTGCTGATAGTTTTCTGTATAGACAGCAGGAAAGCACGGCGAGTTTGAGAGCGCTTGGGAGCAGTCTTCAAGCCGAGCCCATGGTTGGAGAACGGACTTATGAAAACATGCATTAAACATTATTGGCTCGAACGTGGCTTGGAGATGCTAGGTTTGTTAGAATGGGTAAGTTTTGTTTATAATTTTAGCCGTGACTGCCACCTCGAGACGCTGCTTTGTTGTCAAGGGAAAGAGATCCATGTGCGGAAACGCACGCTTGACATGCTCTTAAGAAGTACCAAAAATATTTTGCGGATGAACTTTTAGCCCTTGCTGCTGTTTGCATTACTCTGCACGGCTCTACATTCGTTATATCGGTGCTTTCGTTGCTCACAGTACACGAGTATAATGCGTGAAGCCCACTCGCTGAGGTTCTTACAAGCAGCAGAACGCCGCCAATAGGCCACAGCTATAGCTATTTGCCACAGCTATTTTGCCCCATTCTACGTCATTTGCTATTCTTATTAATGGCCGCCTTTTTTGCATGTTAGGTTTCAAAAACGAAGGTTTTTGCTAAGGATTTCAGAAAAACTCGCCTTAGTTTCAAATATCGCATTTCATTTTTAGTACTCTCTCTTCTGGTAATGTCAGAAAACGCTCCGTGAAAATTCACTGCAGTTTAACGCTACGACAGGACAGCGGCCTGTGGTCCTGCTTCCACATTGAGCCTTTCACGTGAACACGCCGTTTTAATTTATATAGTCACTATAAAACTCGGAACACGGAAGCGCCATCTTTCTCGGTAACGACGTATAGGTCTCGATTAGTTCTGCTGGCGGCCGCATCCAGGCGCCAATTTGTTTTTCACGTTAAAGCCCCTCGAGGTACTGAGTTTGAGGAGAGTTATATAATATCATTGTTGCTCAATGTCGGGGTATGGCGACAGCGACATATTTTCGACCGAATGAGCCAGTGGCGATCCTTACATAGTGAAGGGGGTTGGCACAACTTCCGGAACGTAAATTTTCGGGCTTTCACGTAGCACTTAGAATTTCCCATCGGTCATTTTTCAATGCAAGGTAATCTATGGCCTCATGAGTGTACTTGACTGAACAAGCTAGGGCAAAAATTAGGCGTTGGCTGTAATACGGGGTCTCAAGCTGCCAAGGCAACTCGGTCAATCGCCAGCCTAGGGAATTTCTCTTCCTACTTTCGCCTTCCTAATAGCTGAAAAGCAAGGCAGACTGACAGGAACTGTCTTTCCCCTGTTGTAATCTGTGCATTGGGGGCCCAGGAGGCCAGTGATTGACTCGAAACGCTGCACTAAAATATACGTTAATCCAAGCACTTGAAGCGATATCTGCTTGATTGCGTCAATGCGAAAAAACGATTGCTTACCAAAAATTTTCCCTCTGCGCACTGACAAAAAGTAAATAATAACAATGAAATGACAGATGCTGATGTTTATTGACCGCAGATATACTAACAATCGCCCATTGATTGTTTAAAGAGAAAACAAAGCAAACATTACGCGGCATCCTGTACCTGTGAGTGCAACACTCATAATTGACCGCCCCCCAGAGGTCCGACGTCGTATCATGCTCGTTTTGCTAGCAGTGACTCTCTACCCGTCTTGCCGATGGCGCACGAAATGAACGGAATTCCTTTATTAAAATATCGTTTCACGAAATTCTTCATATAGAGTGGCGCGTTCTACCTGTTAATGGCAAACGGGTGGGCTGTCGATGGTAATTCGCAAACTTTTAGAGATATTTTAGCGGGAAAATATGGTTATACTACTAGTTACTACGAGAAAAGGAGCTGACACAGACAACCGTAAGTGTGCCTTTTGGGCCTTCAAGCCCACGCTGCATATGCTCTTCCAGGAACTCTTTTCACGCTTTCCTGATGCAAAGGGACACATTGTATTTTAAGTCAGCGCCCGTGGAAACAAGGACACTATCGTATGCTAAATTATTCGAAGCGAGGACATTATAAAAAAATTTCCTCTGTCGTTGGCATTTCACTTAGTCACTTTTGCGATTCATGACAAGCGCTATCATTATCATGCTTTAATGGGCATAAAATTCTATTTCTTATACGTATATGTTCATGTTTAAAGCATGAGCCATGTGTAAAACGCGCCTCAATCGTTCAGCTATAATCAGCACGGAAAGTCTTTTGCAAATGAATACTCAACATATAAATCGTTTAAATTTTTGTTTTTTATAAGGAAGTCTGGTCCGCGCCTCTTTACGTCTCCCCCCTCCCCCCCCCCCCTACCCCCGATGTGCTGTACGGCACGGCTTAAAAGGCGAGAGTGTTTTTAAAGCTGCGTTTCAATATGGCGCGGGGGAAACGTCAGCCGCTAATATCCGCTGGGTACAACTGAGTGAAGGCTTATGTTTAAATGCGCCAACCCCCATTTCGTTCTGGACGAGCACGTTTTTTTAACAGCAATTTGTTTAGGTGCGGATTTTTTTCACGTACAATAAACTTCTACTATAACCATAAATATGTTCGACGATTTCGCTCAGGAGGCTCGGAGTGCATTGCTGGTAACTATTTTTCACCATAAAAACATTGTTCATGCAATTTTCGCCACAGTCGCAGCTACCCTCTGCCTGCAATGGCCAAAGTTTAAAGAACGATTTTACTGAGCATTAGGAGTTGAGACCAGTTCCTTTAATATTTAATTCAATTTATTTTACACTATTTATGCGTAAGGGGCTACATTTCATGCCCAAGAAAGCTGTACTTGAGAAAATTGCGCGTACGCCGAAATTACATGAAGCAATTCTTACTACACACAATGATAGAGTGATGAGAAATACGACTGGCAACAAAATTTGAGCAGATACTTATTGATTACACCATATTATGTAGTTTTTTCAGCTTTGTGAATAGTTTTCCTCTATACGAATTCATAGTCTATATGCATAAGCATAGTTTTCCTCTTCCTGATATTTTCTTAGAGGTATGTCGAGAATATACGCAATTTTGTCCAAAAATATTGTTCTCTGTCCTATTGTTCACCACTGTAGTACATGGATAGGTTTAGTAACAGAACAAAAGCAGCATATAAATGAACCAATTTAATCCAAATTGAATACCTTATTGATGAAATCTCCGCTTGAATCGTAGATAAACACCACAAAGCACCAAAAGATGGATGAATTCTTCAAAAAACGACCATTAAATCCATGCCAGAGCCGCTGATGCATTCTGTAGTACTAAACACGTGTGCTCTATAATCGGAAATGATTAGTTGAGACAAGTGATGAAAGAAAAAAGTCTTAAAAGTGAGACCATCAATTTGGTTGTCTATTGTCTATAACATATAGGTTCTCTCTGTTCATATGTAAGTTTGCTTTATATTCAGTAATTGCTTTGTGTTGTACTGTTGTGGTGTCAGGTTTTGCAGGCACATTGGTCCTGTCAGGCGACCATTGCTATTGCCTTTGGCCTCAACACCTTGGCCGTACTTTTGTATCGTCTTGAGAAGAACAAACATACAAACAAACAATATTTATTAACTGTCTTGTTTCTTGTCCCTGTCCCTTTGTCTTGTCCCTTGTCCCTGTGTCTTGTCACTTTGCTAAGCTCTGTTTTTCACGAATGGATAACCAACTTGTCTAAGCTGCGGTCCTAGCTAATATTTAGAATATTGGTTGCCAACAAAAGTACATTAAAATATTTAACTTTGAGCGGCCAGGAAGAGCGCCTGGCAAAATTAAACGATCACTTTAATATAACAGACAAAAATACACAGCAGTAAAGTCATCATACGCGAAATAGGCAAATATCTTCAGTATAGTGAGTAGTTATGGTCACAGGTATTGGCGCAACTAGACTGGTCCAAATATAGCAAAATGTTTCCAAAGAGTATGCACCTATGAACAAGAGGATTAGATGAGTACAAGCGCATTATATTGGTCGCATATTTTGTTCTTGTTAATTAGGTTAAACTCATTATTATTGCGAAAGCATTACATCGCTATGTTCACAGATTTCTGTCCGCAGGCCGTGTCCGCAAAATCGTGTCCGCAGCAGTTGTGAGTAATTGAGAAGTGGTAGAGGTCAATAAGTGCTGTCAATCGATAGAGGGGGGACGTAATGTTATTGACGAAAAAATAATTAGGCTATTAAAGTAATTGGGTAATAATTAGAACAACTGGTTAACAAGAAAGGAAAGGCGCAGTATCTGCCGCACTTGCTCTGTGGACACCTTAACTGCGCGTAAGGGAAGGGAGGAACGTGGGAGTGAAAGCGGAAAGAAAGAAAGGGGTGCCGTAGTGGACATGTCAAGGATGTGACGTCACGAAACCAGAAGGTGAGCCGAAAAGGCATAGGAAGGAATTGGCGAGCAATTTTAAAGTATACCAAAGACTGAAATAGGTAAACAAGAAGTAGAATAACGTGAGGTAGATTATGTGACCTCACACAACCGGAAGCAGAGCTAAAAAAAAGAGCATAATAAGTGATTGGTGCACAATTTCAAAGTACCAAATACTAAAATGGGCAAACAAGTGAATTAAGCAACTAAAAGCAACCAGAAGCATTTGACCAACATCAGCATCCGTGCTTTTCCATTACTCCAATGCAGATTCTTCAGCTTAATGGGTAGAACAACGCGCGCTTTCATGCTAAAGGCATGCCGCAGTCCTGCCACAAAGTCATTATGTCACAGGGACTTACTTACCTGATCAGAATTCCTCGTTTTCAATTTCTTTGTTTGCGTTATCTGATTGTCCCTAGAGCTCTCCTCTAATCACCCGCGACACACTTCCACACAAATAGCGCCCCGTCAAGCTTGCCTATCCCCCCGTCCTTCTTCACGCATGTGCTCTGGCGCTTGAAAAAGCATATACTTTACCAACGCTAATGCCGCCGTTTTCTTTAAACTCTCTTGTGGCCCATCCTCTAAGAAGGCCTTCATACTCTTTGGACTGGAAGAATCAGACTGATTCCAGAAGTCATATCTTCACGCATATGTATGCCATGTATTTCTCCTTCCAGGATTTCGGCGATCTGTGGCACCTACCTGTTTGTGTCAAATTTAAGTCGCTCGTAGTTGGTGAACAAAAATTTGTGTTATGGTAATAGCTGTGCCATTTTATAACTAAAACATAAAGGGACAATGCAATACTTGAGGCACATTCTACTGGTAACACACTACGTTGAAAATAGAGAGTTTGCTAGTGCTGAGCAGTGAAGAAAGTGATCAACATTAATAATATTGCACCTAAAATAAACTATATAAACGCCTGTTGTGAAAGCAAAAACTGATTGTACCTATGCGGTCCAATCACAGTGGCCTTTTCATGCCTACTAATCGAGGGAAGTTGTCACAAAACACAGACATGGGATGCAGTCTGACTAAACGGTTTCTACTAGATAAGTGTTAGTATTTCAGTCATTTTTATCTACAATGATTTCCACTCACTCTGCTGGAAAGCAGCTGAGCCGTAGCCTAGCGTCTGCAAGATTGCGCCTGCACTTAAAGTTCAGATTCACTCTCTCCTTTCTGTTCTTCAACACGCCGTTGTGTACCCGTCTAAACTGAGGCATTCGTCGCCACTCGTTTCCTCGTATTGTCTTCCTGTAGACTTTCTTTTATTGGTGTTTTAGTATGTAACGGGTCAACCCTTAATATTCAAAGAACAAAATCGGTTTTAGCGTCTTGGAAACGGCTATGGTGGGAGATTACAGCAGAAGCACGAAAGCGAATAAAGTGGCATCAAGGCATGTACGACGGGAGGCTGCTCCGACGCTTTTGAAGAGCTGCACTCTGGAGTGGTGGAATAGTTGCTCCCCCGTGAGACTTCGCTAAATGGCGCTGATATCGAACAGCTCACGGATAGTCTGCCTGTATTGATTTTACTGCCACAGCAGGCATTACATGTCTCCGCCTCGTGCAGAACAGCAGGAAACACCTGCCTCTTGGCCAGCCCTGAGGTATGACGTCAATGCCTGAAGACACATGGCCGTCTTAAGCGATTATGTTTTCAGAAAAATGTCTCACAATCCATACTTTTTCATCAGATCGCCACCACCTATGTGCGACTCCAGGGTATTGTAACATGCAAGATGGGTTCCGTTTCACCTAAGACGAACTTATTATAGTGCTCTGCAGTGGCGTCTATTTCTGTTGCGGAGAGATCACCAGGGCTTCACCCCTTAAACTGTTACAAACAAAACCTGGCCATCAAAGTAAATCAGTGAGCGCGGTAGCCCAAAAAAGGAAGATTTTAACGCTATAAATTAGGGGCCCTTTTTCCACATAATCGAGTATCGGCGCTGGGAAAGAAAATTCACGGGTGACAGTTGTTAGCTGAAATCGCCATACACTGACTGGTCGTCAGGTTGTGTGACGTCAAGATGTCACTACAACAAAAAAGATGAATTTGGATGAATCCACTCCTACAAGCTATATTACGTTTGTTCAAAATTGAACATTTATTCAATGAAGCGTAGCAGGCTCCCTAGGGACCATCATTCCATTGCTGTTCATATTCATTTATCTTTGCTCAGGGATCACTTAGGAACCTCCGATGGGAGAGATCGGGGAAGGGGAGGTAATCGAAGGGCGTACCATAGCCACACCATGCGCAAACCCTGCTTGCTTAGGATACCAGCCGAAAATGTCTGGCAATGAACCAGCAATACAAATTTCTGAATTTTTACACTCAAGTGCTTACAAAGTCTATTCGAATGTGTGGAATACATAAAGAAATATAAAAGTAACATTTAACCACTCGAAATACACTCCAGGTTGTTTTCCTCCTCGTTGAGGTGAAGAAAGTCCCTGAATCATTGCGACAACGACTACCACCGCCACCTAAAAAAATAAAATTGGAAATTAATCTGTAGCATGGCATCTCGCAATGGCAGCAGGACAAAAATAAACCATAGGAATGCTTTTAATGCACTGGAAACGGGCACTGCCAAATCGATATGGGCCAAATTATGTGTCACGACGGATCATTTGGCGCCGTAGCGTGCATTCACATTCCCACAAGAAACAAAGTGCTCGGAAGCGACACACATGCGACTAAAGATTGGAGCTTGAGATTTTGAAAATTTTATGACGAAGTGTAGAAAGCATTATTATAATACGAATCCGAAAAACGCGCTTGGCAGGGATACATTAAAGTAGTTTATCTACTTTTATATGTCAGTAACCGGTGGTGATGAAACCGAATCCATAAACGCTTACTGGACACCTGTTAAAGAAAAAAGCTGTTGGTGAAACTTGTCTAAATTTCTCGCGGGACGGGTGAAAAACATCACTGCCTTAAGGAAGATCGCAGTCTTTCCACAGCGTCATGACATCACTTCCCTTGGTCTTTTTTTCGATCCAAGCCTTCATTTGATCTATCTTATCCGGAGTGAAGTAGTTTTTCCAGTCACCCACGATTCCTTTCCGTACAAATCCCACACCTTCGTGCAGGTCCAACTTGCTCTGCGGCATATTATTCAGCATCTCAATACGATGGGACATCGTCGCTGCGGTTTCTGCTATCTTCCTGATCCTGTCTTCTGGTGTGTCCTTGAACAGATCTTTCATGCTTTCTAGACTGCTGCCGTGTACAACTCTCTCTAAGAGTGCCGGATCCGCACGCATGCGGCGACCGTAGGTCTCCCCAAGGAAGTCGCTTATGTTGATCACTTCTCTCCGGATGTCCTTCTTCAGCTGTTCGTAGGTAAGGAACAAGATGTTCTTGTCGTGCCGGCGCTCGTACCATGGCAGCAGATGGTCAAAGAAGTCCCCATAAACGACCTGCGTTTTGTAAAAAAAAAAATGGCGGTTTTTCTTTCTCGCAAAACTTTGAACCGCTCTGTTGAGCGCACTTAAAATCTGTCTGCCTAAGTGCCGCCTAAATGCCAGTTTTCACTGGGAAATTCCTTGTTATCTCTACGTTATCTTTCCAAGCCATAAAGTAGTCGTCACATCCTAAAAGAATAAGGATTATTGTATTTCAGAGTCTCTGAGTGTTCCTTTTAAGATTTGGAAAAAGAGATAGCTTATAAGGGGGCAAGAATATACATAATTACCAAGAGATGCAAGGCCTTTCGCTATATCGATCCATGAAACTTGCAGGTTATCTTCAAGCCCAATCCACGTGGCCCCATCTTCTACTTTCCCGAGTTGTATTAACCATATGAGATCGATATAACATTGTAAACACGTGGCCCGCCTGCTGGCAATACAAAAGCAGGTTAGGAACTGTAGGCCACCTGGCGGCGACTGTCCCGTATCCTCAGTTTCGAACTGCCAGCGTTACAGGGTATGATGTGTCGCTTAACGAAAAAAAAAACATATTTCTGAGAACCAATAAAACTACAAAACGAAAGTCAATACTGTTGCTCTTGGAGTGCAGTGGCCACGCACGAGGCTTTTAAAGCAACAATTCGAATTTGATTTTAACATTGAAAGCCATAGACGGTGCCTGAGTAGCATAGGTGTAGCATGGCTTAATCATCATCCAAGAGCACCGGAAGGTTGATTCCTTTCCACCTTACCGTCTAAAAAACCCGAGCTATACAAATCCTCCCAACATTTCGATATCATGTGGTCTCTTGGCGTCACAATAATCATCGCAGTATCAGTTCCCGGCCACGAAAGCTACCAGCAACCACCTGCCAATGACATGGCCGTCATTTGTCGCTCATAACGTCGACGAAGTTTTTTGACGTCCTACGTGTTTCTCTGCTTTCTTAAATACTGTTTTTGCACATATTTTTCTTCCATGGAAATTCAGTTTAACTGACCTTTTACGTTACTTCAGTTCGCAATTAATCGACCATTTCCATTTTACGATGTCATTAATTCAAGGGGCTTTTCAGAATGTCAGAAACCTAACACTCCAGTGTTTCATATGTACTATTGGAGTTGTTTCTCGTGTTTTTTTCTTTTATCTAGATAGTTGTGCTGCCGCTGTTAACTGTGTCCATCGCCGGTCAAGAGGCGGTGGAGTTCCGCGTAAAAGCCGCGAGCACAAAGCTGCGAGACCTGGCCAGATGTGGGAATGCCTAGGGGCATGCAGGCTCGAGGGCGATGAGCCTATTTCATACAGTCCTGTCTCATCTGTTGAATACGCTGCCCTATATTATTGCATCAACCTTACTTGCATGTATTAATCAATAATATTGAGCTTTACCTTAAAATATCCTGAACATATTAAGCTCTCTTCAATTTGAGAGGCTTTCATCTCTTCGAGATGCGAAGCATATAGTCGTATTGTATTGGACTTCTAGCATTCCAATACTTTTAGGCATTATGTAAGGTGGCTTCTTTATTGCAAACAATTGAGGGATATTTATATATCGCAGGCCTCAGTACTGTTTTATTTTATCTACGGAATGGATTGGCTGGCAACATGAGGTTACAACCTAGTCATGGAGACCTATTTTCTGACAAATATTTATATTTTATTTTGTCCTAGGCCCGTCTTCACAACAGATGTCAGGACAAATACGGGCCATAGAGACCGTTCTAAAATCATATTGTTTCACTACCACGCCTTTTAGTTACTAGGGCAATTTGAGCGCAGTTGTGTACAAATGGAGGTGCTTTAAAATTGGGCCGTTTGTTTAGTACCTGTGTTCAGTGCTTGAGTCGAACAACAGAATAAATAAAAATCGTTAGCGCCGTATAAATTAGTCACATTTATATACCGCACTTCCAGTAGTGTTCAAGACAATTTTAGAATTTCGTTTGATCGATGAGCCCGTCCACGAAGTCTCGTGATTGCACTTGCTCTAATAAAAAAAAAGAAATGTTCCACCTAATGATGTGATTAGAAAGGGCGCCTTCGTCATTACTGATTTGACTCGCAAGGATTTTAGCCGAAGTGTTCCGCCTACTGTGTAGTGAGTTAAATAACGAATTAAACCAAACTGTCCAGCTTATTGGTATTATTAACGTACATTTTCAATAGACGACAAACCCCTCTTGCTCTCCTGTCCTCGACATAAGTAGAATAAATTTTAGTAGACCTTATTATTCTTAGCAATCAACTGAGGCACATATTTTAGGTAGAAAAGCGAAAACATTTGCATCACTTACCTTTCCTGATAGGAAAAGTGACAGAAATTTCTCGAATGACAGGTCCGTGAATGTCTTCGGCGTGAGTCCCTTAAGAAAATGATAGTAAGAAACGGCACAGTCGTAAGGGTTCCTGGCCACATAGATGTACTTCGAATGAGCAACCGGCGGGAAGATTCTCAGAGGAAGATGCGTCATGACGGGGCCAATTCTCGAAGGGTTGTCTGCAGCTCCAGCTCCAGTCAAATCAATAAATGGACACATAAGACTGAATTGCCCGATGTCGGATGGGGGCTCTCCGTGGGTGAGGATATTCCAAATAATGCACTGCATCTAGTTCGTGCCGCACTTGGGGTATGTCACAGTGATGATGTCTCCATCTCTTGGCTTGTAATTGATTGCTGAACGAACGGCTTCTTCACTGAATATATAGTGCATCCATACACCATCGACGTCTCTGTATAGTGACTCGTCCATATTCTCTTTTTTTTCCGTGCCACTGGAAATTATTAGACGGAAGAAGAGGCATAGTCTCAGAGAGCAGTACCTATCTCCGACATCGACACACCGATACAAAGTTACTAATTTATCCACTTAATTGTTTGAAGCGAGCATAATTTTCAGCGGTATGTCTTAAGCTTCAAAGTAATAAACAGGTAACTAATACCAAGTTCATTTTACTACTGATTAATACTGTGAATGATAGCTATTGCGTTTGCAACACTAGTGCTTCATTTCTATCGGTTAACGTATAAAGTGCGCTACGTTTTCTTTCGTAACCTGTCTGGTATTTCATTTACCTTAAAAATGGGTGTGCGTCCTCAACCTAGCGAAGTACTTAAACGTTACTGAAGAGCGAGGCTCATTTTTCGCTCTCTTACCGAATGCGTAGATCCTCCATGAGAGCTCCAGATGGTCGAAATTATCCATGGTCTCCGCTACAGAGGCCTTCAAAGCCTGAGCTCTTTTGGGATGGTAAACACCATAAGTTAAACCTTCTCAATGTACTTCGCTCCTTTAGTGACGTGTGGCAGTTTTGTCTACTACAGCTGGGAGCACATCACAGGAAGACTCACCCGGATGCTACATTACATAAATAGAATTTTCAACGTTTGGCGATTCATTACAGATTATATCTGCGTTTTTGATGTCAGCATAATTTTCGAAATCTCTTTGCGCTGTTTTTTTTTATTTCTTAGGGTAATGTCACTGATCTGTAAAATGATTTATAGTCCACAAAATAGGTTATTGAAATTCAATACAACAGACCACTTTTATTTATGCAGTCACATATTTTCGCGGGCATTTGCAATCATTGACGAATGGGCACATGTAAAAAAAAAAAAAGAAAAAAAAAACGTTCGCGTTACGAATACTGTTGCATCGTGCCAGTCTGATGCTTCGATTTTGATTTTGGTTATGAGATCTGGCATAACCAGTTAATCCTTCACAATAACACTTGGACTTTAAACACGCTAAAGACCGAATGGAAGACACCAGTCCATTATATTTGTTTTCCCTAGCCTTAGAAAGTGCGGTAGTGGAGTGGGCATACATCAGGACGTTATGTCCGGCAACATTGTTCACACTATTCACATTTTTGGAATCTGCGGCGCCCTTACAAGCTTTAATATTTGTACATTCTTCCTGGCTACCCTTCGACACCTTTCTTCTACATGAGACATCTCGTTGCGACAATTTTACCAAACTGAGCGCATCCCTTCTTTTATTATTTCTGAACCTTTATAATGCTTACAATCTCTTCCCTGCGTTAACGTTAGCCGCGTATTGACGAAAAAAAGTGAGAAGCTTGTGCCGACGAGCTGCAGTTTAAACCATTTCGGGCGATGTGGTCAGCGTCTATGATCGAGGTACTTTCGGAAAGTGATTAAGTTTAACTGCAACGTCTTGGTCATTGAAAGGAACAGTAAAAATGGTGGCTTCTGTGGCACGATTGTTGAAGTTGAATGAGCGAATATCCTCATAAGGATGGACTGCTGGAAGCTAAAGGTTAAGAAAAACGACTAGTTTCTTTCGGTTCATGGGGTTTAACTTCCTAAGGCGGCTCAGGCTATCAGGGCGCCGCAGTTTGTTTGTTTTTTTGGCTCACAGGAAGAGAAAGGCGCAGTATCCTTCATACTTGCTCTGTGGACCTCCGATTTATTTATTTATGGAAAGGGAAAAGCGCGGTAACTGTCTCACGTGTTTTCTGTGGACACCGCAAACGCGCCATGTCCACAGAAAACAGAGACTATTACCGCACCTTTCCCTTGATTGATTGATTTATATGAAGGGAAAGGCACGGTAACTGTCTCACTTGTTTTCTGTAGACACCTCAACCGCCGTAAGGGAAGGGAGGAAGGTGGGAGTGAAGGTGGAAAGAGAGAGAGAGAGAGAGAGAGAGAGAGAGGAGCCGTAGTGGAGGGCTACGGAGTAATCTCGACCCCCTGGGGATCTTTAACGTGCGCTGACATCGCACTACACAAGGACGCCTCTTCGTTTCGCCTCCATCGAAGCTCAGCCGCCGAGGTCGGATTCGAACGCAGGTACTCCGGCACAGTAGTCTGGCGTCTTACCACTGCACCACCCCGGCGGGGCCGAGGTCGGGTTAAAAAACTGATTTATATATAGGAAGGGAAAGGCGTGGTAACTGTCTCACTTGTTTTCTGCGGACACCGCAACCGCGCCGTAAGGGAAGGGAGGAAGGTGGGAGTGAAAGGGAAAAGAGAGAAAGAGGAGCCGTAGTGGAGGGCTACGGAGCAATTTCGACCACCTGGGGATCTTTACCGTGCGCTGACATCGCACAGCACACGGACGCCTCTTCGTTTCGCCTCCATCGAAGCACAGCCGCCGAGGTCGGGATCGAACCCGGGTACTCCGGCACAGTAGTCGGGCGTCTTACCACTGCACCACTCCGGCGGGGCCCGAGGTCGGGTTAATGATTTAAAAAACTGATTTATTTATATTAAGGGAAAAGCGCGGTAACTGTCTCATTTGTTTTCTGTGGACACCGCAACCGCACCGTAAGGGAAGAGAGGAAGGTGGGAGTGAAAGTGGAAAGAGAGAAAGGGGAGTCGCAGTGGACGGCTACGGAGTAATTTCGACCACATGGGAATCTAACGCGCGCTGACATCGCACAGCACACAGACGCCAGTTCGTTTCGCCTCCATCGAAACGCAGCTGCCGCGGTCGGACCGGGAACTCCAGCGCTGTAGTCGGACGTCTTACCACTGGACCACAGCGGCGGGGCGCCGTATTTAAGGGGTCCAGAAATTTCGACCACCTTGGGTTCTTTAACGTGCACTGACATTGCAAAGCACACGGGTTCCTTGCTTTTCACCCGCATCCTTTGGGAGCAATTAGTCGAGCGCCCTAACCACTCCACCGGCGCGGCTGGCTAAAGAAAAACGACTTTTTTATTTTGATCTTTTGCGACGCCATTCACGCAAGGATGCGACGGCAGAATAAAAACCGGTAAATTCTGAACACGCTATATTTGTACAGCTGGGCGCATGTGGTGAATTGCGCCCAGAGGAGAAATATTACGCGGAACTTTAGCGACTAAAGTAGTGAAAGGCGAAGCCTCAGTGCTGCATTCTGCTACGCAACAGGCATTAATTAGTAATTAACATAATTATTCGGTCATAATTTATTTACACAATGAATTACCTAATTGATAAATAATTATTCAGTTAGTTAATGATTAGTGATTGATCATTGGTTGGCATATGGCTATATAATGCACGCATTCGCGCATACTGTGGTGGTGCTCTGTAATTTCTCGAGACCTCTATGACATCATCCTGCCTTTTCCAATCAGAGCCGAAGCGAAAGCGGGACACATTTTGTCCACGAAAGCATGAGCCATTAAAAGTTGTCGCCTTAAAATGACTCCAGATACATTGAGTGCTTGCGGTACGCCCGCGTACAACGCTTTGGTGGCGAACCAGAATGTATGTTTAGATCTTGCAAGATATATTCTAAAATATGCATGATGGACAATACATCGGTATCATCCTCTTTACAGGGCATTTTATGGGGAGCTTTATATTTTCTTCCAAACAAGTTTTCCATTTAGGTTTCACGGTAATCGCTCATGCGACCGATAGATGGCGCCAGGGAAGAAGAATCAAAGAAAGCAGGATCGGATTCAAGATAACGAGGGAAATTGTTTAAAGGGAGACAACGCAGTGAACTACATTACATCAGTTATAGCCGAGTCATTTAAGAGCGACGATAGGGTAATCTCCGCAAATCAGGAAGCAACACAAGGTAGCAGAATACAAAGCAGCTTAGAACTGACCAATCTAAACTGGAAAAAGGCAGAAAAAAATATTCCTAAAAACACATCTACAGGAATAAATGGAATTCCGATCAAGCCGATTAATGAACTCGGTCCAAAAAGTAAGAAAACGTTGTTAAAAGCTCTGGAAACTGTCATAACGAATAAGCAAATTTCGGACAGCTGGCGGCAGAGTAAAATGAATTTGATTTATAAAGGGAAAGGAGACAGAATGCACATAAAGTCCTACAGGCCGATTACCATAACATCTGTTATGTACAGGTTAGCCATGCAGGCGGTGAAATTAAAGGTGCAAGCAAGGGTTGAAAGTGACAAGATACTCGGAGAACTTCAGAACGGCTTTAGAAATGGTAGGCGCTTAGATGATAGCCTGTTCGTGCTTACCCAATGCATCGAAATATCTAGAGTGGTAAATCGACCTTTGTATTTGGTCTTCCTGGACATAAACGGGGCGTACGACAACGTAAGCAGGGAACTCCTGTGGAACATATTAAAAGGTATCGGTTATGAGATAATAGAGTTCCCACAGGAAATATACCGGGATAACAAAGTAGAAATTACGTGGGAAGGCATAAGAAGTACGGAGGATGTCAAAGTATGCAAAGGATTAAGACAAGGCTGTCCTCTATCACCGGTGCTGTTCATGCTTAATATGATAAACCTGGAGCGGAGGATACAAGACAGTAACCTATAGGTTTTAACCTGTCATATAGATTGGGTGGAAAGGCGGTAGAGCAGTGCCTCCACGGTTTGATGTATGCAGACGATATTGTGCTGCTAGCTGAGAGTCTGGTTTGATGTATGCAGACGATATTGTGCTGCTAGCTGAGAGTCTGGAAGAATTGCAAACTTTAGTTAAGTATTGCGGAAACGAAGGGGACGCTCTAGGCTTCAGTTTCAGCGCAGTTAAGTCGGATCTGATGATTTTCAACGGCTCAACTGATCAGGGTCTTAAAATACAAGGCCTTGAAATACCAAGAGTAGCAGGGTACAAATATCTGGGGGTATGGGTAAACGAAGGATTGCATACATTGGAAAGCATGAGCAATCACTTAAGGCCGAAGGGCGAAGGAATGCCGGGATAATGAAGCATAAGGCATTGTGGGGATACAATAGGTACGAGGTTTTGAGGGGTATTTGGAAAGGAATTATCGTGCCCGGACTTACTTTCGGAAATGCGGTTTTGTGCCTTAAGTCAGAGGTACAGCCGACATTGGAAACAAACCAGAGATCCGTTGTACGATTAGCCCTAGGTGCCCACGTAAAAACTACAAATGAGGCGGTACAGGGAAATATGGGCTGGGCATCTTTTGAAGTACGGGAAGCTCAGAGTAAAATATGATATGACGAACGCCTGAGGAAATTGGACAGTAACAGATGGGCAGCTAAAGTATTTAAATACCTGTACTTAAAAAGCGTTGACTCACAATGGAGGAAAAGAACTAGGAAACTAACTAGTAAGTATGCTAGTCACAAGGACGGAGAAATAAAGAGCATTAAGCAACAGGTGAAAAACACAGAAGGTAAAAATTGGATAAAAAGAAACAGAGTGTGGAATTGTACCGAAAGTGGAAAATGCACATAAGGAAGGAAGATTTCTTTGATAACTCAAAAGGCAGTACCCTACTTTTTGAAGCTAGATCAGGGTGCCTTAGAACACGCAGCTACAAAAAGAAATTTAACAATAAAGATGACGCATGTGCTGTATGTGGTAACTCCAGTGAAACAAATGACCATATTATACTCGAATGTAATGGTATCCATCCGGAAGTTGGTGCAGGCGCAGTCATTGTTCCTGAAGCTCTGGGGTTTAGAGATAACAGTGGCCGGGTGAATAAACCGGCGGTGGAAACTAGCAAAAAACGACTGGAAGATTGGTGGCTTAAAAGCAGAGAAGTGACATAATGTTAGTAATGTAGGAACAAAATTTAAAAAATAGAATGATGGTTTAGTTAACCATTATAAACCTATAATTAAGATATAGGGAGAAAAATTAGCATGATAGCTACTGCTACCACCCCGTTTCAAAGGGGACGCTCCTATATTTCATCCATCCATCCACCCAGAAAATGTGGGCATGAAGAGTAATGCAATTAAGTGCCAAACATGTGCACTGGTCACTAATCTCACGAGTCTATACGAAGTGTGCAAGGAATCTGAGGCAATATGTAGTACAACTCAGGTGACCTGAGTTCTTCCGTAAGAATGAAAATGTCAGACACCGCATGACTAGGTGCATCCTTTGCCTGTTATTCAATTACAGTATTTGAAAATACCAGCAAGGTGCGTGCAGTAGTTGTGCACGAATGAAAAATTAGCTCTTCTACTTTTCTTAGAATCGCCTCTCCTATAGCAGCTCGCATTCAGAATAACATTGTTGACTATCGTAGTTACAAATGACTTTTAACCTAGCCTGCAATGCTGTCTGCGTGACAGCGGTAACAAGAAGAACATAATTCAAGAGAGCTTACCTTATTATCCCAAGTCTCTATGCCAAAGTATGCCCTTCCAGCTGCCGCTGCGTCTGCTGCGCATTTAAGTAGAGAAAAATCGAACTCAAGTGCCTAACAAATGGAGGGCAGAAGGGTTTATCGCGACTGGGCCCTCGTTGCCGAGGACACTATTCTGTCTGCGTCATGAACCACTTCAGCCACACGATTCCGTCATTTACCTATGCTATCTGAAAGTATGAGGGTTGGGAATGCGAGAAAGTGACATTGCGAGCTTGCTGACACTTTTCTGTATGGACAGGAGGATAGCACGGCGATCGCAGGTATTGAGAGCCGACAACTATAACTGTTCGATATTTTAGCAAAGTGTCTGTATCAAACCCCTATTTCAACTGTTACTAAACTTCCGTACTTTTATAGAAAATGTGTATCTTTGTGTCACACATTTTTCTAAATTGGCACTTAATGCACGGCGTTTCACAAAAATGTCGGCGGCAGACGAGTTACGTACTTTTAAGAGCGATTTCTTGATATCCCTACCATTGCCCTTTTCTGACTGGAACAGGTAAAGAGGCGCCACCAGAGAGAAGGAACAAAAAATTAAGGACACTTGAAGAAAAACATGAGCGAAATTATGCTTCGGCTACAGTACCTTGTACTATTGTGATCAACCAGTTCTAAAATAAATCGAATCAATGTTTTATAATTTTTTGTAAGCACCTGGTGATGTGTCGCAGAGAAGAACAGCTTATCGGATACGCTGTAGACCCAAGCTTTCAAGAGCGGTCTTCAAACCAGGCCCATTATAGAAGAACGAACGTCTGACAACATGCATTAAAAATTAACGGCAGTAATGGGGCTTGGAGGTGCTATGTTTATTAGAATGAGTAAGGTTTTATCATTTACATCGTGACTGCCACCTCGCTGCGTAGTTGCCGGGGGAACGAGGTTCGTGTGCGTGAACGCGCACGTCTTGAGCTCTCCAGAAGTGCCAAAAATATTTTGCGGATGACATTTTAGCCCATGCGGACGGTTTGCATTCAATTGCAGAGCTCTAAATTTATTATATCGGCGCTTTCATTGCTGACAGTATCTGAGTATAATGCGTGAAGCCCACTCGCTGAGGTTTTTACAAGCAGCAGAAAGCCGCCAATATGTCACAGCTATCTTGCTCGAAGGTCCGATGAACGCCATTTTTGCAGTTTAGGCTTCAAAAACGAAGGTTCTTGCTAGGGATTTCAGAAACACTCGGCTTAATTTCAAATAGCGCATTTCATTTTTAGTACTCTCTCTGCTGGTACGTATGCCAGAAAACGCTTCTTTTCCAGAGCGTGGAAATTCGCTGCAGTTAAATTTTATACTCCGCCTTAACGCTATGAAGGACAGCAGCTTGTGGCCCTCTTTGGTGCTTCCACATTGAGAATTCACGTGAGCACTCCATTATCATTTATAAAGCCGCTATGAAACTCGAACCGCGGAAGCACCATCTCTCTCGGTAACGACGTATAGGTCTCGCATAGTTCCGGTTGCTGCCGCATCGAGACGCCAATTTGTTTTTCACGTTAAAACCCCTCGAGGTACTGAGTTTGAGGAGAGTTAATATCATTGTTGCTCAATGTCGGAGTATGGCGACAGCGACATACTTTGACCGAATGAGACAGTGGCGATCCTTACAGAGTAAAGGTTAAAATGTAGTAGAGTAAAAAAAAGTAAAATATACGTGCACAAAGCACTTGAAGCAATGTCAACCAGAAAGCTTGCATCAATGTGAAAAACAACTGCTTACAAAAAACTGTCCTTACATTTACCTGTCGCGTACATTTAACTTACACTATGACAATAAATATGCACGAAGATTTCCCTCAGGAGGCTCGCAGCGTATTGTTTGCTAGTGACTATTTTTTATTCTAAATCATTGTTCATGGAATTTTTGCCGCAGTCGCAGCTGCCCTCTGCCTACAATGGCCAAAGTTGAAATAACGATTTTAGTGCGCATTAGGAGTTGAGATACTTCCTTTAAAGTTTACTTCAAATTATCTTACAGTATTTACGCGTAAGGGCTACTATTCATGTCCAAGAAAGCTGTATTTGAGAAAATTTTGCGTACGCCGAAATGACATGAAACATTTTTGACAGGACTAGAAAATAGTACTGTGATTAGAAATACGACAGGGAACAAATTTTGAGCATTGATTTATTGATTACACCACATTTGTTAGCCACAAGTGTGTTTCTTCTGCTTTCTTAATAGGTTTCCTCTATATGCATATTATCTAAAGGTCTTCATGATATATATTAGAGGTATGTCGACAATATACGCAATTATGTACAAAATTATTGTTCTTTCTCCTATTGTAAATCGCTGTATATGACTATTTTTAACAACACAACAAAAGAAGAGGATAAATGAACCAATTTAGAACAAATAGTCTAGCTGCTTTATGAAATCTCTGTTTCAGTCTTAGATAAAACACCACCATAAATAAATAAAAAAAAGCACCAAAAGGGGCATAATTTAGAACAATTAAATTTCTTGGAGCGCCGCTGATTCATTCAGTAGTATTAAACTCTTGTGCACTGTAATTGGAAATGAATAGTTGAGAAAAGGCGTGAAGAAAAAAGTCTTAAAAGCGAGAGCCCATTTTGGTTGCCCTTAAGATACATTCCCTCTGTCCAATGTACAAGTTTGCTTTTAATGCCGGAAGTGCTATATGTGGTGCTGTGTGTTTTTGCAGACACATTGGCCAAGTCAGGCGATCATTGCTATCACGTTTTGCCTCAACCCCTTTGCGGTAATTATGTGTGGTCTTAAGCAGAACAAACATACAAACAAACAATATTTAGAAATCATTTTTAGTAAAGCTGAGATCTGGGTGAGTTCGTATGCATGCATACTGGAGAACAGCGCAATAAAAGCGGGACAAGGACGCTTGTTTCGTCTTTATCCCGCCTTTATAGCGCTGTTCCCCGGAATGAATATTCATAAATTTGGTTTCGAACTAAAGTAGACAAATAAAATAATGAAATTTGAGCGGCTAGGAAGAGTATCTGCAAATATTAAACGACCATATGAAAGGAACAGGCGGAAATACACAACAGTGAAGTCATCATTTGCGAAATAGGTAAATATCCCCAGTATATCGTGTAGTTACGGCTGCGAGTATTGGCGCAACTGGGCTGGTCCAAATGTAGCAAAATATTTTTGAAGGGTAAACACCTATGAAAAAGTGGATTAGATGAGCACAAGGACAATATCTTGGTTGCATGTTTCGTTCTTGTTATATATATCAACTTATTATTCTACAGAGATAACGGCATTGTATTCGCCTAATACCGCTAAGCAATGGAAGGGTGGATGCGGAGCTAAAGGGCCAACATATATACTGTTGCGACAATTTCAATAACATTCAGAGATGGCATTTCTTCTTCATATTAGAATGTATTCTCAGTTTCATCGCCTCAGCACAAAGAGAAAAAAAAATGTTGTAGCTGTCATTATGAGTAATCAAGCGTATCAGCTTAGGAAACCTATCATTTTAAAGATCGTAATATCTGCCAACCATTTTTGCTTAGAGAACGTCTAGGAAGTTCGCTTTGCAGGATAATGTTAATTGCAGATTGTTTATCATATTTTCATTAGTCTGAGGACTTTAATCACGAACTCAATTTTTCCTGGCGTAATTATATGCCACATATTTGATATTTTCTCCTCCTCGAGGAATAATTAGGAGTTGGAAAAGTACCTTATCTTGTCAACCAAATGTTAGTCAAGAAACCACAATGAAGGCAGTCTTAGCCGAAAGAGTTTGTAATTGGTAGTTTTCTTAAAGGTTGTGCTGCTGCAAAAAGTGCGAAGTGAAAAAAATGAGTTCAAAGATTTTATAACGCGTTACAAAACAATAGGGCCTAAATTAATAATGCAAGGGGCTTCGTGCATACTGTGTGCCATCCCTTTCAGCACGACACTGCTCTGAGGCGATTGCTTCGAATAGCCTCTTTTTTTTCTGCTTCAAAGCTGTCCATCGTCTTGGTATTCGCTCTTCTTGTAATGATGCTAATAACGAAGCATGGCTGACTGCCTTATGAAGTTATGGCGTACCCACTTTACAACAAGCAAGAGTAGGGAATGTACTCAAGTTGAAGGAAATCTAAATATATGTTTTTCTCTCTCAATTCAAAACGCCCTTAAAAATTAAGATTCTAAACACGAAATGTACTAACAGCTTTACACGACCGCGGTACTGAGCTTCTCGTCTGGGGGATGTCTGTCTCTACGGCACCCCGCGGCAATCTGCATGTTTGCTTCGCTGCGTACATTGAGTTACGTCGAAGCCTCTCACCGGGCGCCCTCCTCTCCATGAGGTCTCTCCTGGTTTTCGCTTATTTTCTATTTCTGCAAGCACCGTAGTGCGGCCAGTTCAGGAAATGTTTCGGTTGTTGCGCAGTGACCCTCTTTTCAGCCCTTCCGGGCACGGCCTTTTCCTGAGAGCGGCAAGATGTCATTTGTCCTCTCTGAGTCATACGATTAGCGACATTTGTCGTTCCTCTAATGCTGCTCCCTGTAAATTCTCTAGCCATTCCGAACCATTCAATCGTACAACGCGTATGCCACTGCTCTGCACACTTTAACGCCCACTTAGCGAAACGTACCCGTGAATACACATTTGCCGTTTTCTTTGTGTGTGTGTCCGCGCTTCAGGACGCGTTAACCACGCGCTAAATTAACTTCAGCTAATGAGACCAAGGAAACAACACTTATTAAGGATACGCCAGGTTGCAATGCATTAGACAGAATAATTGTAGAGTGACGATATTAAGTTGTTATTATTAAGCATCAGGAGTAGTGTGAACATTACCACACCGAACTGTTTGCAGTGTACTTCAAATATGCCTCATTGCTCCATACGATATGTGCTCACTTTATTTTAGCTTGAGGTAGGGAAAGAAAAATGTGCCCACAACACTAATGTTTACTAACAACACTAATTAGAACACTAATTAGAAAGACTAACTTTAACGCCCACTTAGCGAAACGTACCCGTGAATACACATTTGCCGTTTTTTTGTGTGTGTGTCCGCGCTTCAGGACGCGTTAACCACGCGCTAAATTAGCTTCAGCTAATGAGACCAAGGAGACAATACTTATTAAGGATACGCCAGGTTGCAATGCATTAGAAAGAATAATTATAGAATGACGATATTAAGTTGTTATTATTAAGCATCAGAAGTAGTGTGAACATTACCACACCGAACTGTTTGCAGTGTACTTCGAATATGCCTCATTGCTCCATACGATATGTGCTCACTTTATTTTAGCTTGAGGTAGGGAAAGCAAAATGTGCCCACAACACTAATGTTTACTAACAACACTAATTAGAACACTAATTAGAAAGACTAACTTTAACGCCCACTTAGCGAAACGTACCCGTGAATACACATTTGCCGTTTTTTTTGTGTGTGTGTCCGCGCTTCAGGACGCGTTAACCACGCGCTAAATTAACTTCAGCTAATGAGACCAAGGAGACAACACTTATTAAGGATACGCCAGGTTGCAATGCATTAGACAGAATAATTATAGTGACGATATTAAGTTGTTATTATTAGGCATCAGAAGTAGTGTGAACATTACCACACCGAACTGTTTGCAATGTACTTCGAATATGCCTCATTGCTCCATACGATATGTGCTACTTTATTTTAGCTTGAGGTAGGAAAGCAAAATGTGCCCACAACACTAATTAGAAAGAAGGCAACAGGGCACAGTAGAAAATAAAAGCTACTGAATTTCGGTGAAGGTGAAATTAAAAAGAAATGGATAGCGACTCAACTCGGTTAAGCCAGGATATGGGTAGCCAGAGCTACAAAAATGATTCTTCACAAAGTCCGACTAGAATGTTCTCGTCGCGTATGCACTGGCTGCAAACCATATGGTATGATCGGCGATTCGGCGCGCCTTCTTGGCGTCTTTCGAATCTTGCTCCATTTGGCCTGCTTCTTCTCTTCCTCTCTTTCCACTTTTTCTCTGGCTAGGAGCATCTAGCTGCCATGGTTGCTAGCTAGTAGTGACAAGCAACGCTTACCCGAAATGTGCCGCTGACTAGCCTAGTTAAGTTTTCGCTACAATTAAATGCAGTGAATAAAGCAGGAAAGAGACAAAAAATTAGATTTCTCGCTTGGCGCTTAGGATTTCTAAATTTTTATTTTTTTCCTGCCCTCCTCCTTCGCACTCCTGCTTCCTCCTCTTCAGTTCTCAATGTCGTTGGTGATGCCGAAGGTTCTGTCTTCCTGTGAACAATTTGCCTACTTCTTTACTAATTTTTTAGCTATTTGAACAGGTGATCGGTGCCGTGACGGTTGCGGTAGTGTGTGGCCTCTGTCAAAACACATTATTCTGACGATACACGCGAACACGTGCTCTTGTACTGCACATGTTACGTCTTGCAAGTTCGATGTGTTCCGACTGTGTTGTGTTGGAATGATTATACATTGCAGTGCTCACCACGTGGAAGCATGCTAGCCAACTGAATTGCCGTCGCAAGAGTGACTTCAGAAGGCAATTCAGAATGTTTGAAGGGGTATGGTTTATCTTTCTAGTCTTCATCATGTGCCTTAGTGGTTTAAAAACCCTTACTTTTTGCTGTCTGTTTTATTTTTCCATTGTTCTAAGCTTTGTGTTAGCATCTTTATTTGAGATGTCACTTTGAAGCGCAAAGGCCTTAAGTGGGTCGCTTTGGCGCCCATATTATATGCTCTTTGTTATAAAAGTTATTCGCTGCCAGCCCCTCCCCCCCCAAAAAAAAAGTAAATTGTCACTGCGCACTGACGGCTCATGAAGTGTACAGATTTGTAGGAATTCTTGGGGGGTATGTGTTATGGACTGACATTTTTCGAAAGCACTGAAACAACATGGACAGAGAAGAAACAGACAGAAACAAGCGCTTGTCCCTGTCTGTTTCTTCTGCGTCCAAGTTATTTTGGCACTTTTGAAAATTGACAAACCCGCATCACCTAGCTTGATCCGCCACCCTTATGTATTATGGAGCTTCTCAAGCTTTAAATGGGTATTACTCTTTCCCTTTCTTCTGCCAGATTTTACTTAATGTATTTGCACATTCTACCACTTATTTTGTGGTTTTATAAAAGTTCTGTAATCGGTAGCTTTTCTTCCTCCCCTGTCTCTGACTCTTTCGCTGCCTGATACTGCGTTGTACCAAATGTAATTATTTCATTTTTTTCTCTATTATTTCTCTATTATATATTTCAATATATTTATGATCCCTGGAGTCGTGCTGTTTCTTTCTTGAGTAGTTGCATAACAGGCTTCCTAGTTAGTCGGGTATTCAGAAAGGTTTAATGTTTAAACCCCACCATTTTGTTTTTTTTTTTACGCTTTTTAGAAGTCAACAAAAGCCCTCCCTATTTTGCATTCTTTCTGATCCGTCTGGACAATTCTAGTACTCTTAGACTCAGCATCCTTGATTGTAAAATGCAAGGCTTTCCTGCTTTCCGTGTTATATACAAGTTGCATTTTCTGGAGTCGGATAGACAGTGAGTGTTTTATGTTTCACCTACAAGGCTAATTTTCTCATTTATTCTAATATTTTCATTTATTTTCCTTCCAGTTCAGTAATAACATGAACAGTAGAAATATCTGCAATGCCTTTATGAAATATTGACTGTTATTCTACATGCTTTATTAATAGCATTGACCATTCTTTTGTGTTTGATTTATTTTTGTTTCAGTCCTTGTTTTCACCATACCAACCAGCGAGGCTGGTTGAATGTTATTTTTTTTTCCACTTGTGTTAGATATAGCTGCTTAAGTCGTTCTCCTGGTGTGCCTTTGAATGAACAGGCTGAGATGAGCATTTTGAGCTTTTTTTTTCTATTCACTGAATCTTGCCTTCATTTTAATATTCCTCATAATTTATAGTGCTAAACGATTGAAATGTTTACAGTATTCGTGTTTAGTTGCACGTATGTAGAAGAGCGAAACACCGCACAGGCAAGTTTGTGAGAGCGTTGCCTTTATATTTTTTACACAGAGGAAAAATGGCGCCTGTGATACAGAAGAAGATGAAAGCCGTTCCTTACGTTCCCCAGGCACTATGTAGTATTGTATTTTGAAACTTGTTTCACAGTTTTCCTATAGGATAGATTGCCCCAAAATGTATCCGAGCAAACTCACCTTCATCACCGTTTATATCGCTTAATCATGCCCGTGGTAAAGCAGGAAATGGTGATAGTGTGGTGCAATCTAAAGACACAATGTCGTCCCTGACTCTTAGCGCCGCTAGCAAAGACTCAAGCGCATCTGACAGATGTTATGATTCTATGTTAGTGAGGTACCATTCTATCTAATTCTGCGACTTTGATGCACTAGAATAGCTGCGTAAGTGTGTGGCTGGGAGTATATCGGATTGAAAATATTGAAGGTGTCGTCTCAGGTTCTACTCTTCGTAAGGGGCGCAAATTCGCACCAAATAAGATGCGTTTCCGAAAGGTTCAATTCGAAAAGGACACAGGCCTACGTCCTACGAAGTCCTACGAAGGAACAGCAGGGCTATAAACTTTGCCATTCTTGTTTGATGACTGAATGCACATGTGGAAGTAGGTGTCGTAGCGGTATGTTTTGATTCCCATCCACTCTCGCAAAGACATTTTAAACGTTTTTTCATTTTTCTTTCTTCTGTTGTTTTCTTGTTTTTGTTTCTTTTTTTTCATTGTAATCTTTAATTGGAGCATATAGTTATTCTGGTGATCTACTCACACCCATCTTTTCAAGTTTTAGAGCTGGCTGACAAGCAACATATACTTTTTACATTTCTCCTTGTGGTTAAAAGTAAAGCTCTTGTGCGTGATTCCTAGAGAAGAAAAAAAAAAGATTCCGTCAATATAAACACTGCGCTGGTCTATCGGGATGGCTCAAAGCTACCGTGGCTCAGAGAACGCATACTCATCAACCTTTTGAAAACAGTGACGCAGTACCTCGGTTGATAAAATTATTTTCAGACGTACATTCTCGCCGTATCTTGCAAAAAAAAAAAAAAAAAAGACTTGTTTGAAGCATAAATGTTCGTCGCACGAATAGGCTCTATACTTTTCAAAATATAGGTTTTTCATCATTTTCATCCTTTCAAGTGACGCCCTTCTAATATGGTTTTTAAACAAGGCGATCGAAATTATATTCGATGAATTGTTTGAGTTTCTCCTTTAAGCTCTAATAATTACATATAGGTCATGACATAGATTATTCTATGTAGGCACTGATATGCTTTTCTTGTAATTTTCAGGGGTCATAATACAGTGCATGCACTAGACGAGCGAAGATTACAATATTTTCGGCATCATCAAAAGAGGCACCTTTTATAATACAAATAACAGATGCGCGACATTCATTGTAATTAGAGAGCACGACATTCATACTTTGAAATGAAGACTTAAACGAAAAAAAACCGCCGGCAATACAATGTTTAACTTTTTGTCAGCCTATTCTTGAAATGATGCTAATAACGAAGCATGGCTGACTGCATTATGAAGTTATGGCGTACTCACTTTGCAACAAACAAGAGTAGGGAATGTACTCAAGTTGAAGGAAACATAAATGTATAAGTTTTGCTCTCTCAAATCAAAACGCCCTTAAAAATTAAGATTCTAAACACGAATTTGGCAGTCTGGAACACAAGTAGGAATTAAATTGTTGCAATCCAAGATGAGTAATACTTTGTGTCTGTGTATTCTTCCGGATGTAAACTGCTTCCACTTTAGACTATACGCGTAGTGCTGCGGCAGTGAATCGCGCATTTGTGCAAGGTACCATGCGGAGCTATAAGGCTCTCTGATCGACCGAGTGGTGTGAACGTGTCGGCTTGGCTTAGATCTAAAGTGTCTGAATTTCTGGTTCCACGTAGGTCCAATTGCTGTCTCAGCCTTTTTTTTTTTTTTTTTTTTCAAATCCCCTGGCCGAGTTGACAGCTGCCGCTATGTCACGTACTGTGTCATCCCCCAACCAAGCTCTCCTATCAGAACATGGTCATGCCATCTACCAAATGCCACTTGAGATAGGTATGGCTATGATTGTGTTTACATGTGCAGTTCCCATTATTCATCCGCGTGATCTCTGGTAACGTTGCTAAATTTCCGCCTTTATGTACTCTTTATGCACCGACACGAATATAGAAAACGGAAAGGGGAAAAATACAAAGCAAATTGACAAATCCGCATACAGTAGCATAGTGCACTGCTGTGGGAGGAGTGAAGTGTGACAGTTTTAAATTCAAAAGTCGAAAACGCAACCAGTAGGGCCACTGAGTGTTGAGGGTAATTATTATGGCACACGGCACACTATTGAAAAGCTTTTTCAATATTACTTGTATCCATATTCCTTAAAAAAGAATTTCTTTAAGCACTAGAACGTCCGGTTGTCTGAAATGCGTGTATACAGTCCCGTATTTCGATATTTTCTGGTGCATAATGTAGTACGGCTAATGCACTAGTATACGCTTATTAGTTCAGTACCATTCAGAGCCCCTGACGACTATTAAACAAGCAGTTTCACTGCCGTTCTAACCAAATTCAGTCGTTCTAAACATTGCCCAGCAATCTGGGTTGAAGACTGTACAGTGAAAAAATGTGGAGAATCATCGCATTAACTTAATTTTTTCGTTTCCCAGGCTTTGCTTAATGCAGAACCAACTAGATCATTAAGGTAAATGAACTGAGACTAGTACAATCACTTGCTCTGCCTAAAGAAATCTTCATGCACCGCTGTTGTATTTTGTCACTACTTCATTGTGTTGTTTGTCCCGCGTGTACTTGTTACATGTGCTGTAATTACCATGAGCTACTTTGTCAGTGTGCCATCTTTATGTGTTCTGTGTGGACGCATGCTGTTAAGCGCGCGCTGGAGATGCCCTGTGATGGTTCTATTATTTATATAATTACCCCATATAGAGCTTAACTTTTCCATATAGTTTCGTTATCACTGTTAGCTCCGTGAGCACTTAAATCAAATGCGACATGCGCGCCAGGCCGCAGCGTGGTAATCCAGAATTGGTACGCGGCGTAGTTTTTGCACTCGGTGCAAAGACTGTATCGGTTCAACATGTAACTTCGTTCAGGTACTTATGTATCCTAAAAATGAACAATGGTAACTGCTGTGTGGTTTAATAAGTGGTATTGGATATCGCCGGGAACCTAGAAAATGAGAGCAACAATGGCTGTAATGTCCAATTTTGGCTCGACAGTCGTAAAAAGTAATCTCGTGTTACGTGCTTTCTAATTTTCATCACAGATGCGATTTTGTGGTTATAAAGAACTGTAAAATGCAACGTTTCTTTAGGTGTCTCTACATATGGCAGAAATAAGACCGTGAAATCTGTTTTTATACCGCGTGCTGTTTTTCATATATAGCCTGTAGCAGACAGCGCTGCTATTTCAATTCTGTATTCAATCACAACTTTCCTCATGTGGCAGACGTGATTGGGTTAAAAAAAAAATGAAGGATTTTAGCCATGTTTGCTCCTCGAAGAAAAACTTGTCAGCTGAATGAACACCGGGAACTTCGATGCGTTTGAAAATAGATGGGGCTTGCGGACGCGTTCGGACTTTCTTCTGCGCCATCGTTTGCAGCGGGGCATGCGCAGTTTGGTTTGGTTAGTTTGTGATGCCGTTTTAGAACTGCTTTTAAAGTATATCATTGCGTGTTCTCTGGTCTCAATGGTCGTACTACTCAGCCAGTGTAGCACGCTGCAGTATACCTGGCTCCAGGAGAGTCGCGTGCGATTTTAAGAAACACTAGCTCACAGAGAGCCGTTTAACGGTATGTCTGGCTTCTCAACAGGCGTCTATCGTGCCGCGTTAGAAAAACAGTTTCAAAATGACACTGAGAGCACGAGCGTTTCTTAAACGAAACATACGCCTGAATAACTGAACGCTGCTGAAAGTGCATGGATATCGCTTGTCTAGATTCTAAGACGAGCGTGCGTGAATGCAAAGTGTTGTTGAAGCGTCGAGACGAATCTCACCGCAAAGTTTAAGCTTTTCGCCGACTGCGGAGCACACGCGTAACTACCGCCGCCACCAACATTTTCCTCTCTTTGCAGGCGAGAGTCAGCTCCCTAAGGAGTTTCATTAGGAAGCCATTCGTTCCCTCTCCCTCTTCCTATCGAGCTGCAGTCACCACAGCGTGACACCGACGAATGAAAGTCGAGACCATTGTATGTGCCTCTCTTCGCTAATCATAAGCCACCATAAATAGGATGTTCTTGGTTAGCTTCATTTTCCACGAGTTGAGCATAGGGCATTACTTTATCAGCGGCTTTGCATGCCTAAGCATGACATGCATAACCGCGTTTTCTGAAAACAAAATTTGATGGTCACTGGTAATCCCATTCATGGCTGTCTTAGTTTCCTGGGTTCTTGGTTTCCGCAATATATTCTTTTTGCAGTGTTCGCAACAAAGCGGCATTGTTCCGTGACTGAAACTTTGTAAAGGAGGCAGTAAATATATAGTCTCACAGTTCAGCATTCAGGCTACCTTGAGCCACGGAAAAATGGGAGACCCGTTCATATCGCACTTTAGTATTCTTGCTATAGAGTAAGGCCGGTGACTCCTTGCTTTTAGGAGCCGTATGACTACGACTAGAATTCCGGTATAACATTCTACCTTAGATGGTAGGTGTGCGGTGTGCATCGCTGTTACCATTTTGTTTTCCCTATCCCAGACACTTTCTACAGCTACCTAAAGCGAATTGTTCTCTCGTTTTCGCCATATACCTTGGTAGACCACCAGGCAAGTTACGAGCTAAAAATTTCAGTTTTCAGTATATTTATGCGCCAGTTTTTTATGTTTGCATAATGTTTTTTTTGCATTTGAGAAATGCATGTGCATTTTTTTCTTCTGTCTTTATGGATTCGAACATAAATTCTTGATGCTATTAGAAGTATAGAGATCGGCGGGCTGAAGGCTGAAGAGTGTTTAAAAGAAACGCGTGTTTTTTGGTCACTTGAGGTTCCATCTTCAGATTTATTTTATCATTTCATTACGGGAAAACTAACCACGGCCTCCAGTAACACCAGGTGATATTTACATATGTTATAGAAACGTCTGCGCGAAAAACGACTGAGCGTAGTATGTGTGGTGAGTGTCTACCTGAGTCGCAGCAAATGGAGAATATTTCATTACATTGTCTACAACTGGCCTAATTGGCTAGCGTGCGATGATTTCATACGCACAAAGAGTTACGACAGAAAATATACTCCTCTACTCGCTGCAAAGGCTGTGAGAGCTGGCTTCTCTGGTAATATTTATTCAAGCTAGCACAATGATTCAGAGTGATTTAAAAGTTTTTTGTGTACACAGCGGTCGGTCATTTGTTTGGTCACTTGAGTGCCGTTCCCGTGAAGACGCGTTCGATCCCGGCCGCGACGGTCGCATTTCGATGGAGAAAAAAATGGACGTGACCAGTGTAGTGCGATATCAGACCACGTTAAAGATCAGCAAGTTGTTTAAAAAGTTTGAGCACACCACTACGGCGCATAGCTCATAGCCGCTTATATTTTGGGACTTTGATCCTTATAGGCTGTACGAAACTTAATTATTATGCTCAACCTGGCACCCATTTGTTGCTTTCCTGTGGCGTGTGCGATAATGTCCATACTGAATTCAAACAGATGCATCATATGACGCCATGCAGGCGAAAAAGTTTTCTATGCACGAAATTATTCATGCACAAAATGAAACAATCTATATACAGTGCTTTTCATCCGCAGATCTTCAATGAATGTCGTCATGCTAACAAGAGACCTATGCTGTCTTGTCTGTAACTAGCATAATGCACTGTTTATTAACTGACCTGTTAATATCTCTTATGCAACATCGAAGTTAATTTTCCCTTGACGACCTTCATTGAAACACAAGACCAGCTCTCACGCGCTGTGACAGCTACTTCTGTCGTTCTTTATAGCGCTTAAAGGACGCAATTTAGCACCCTTTTAATCGCGGTCGCAAAGGTGTCGTAACACCATAGGTCCACATGGCACTACGTTTCTCAGCTGTAAATGACGGCGGTAATAGGGGGCGAGAACATATTCGCTAGTCACATGATTAATAAAATAAACTAACTAAACCTTAGTTGCTGTCAAACGTGTATAGCCAAGGCCACCAAGGCATCACTTGTTACTACTGTTATTAAAGGAAATATTAATTTTAGTGCTCCTGTTTCGCTGAGGCCGGCTGTACACAATTAAACCACTCTAAACGATAGCAGTTTAGAGCAAGTGCGCAAAGCCTCATATTCATCTCTTCGATGCAGACGAGTTTAGAACTCTCCATGTACCATATGCAGATTTCTTTATAGCTTATTAGCGGATGAAATGTATTTTTAAGCCAACGCATTATAAAACAAGAATAATAATATACCTTTCCTGATATGAAAAGTAAAAGAAATTTCTCGAAGAAGATGTCAGCGAATATTTTCGGCGTCAGTCCCTTGAGGAAATGAAAGTAAGACACAGCACAGTCGTAAGGGTTTCTGGCAACGTAGATGTATCTTGCATAGGCCACTGGCGGGAATGCTTTAAGTGGAAGATTCGTCATAATGGCACCTATTCTTGATGGGCTCTCCGCAACTCCAGCTCCGGTCGTCTCAAAAAAGGGGCATATGCGGCTGAATTGCGCGATGTCGGACGCAGGCTTTCCGCGGGTCAGGATGTTCCAGATAATGCACTGCGTCCAGTTGGTGCCACATTTGGGCTATGTCACAGTGATGATGTCTCCGTCCTTTGGCTTGTAATTGATTGCTGAGCGAACAAACTTGTGTATCCACTCACCATCGACATATTTGTAGAGTGACTCGCCCTTTGTGTCTTTTTTCTGGCCCCCTAAATACTGTTAATAATAAGAATTTGCAAAGAATAAATGAGCAGCAACTTCTACCAGCGAAAAACACAAGCATTGTCTAAAATGAAATGTCTCGACCGAAGATAGTGGGGCCTGCTGGTAGCATGGGATGCAGACAGCGTGGTCTAGCACCGCCATATAAGAAAAGACGTTTATGGCTGGCCAAAAAGGGTCTATTACAAAATTTACCCGACAGCATTATCTTGGTTATTCATTCTCGTGAGATTTCTTAAATCGTGTTCCGTCTTATTTGGTTATACCAAGCCAAGGTTTATATTGCTTAAATTATAAGACACGAAATTATTCGAAAACAAAAGCGTGCTTTTAGTTTTCTGATATGCTATGCCACGACGGTATAATCAAGCCTGTTTAGCATAGCTTAAGCTATTGTAGCGTCCAACTTGCACTGCCATTTTTCCTATATATAGACTGTGCAAGAGTGATTTTCTGAATTGAAGGTGCGGCAGTGCTGTCAAAAAGGAGTTAGGAGGCATCACAAATAAATTATTGAACTTTTTTTTTACTAATTCGTGCACTTGAACTTGTTGCATAGTTTTCCTCCCCCTGATCTCGATGATTGAAATTCAGCAAGACAAACCACCAGACAAATCACCAGGTAGGCAGTGGCCTTTCTATATGTGCATCGCATGGTGCATAATCTCAGGAATGTGGCTCGGCGTGTCAGTGTTGACGTGGTATGCTCAGCAACCCTAAATCTTCAATGCATGTATGCCGAGATACGGCAATATATACAGTAAAACACAATATAGGGTTCAGTGTGGCATGGATCAAAATTTGTGGGTTTTATGCGGTCCTTGTGCATCAAGTTCCTCTTACGTGCCAAAAGGTGTATATCTGACAAACCTGGCGGTGTACAAATATTCGCCAGAATGAACATCAGAAGACATTATCAGATGTGTAAAAACGCAGAAATGAGTGCGGAATGAAAGAAAAAGAAAATAATTTAGGCCGAGTTTTGAGAAATCCTTGGTACTGCACTGGCATCGCGATTAGCACACAAGGGAGAATATGGAAGCTTTTCTTATCAACCGACCAATAAGCACATGCATCAGTCAGCACCCACTACGTTGCATAATTCTATGATCTGGTTCTTAGACAACATCTGATGTGCCTTAGGTCATGCAGATAGCCTCCTATATAGTGTCATCTTATGTTGATTACCTCTTGTGTTTACAGGATATGCGCTGCGTTTCTAGGCGTTGTATATCTGTGTCTTCCTTCTGAATAAATTCTAGTTTCGAGGCAGCGCTTGTGATGTGTACTTCCTCGTTGGTTCTCTCTGTTCGCGCTGTATATTTCTCCAAGATGAACTGTGAAACTCCCTTTTGTCATAGCTTGAAATATTAAGATGTTTCTGGGACTGAAGCATCGCTCTCTGTGGGCGGAGCACTATTTCATTTGGATCGGGGAATGCCTTCTCGCTACTGTGCGAACAAAAGATTTTTGCTCTACAAAAATTAGAATGCAAGAAAATATAATGCAGCAAACGCCCTTGAATGAATATATCAAATCAATGATGCACAGGATAAGCTATAGTGTTGTTTCTAAGCAATAAATATGGAAATAACAGCGCTCCCAGATGGAGTCGGAAAAAGCACTCACACTCACACAACTATATCCTAGTCTGCAAGCGCTATGACTGCAATATCGCCGGCCATAATTCACTCTCCTGCAATCTACCCTGGTGGTCTATATTTGATTTGTGGGGTTTAACGTCCTAAAACGTCCCAGGTCATGAGGGACGCCATAGTGGAGGGTTCTGGAAATTTATACCACCTCGGGTTATTTAAAATGCACTGACATTGACAGTGCACGAGTGGCCGGGTTTTCACTTTCATCGGAAGATTGTCAACGCGGTCGGGATTAAAACCCCACCCTTGGAACCAGTACTTAAGAGCCCTAAGCGTGCCCAGCCAGCACAGCGGGGTGCAGCTAAAACAATATCTATCGGGGACGAGTAAACGGAGCCAAGATACTTTTTGCAATAAAAATTCGGCACCCTAACGCAATTTTGATGTTATATTATGTTTCTTTCTGAAGAGGTCTCAGAATATACCGAAATTTCTTCGTAAACATGGGTAATGAGCACGTTAGGCTCTTCATGTTTTCGTTTGCAGGCCCAGAGAATTTAGGGAATGCGCTTATGATAACTCTTATTCTAAGTTAACTACTCGGCTACTGAATTGTAAATTAGGGAATGCAGGTACTTCGATGACGTTCATACCTTGCCACCTACTATTGAACTTGCGGTGAACCTGAAATACGCCATGGCTAGGCCACGGCGCGGCTAGCTAAATGCAACCAACTGTAGCCGACCGAAGTCGACCGGCTACTGGAGAAAGGGCCGGCTCATAAAAAACATCAGTTGGTACTTAGACTCCAAGCTTCAACCTCGTCCCTGCGTTCCTTGCTCATGTCAACAAAATCTTAGGTATTGTTTTGGATCAAGAGAAAGCATTCTGATTAAAAGCTCTCAATAGTTAATAGCACTTATTTGAGTACCTTGCACGTACGTGTGACCACTCACTCCTGTAGATTCAAATTCTAGTCACACAAATAACATGATCTCATTTTTGTTTACTCTGTAATGATGAGGAAGGGTTTTACGTAGTAGGTATTTTTGAAACTCAATTTCATGGCTTCACACATTCGTTCAAAGATACCTTTCATGACGACAATAACATCGCATGATGCACAGTTTCTTTTTTATCCCATTAGGGAATCCACAAAATAAAACTCCGTCGCTAATGGTTGATTCTTGGTAGCGTAAATATTAGGAGACTCAAGGACACTGAGAAATCGGGGATTTTGTGAATCTGTAACAAAGAGCACATTACTGGGAACGATGGTAAAATAATAACTCGACCCTTCTTAACATTTTCTGCGCAGACGCCTTCTTATTTTTATGCAATGCGGGGAAAGTAAGAAACTTGCTAAAATGCAAGTACTTTTCGCGTTTGGTGCGAGCAAGGTTGTAAGGATCGATTATTAATCGTGACATAAGGAGATTGAAGGGAATCAATTTTACTGGCAGTTACATGTTTGTCTTTGTTTCTCGAAAAAAAAGTGCTAAAAACAGTGCTGAAACAATGGAACATTTGTATTGTAGGCGCCGATTCTAAATATCATTTCTATACATTGTTTTGCGAAACCCCTCCTATTTCGATAACACCGCAGATGGCCGAAGCATGGCAAGGTTATGCGACCTATTTCTTTAAATGCGCATTTTTTTCAGAGTACCTCTCATTTAAACTTAAACAGTTGACTATTATGTTTGCATTCGCTCACGCACATAGTTCCAAAGGCTTTGGAAAGAATCAGCACCAAAATACTGTGAGCTCACCTCAGTATTCTTGGTTTTGAATCACAAAACCTGCACGTCTAGTGACCACTGTGTTCACGCTCAAGCCATCTATGCTCTAAAGGAACCTAAAGTTTATAAGTGAAGAAAAGTAGGGCAGCTGCATTTTATGGCGACAGCGTCCTCATTCCTTTGGTAATGATGGTCTGTTTGTTGTGTATACAATGTTGTTCTTTGTCTGAGCTATCTCAAAATGAGAAGGCTGAAGATGTTGCAATCGAGGTCAGTGGCGCCTACTGATAACACTTTCAGAGTATACATGAAGATGATTTACGACAGATAAGTAGAACTCTTGAGGTAACACTTTTAGCACAGCATAAACCCTGATATTTTTCCTCGGCCTCGTTTAGCTGTTCTAGCGGCTTTTACCCATGAACCCTTTCGAGGATCTTTTGGAAGAAGGCAGCAGAGCAGGTAACAAAACAAAACAAAAAAAGCGCATACAAGCACAAGGACAACGCAGCGTTGCCCATGTGTTTGTGTGTGCTTCTTGTTTGTTTGTGTTTGTGCGTGACCAAATAGTTCAACGTTCAACTTTATTATTGTTCTTTTCGAGGATGTTTTATGCGCAAACAGAGCAATGCACTCCAGTGCATTGGATATTAAGACAGGTCATGAGGTTATTGTTGGAATTTTATCCATTTCCTTCAACAAGCAATATATAAGTTTATTTTACCTTCAAATTTAGAAGCGCTTTCAATTTATGTTTCAGCAAAACATAAGCTGCAAAAATACATTAAAAGTTGTTTTAACTAAAATTCCCATATCGATTATATTTTATGGTCTGATTTTACCTTGTATGGTGGGGACGTCTTGAATGCGACAAGGAGCTGCAGCCCGGGCGGACCTTGAGCAGTGAATTTGCTCGTAGGGGGAAGTAGGGTATCAGGTGCGAACGTGAGAGGCAACGTACCGCCTGATAAGAAGTCTTATTGACCGAGTTTAAAGTAATTACTTGTACTTCTCGTTATCAGCTATCGGTTACCTAAGTCTACGCTGAAAAAGGCTGAAAATAATAGCGAGTATAATTTTTTTTTTTCAAAGTTAGCAAGAAAGTCTGAACCAGATATTACACTTAATAATTGATATTGTGCAATAACTAAAAAAATCTCAAACCTGAATGCGTTAAGAGTACACATTAATTCTAAAACCTTTCAACATATGCGACACAGTCGTATTGCGATAACATTCACAAACAGTAATTATATACCAATCTTGGTATTTCGAGAGACCGTATTTGCTGCATATTGGTTAATTCTATAACTGCTACAGTGAAGCCTAATATCAAGAAATGGGTAAAATCATAATTGGCCAATAACATCAAAATAACAATGTTTGAAGGGGACAAGACTTAGCAGGCAGTTCCACACGGAGGAGCACTGAAAGAAGTATGGAGGTAGGATGCACTACTAAAAGCGTACAAACGCATTAGAACATGTAGAAAATTGCTGCGCCAGCATCAGGCATAATACATGATGATGATGATGATGATGATTGGTTCACAGGAAGGGAAAGACGCAGTATCTGTCACACTTGCTCTGTGGACACCTGAACCGCGCCGTATGGGAAGGGATGAAGGTGGGAGTGAAAGTGGAAAGAGAGAAAGGGGAGCCGTAGTGAGAGCTACGGAGTAATTTCGACCACCTGGGGATCTTTAACGTGCGCTGACATCGCACAGCATACGGACGCCACTTCGTTTCGCCTCCATCGAAACGCAGCCGCCGAGGTCGGGTTCGAACCCGGGAACTTCGGCACAGTAGTCGGGCGTCTTACCACTGCACCACCCCGGCGGGGCAAAAATCGAATATTTAAGGCAGAAAATATTGGTTCATTTCATGGTTGCAGTCCAATACAGTCAGACGGAGCTGAACAGCGGGAATACAGGCGCGATGCCTGTGGCCCTGTTCTGTAGATTTTATTTATTAAGCAGGTTTTATTAAAGAATCCCCCGCTGGTGAGTTTAAACACCGAGCAAATAATAACTTTCGAGCATTTAATAGTGATCTATTTCTGTTTTCATGCCTGTCATTGCAAGAGGAATAAAAGGCCCCTGACGAGGCGACCCTAGGAAAATACGTAAAAACTGACCATGAGCATGAATCGTCTAGGAACTCAGTTTGCAAAAATAACAAAAAAAAGAATGGTTTTGTCTCTAGTTTCCTTGCTTTTTAGAGGGATAGAGAAACCATAATTTGAAGCTAGGATGGCCATGCGACTCGACGTCTGAACTAACCGATTCACCTTTTCACGAGTTTCATCCGCAGTCTTTGCGTGGAACATATTTTAATTTGTTTTTACTGACCTACCTGGAGGAACGTTCAGCATGCCGCACCCATCGGCAACGACATGATCATGACGCAGACCAATAGCATGGAAAGCGATGTAGGTCGTGAAGGCACCTTGCAATAATTGCGTGAGTGAGTGAGTGAGTGAAAAAACTTTATTGAGGTCTTTTGGTTAGTCTCGGAGAGTCTTCCTGCAGCCGCTTCTTCGCCACCGTTGGAGACTCCTTAGCACGGGTGGTTCCCTCATTCCAGGGCTCCACTGGTCCTGGCTACCTCGCATGCGTGCTGCACCAATGCCCTTTGGGCGGTGAGCTCGCAGCTGGTTAGCAGGCCCTCCCATTGCTCCGCACTCGGGTTAGTTTGTTTGTGGAAAGTGTAGTTGTGTTTACATTCCCATGTGACGTGGTATAGGGTCAGATTGTCTCCGCACCAGGGGCAGCTATCTCTATACTGTGTGGGAAACATTTTGTTTAGAATGTATAAGTTGTGGAAGGTGCCAGTCTGCAGTCTTCTCCAGCTGGTCGCTTCTTCTTGTGTGAGTCGCTTGTGGGGCGGAGGGTATTTTAACCTGCTGCCTCTGTAGTGATTTAAAATATCTGCGTACGTCGGGTCCACCATCACGGGGTCCACGAGGTCTTCTGTCAGCAAGGCTCGGTGCGTGATTTCGCGAACCAGGCTGTCTGCCCTCATGTTGCCCTCTATGTTGGTGTGCGCCGGTGCCCAGAAAACTACTTGTGTTGCTTTATAGCCCGAGGCTCCTGCGCCGAGGAGAATGCGTAGGGCCTCCCTGCAGATCCTTCCTTGTTGGAACCTTCTGCAGGCTGTCTTGGGGTCTGTTATTATAACCTGTGATTCGTTTCTTCGATAGCCCTCAGCCGCTGCGAGTGCCACAGCGATCTCCTCTCCGTCTACTACCGATCTTCCTCTCGCGGATGCGCAGCTGATCGTGTTGCCTGAGCAGTCAACCACCGCTGCTGCTATCCTCGTGTTGGTGCTGTATCTATCTCTCGGGTATAGCCCTGCGTCTGTATATACTGTATATGCCTTTTTAGCTAGGTGGTTCTCCACGTATTCTGCTCTTGCCTGTCTTCTGGTCGCGTGTAGGTTGGGATCCATAATTCGTGGTATCGGGCGAATTCTGAGGGTTCGCCGGATTTCGTCTGGAATGTTTTCGTTTGGGTCTGGCGTGTTTTCCGCCTGGTAGCCTAGTCTTCTCAGTAGTCTTCTGCCTGTTTCCGTGAGTTCTAGCCTTTCTAGCTGTGCTTCCAGTTGGGCCGTCGCCAGCTCCTCAAAGGTGTTGTGAACTCCCAGTTCTAGTAGCTTGTTGTTTGGGGTGTTTCGTGGTAGGTTTAGGGCCGTTTTGTAGGCTTTCCTTATCAGAGCTTCGGCCTGTTCTTTTTCTTTCTTGATTGCCGGGTGGTAGGGAAGGGAGTATGTCACCCTGCTGACTACCAGGCTTCTGACTAGTTTAAGGGTGTCGTCTTCCTACATGCCATGCCTTCTATTGGAGACTCTTTTAATCATTCTGCTGACTTGTTCTGTTGATTTTTGCAGTAGGCTGATCGTGTGGCTGCACTTTCCGCTACTCTGCAGCCACATGCCTAATATCCTTATGACGTTTTTTTTCGGTATGTTTTGGCCTTCGAGCTTGATTTCCAGGTTCGCCTTCGTAGGTTTCTTCGCCACCCTGAGTAGCTCCGACTTGTCTGTTGAACACGCTAGGCCTCTTGCCCTTACGTATTCTTCTACGCATGTTGCGGCTCTCTGTAGGCTTTCCTGCGTCTCTTCTAGCGTGCCCCGGTTGGTCCATACCGTGATGTCGTCCGCATACACGGCATGCTGTATGTCTTCGATTTCTTCCAGTCTTTTGGCCAAGCCAATCATGGCTAGGTTAAAGAGCACGGGCGAGATCACCGACCCCTATGGGGTTCCCTTGTGGGGGGTGCTGAAAGGCTGACTTCTCACCTCCCCCAGCCCTATGGTGGCGGTTCTGCCTGCTAGAAAGGCTCTTACATAGTTGTGAGTTCTTTCCCCGCAGTTTATATTTTGGAGTCCCTCCATTATGGCCGGGTGGCTGACGTTGTCAAAGGCCCCTTTGATGTCTAGGGCCATGACCACGTTTTCCCCTGTTTTTGGGATGTTGGTTAGGATGTCCTCCTTGAGTTGTAGGATAACGTCCTGCGTAGATAGCTTACACCTGAATCCAAACATGCTGTGTGGATAGAATATCGTTCCATCCACCGCTGGATTCTTTTCGTAATTATTCTTTCATACAGCTTTCCCAAGCATGAGGTAAGGGAGATTGGCCGCAGATTCTCTATTTGCAATTTTTTGCCCGGTTTGGGAATCATTACCACCTCTTAATGTTTCCATTCGGCCGGGATTGTGCCCTCGGCCCAGAGTTGGTTGAGGTAGTTTGTCAGCTCGTTTACTGCCCCCTCGCTGAGGTTGCGTATGAGGGAGTTTCGTATCTTATCTCCCCCGGCTGCCGTGTTTTTAGTGAGGGCCCCATCGCCTCGTGCACTTCTGCCAGCGTGATCGGCCTGTCCATCTCAGGATTCTCTTTGCCCTGATAACTTCCTTTGTATTCTTCTGGGCTTTCTTTCCCGTAACATTTGGCCTTTAGGTCCTCAATCATTTGGTCCTCGGTTCCTTCGTACTGGTGGATTAGTCTTTGTATTGTTTTGTTGCTTTCGGTCCTCGTTTTTCCCGGATCCATCATGGCTTTCAGGATACGCCATGTCTTAGCCGTGCTCAGTGTGCCGTTTAGCGAGTTGCTGAATTCCTGCCAGTTTTGCCTTGCTAGTTGTGTGGCATATTCTTCTGCCTTGGCTGTGATTTCTGCAATCTTTTTCTATAGCTTTCTGTTTAGCTTTTGTTTCCGCCATCGCTTGGTGAGACTGCGCCTGTCTCCCATAGCCTAAGCAGGCGCTTGTCCACCTCTGGTGCTCGCTCGGTTCTGTCTACTTCCTTCGTATACGTTTCCTGTATTTGTTTGAGCTGCTGGCACCATTCTTGGATGCTCGTAATCTGTCCTGTTAGGTCCCTGCTCCCTTGTCTGAATGCGTCCCAGTCTGTGAGGCGGGCTTTCCCAAGCTTCCGTCTGGTGGACTCTGCCGCCATTGTGAGCTGGACTATGTAGTGGTCGCTTCCTAGATTCTCTAGGGTGTTTTCCCACTCTGTTTGATTTGTACCCTTTACGAAAGTGAGGTCTGGACTTGTGTCTGCACTTACGCTGTTGCCCGTTCTTGTGGGTTGGTCTTCGTCCGTTACTAGTTCGAAGCCCTGGCCTGCCGCAGTGTCCCAGATGCTTTGGCCTTTTCGGTCAGACTGACTGGGCCGCTAGGGTAGAAGAGAAGTGCGCGGCAGGAGCGTTGCCCTCTCAGATGTCTAAGCCTAGCGACGAGGCGACGTATTGGTCGCCTCCGGTTGCGTGGACGCACATCGACGCACATCGTCGTTTAATTTCGCTATTACTTGTATCCGGACCTCTCATTATTGATCAATATCGCTTGTGGACAGCCAGGACGGAAACGACGACGACGATGTGATGGTCAGCTTGGACGCATGTGATGTTGTGTGACTCACATGGGTTTCAAAGCAGAAGAATGCTTACGCCTCCACGTCAGAAGTTTCTGAGGTCCCGTGATCACTAACTTGTGTGCGCGCGCGTTGTCGACGTCACGCCGCAGTTCCTGCTGCTAACATTGGAAACCGAAATTGACCATGATAAATTGCTGGGTATTTAATTATTCGTGGCGCGTTGGAGCGTTTTATGCCCCATTCTATGATCACTGCGTCCCAAGGCATAAAGAAAGCCATAAAACCAGAACTCGAATTGTTGCTGTCTCTACTTCTTTAGGCACTCAATAAGGCACGTCTCATCAGATTGGCAATATTACGCGCACTCATTAAGAAACGTACAGTCGGTTGATTTTCGGGAACCACCCACGGCAGAAGGGGCAACTGGAAATCCTCGCCAAATTTCTGATGATGGGCGTCAACCCTTTCAATGGCTACAGTGCTTGACGATGCTCTGCTCTAGGGGCGGCAGGACCAGCCTTAACTAGTCGTTTACAAAGGCCGCCTTAAGCACTGCTCGGAGCGATCGGTCCACACACAGCGCTGGGCGACACACCTTTTATCACGCAAAAAAAAAAAAAAAGCGAATACCAGGTTACTGCGACAGGGCCGCTGTTGGAGTAAATGGAGGGGGCTTCGCAGCTGGCCTTGGCTGTGACGTCACTCGGTCGCGGCATACGGCATACGACATACGTCACTTGATTTCGCGTATGCGCAGAACTGTCCCCGGCTCCCGCGAAGCTTGGCTCCGACCATCGTAGTGAAGCTTTTCGCTTCAATAACAGCCGTATAAAACTGTAATTAATAAGTACACATCGACAGCAGGCGCTTATAGACAAAAGAGACGCTTTCATATGCAAGGAGAAAGGAGGAGTAAAAGAAGGATAAACTTTTATTGGCGCGAGAAGGAAATCTTCTGCAGGAGCATCCGCGCTGGTTGGCTTGGAGTCCTTAGGATTTGGCGATCTAGGTTGCACGCTCAATAGTCTGGAAATGGATTCGTGCGTCAGAGATGAGCAATGCCGTCTCTCACTCCTTACAGGTGGAAAGCTGCAGATCCCAAGGAGGCGAATCTTGTTGACACACCCACACTGAGTGTTTTAGGGTTGCCTTCTAAAGGAATAATTAAAAATATAGCGTGTATACTGTTGGACATGTGTGAGTGCAGGTAATATGTTTTACGAAGGATAATCACTTCGACAATGTTCATGCACATACTTCCAAGTTGCGTCAATAAAAACGTGTGCTGTAGACGGTGAGCTTTTCTAGAGCTTTCTCGGTCGAGGTCGCAAAATAGTAGGACCTTATGCGCCGCTAGTGCCACGGCGAATAGAAGTTTGTGATCCATTTTGCTGCACCAATGTACCAACGCCAATAATCTGTGATTGTATGCGAACCACTCGAGAGTGGGGTGCCAAGGATAAACAAACGCGTTTTCGTTATCTCAATACAAGCGGAGGCAAAGGCGCTTCCGTAATCAAGTACACTTGACAATATGAGCGAAGTGGCGCCGCGCCAAGCGTGAGGGCGGACTCTCTCGATTCAGGATCTGATGATTGTGACCCTACGTATACAAATACACAATACACAAAGACCGGATGCAGACTTCGGAAAAACCTTTTTGTGTTGCTGGCTTATTGCCAGATTAGAAGAACGGAAATCTGATCTAGTTGGTGCATTGCAAGATGGTGCATTGCAATCAAGCGGCCATACAGCAGACAGAACGCAAGGCAAGTGAAGAGAGAGCCTAGGAACTCGACATCCTCATAGATACAAAAATAAGTGTACGAAAGTCCTGCGGACGTCCCAGCGACGTACGAGGTACAAACCGCGAGAAAAGCACACACCGCGCGAGTATTATCTTTCAGCCTGACCTGCATTAACTTTGGCCTTCATTGTTCCTGAAATATGTTTGTGCTCGTGCTCTGGGTCGCGTTTTCTACATAAGAGGCTTTTCCGAAGAAATGGCCAACAGAAAACTTCTGCACACATTAATCGTGTGCTTTCCTTTTAGCAAAGCGAACTTTTAATGTATGAGAGACGCTATATGCAAGTGTTTACCCTGGATTAGTTGAAAAATAAGGCATAGTCTTCTCTTGTTTCTTCTCAAACATTCACAAACTTGTTTTAATAACCATCAGTACGAAGGAAAAAGATGAATAGTTACATACGCGGGTAACTGTTTCCTTCTAGGCGACTTCGCACTAGTGTGAAGTATCAAAAGCATATTCTACCCCTGCTTTAAAATGCAAGTCAATTAGGAACTCAGGAGTCATACTCATGGTAAGAGAGTACATGTCTCAAACTGGACTGTAAAAATGTGCAACTTATTTTCAGCGGGAAATGGCAGTTAAATTATGAGGCCGCCTCAGGCACGGCCGAAATTTAATTGTTTCCAAAATTAAATGCTTTGGTCGACATTTAAAATTTGATCGTATGACACCAATTCAATCTTTTCATGTTTTTAAGACCTGGAGTTTCCTGAAAATTGCCTTCTACCACCCTCAGTACGTTAATTAGCTACAGCTCCCGTAAAGAGTGAGTGGAAACAGATGCGAAGATGAAGGGCTTAAGATAGGCCGCAATTCTTCCAGAGCGACATCATGTCACTGCCTTGAGTCTTCTTCGTAATCCAGGCCTTCGTTCGCTCAATTTGCTCTGGCGTAAAGTAGGTCTTCCAATCCCCCACGATTCTTTTCCCGACAAATCCAACACCTTCGTACATCTCAACCTCCTCCTCCTCTGGCAAATTCTTCGAAAGATCTCATGATTGAGACGTTTCCTTGGCTATTTCAATCATTTTCTTCACTCTGTCTTGTGGCTTGTCCTTCAGAAAAACCTTCATGTTCTCCAGACTGCATGCCTCCATAACCCTCTCTAGAAGATCACTGTCCTCGCGCAGAGCATCGCCGTGTTCCCTACCGAGGAATTTGCCGATTCTAACCACTTGCTTCCTTGTGTCTTCCTTGAGCTCTTCGTATGCGGTGAACTGAACATTGGCATCATGGCGACGCTCGTAACACGGTAGGAGGTGGTCGAAGAAGTCGCCATAGACCACCTGAAATCTTGAAGAAAAACATCATTGTTTCTTAACTGCTCCATAAAGGCAAAACTTTTCTCTCCTTTAATGTCAGAGTGAAGCACCACACCTTTAAAAGGTTCGGTTTAAATTTCCTCTTAAGTTAGTTTTAGGTACGTTAAGCATTCGACAAATGAGGAAGGATTATCCCATTTTAACAAATTGAAATGTGCAAAGTTGAAATCTCCCGATGTAACAGCAGGCTTGTTTTGTTTATCTCAGCAATGAATGCTTTTTCCGAAAACGTTCTGCACTTATAAGTTTCTCATTGTCGATTTCATGTCTTCACAGAGGCTTCGACTACCCAATCATCATAGGTGCTTTCAGGCGTTTTGTTCAAGAGCGCCTCCAAACTTTGCGTGTTGTTGAGTTGGTACGACTACTTCGATCATATTGTAAATGCTCTAAATTGCTCTAAGCTCTACGTAATGACCTTAATAATTATGGTTATTAAGCCTTGTTCGCGTCTTCACTCTATGCCTGTTCTTTACAACTCAGTGTGCTTTTTCTCTTAAATTGACTTAACCCTTCCGTATCATATTGATTACCAGTTAGTATAATGAATTCGAAAGTAACGTGCATGAAAATAATTTTCTCCGCAAAAATACTTTAATAAAACAGTATTCACACCATAGACAATTACCTCAATTCTTCAAGACAATCGGTGTTGGCACCTTTTGAGGCCTGGAAATTTTCGCATGGAATGACCCTGCTTTTATCGCGTAAAACATTTGTTTCTTCCTTTGATCACTCTCAGTGCCATCTACTTGTCTTCACCATTTTCTTTATCACGGAAGATGCACTGAGATGTATCTCGAAGAGGGTCAGCAACTTGCGTCTGTTTCCACAATGTTCTGGGGCGTGCTAGTCACCTTTTATATCCTTAACTAAATCTTACTGCACAGAATTTGTATTGGACGCTGGCGAATGCAACGGGTATTCGTAGGCCGACGACCGGTGAGCAAGCTTGGTGGTTTCGCCGCCTGCAATTTGATTATGTCTTTTGAGGGCGCAAGTCAGCCCAATGAGAAGTAGATTAGAGCGAAACTCCACTTCTCATTTGCTGGTTTCGGCAGTTTGACGAACATGTGACAATACCGATTGTTCTTGGATAATTGCGTGGTTTTTAAACACTTTACGGTGCTTAATGATAATGCTGCATTACAGGTAAACTACAGGTTATCGATGGGTGGTGTACACGATGGGAAATTCAAGACAGAGAAAATAGCTGTGCTACGATTCACAAGAAAACTATCAGCATACTATCTTATTTATACCACAATAATACTACAGCAGAACTTAACCAGCATAGATATCTGGCTGTCACCCTTATAAATAAGTTAACCTGCTCTTCTCAGGTATCAGTGATTTGCTCTTCCGCTCTTAAGGCTTCTTGTACTTATTTATAACACATCATAGCATATCATGCAAGATACAAAGACGTTGTTAGACCCGTATATAATGGCTAGTTGCAGGTTGAAACAAAAGGACCTGACACAGATGTAAGATGCAGCAAATCAGCAAACCTAGCTTATACATCAGACTTATTCATAATTCATCCTTTTCACTTGTGCGCCAGCACAACCAAGATTTTCCAAAATCTCGTCGTAAACATAGCCGCCTCGCTGTTTTGCATAACTACTTCTCTGGTAAGCTGAAGTTCAACTTACCGAGTTATAAGTAACGAGATATTGTATGAGAAAGGCTAGACAGTCCTAGTCCTTACTCCTTGGCAACAAGGTTTGCAAGAACAAACATCTTTACATATAGATTTTTATGTGGAGTTCTCATTGAGTGGGAGGTTTGCCCTTGTACATTTTCGCAGCCAGTGGCATTCTCAAGGAACTGGAGCGTCTACTCCTGGGTTGACTGCACAGCGCTCGTTGGAAATTTTTGATTTGAATATCATTTATTTGCTAACCCATACGCTAGTTATATGTAAATAAGTTCATTATTAGCAAATAGCATTTCACATTTACTGCCTGTATGCTTAAACATGCATGCTAGCATATGTGTATTGACGAATTCGTAACGGATGCCTCTCCTGTCTGGACTATTTATATGTATGGGCTGCAGTATTTTCAATAAACTGTATACGAAGGCTCTCACAAATGTAATCTTACAAATCACAAGGTGTGGCGGTTTTTTGTCCCGACAGCTTGAAAGCGAAGGTTTTGTTTGGCTTGTGGAGTTTACGTCCCTAAGCGACTCAGGCTATAAGAGACGCCGTAGTGTGGGGCTCTGGAGATGTTGACCATCTGGGCTTCTTTAACGTGCACTAGCATTGCAGAGCACACGGGTGCCTTGCTTTTCTCCTCCATCGAAAAGCGGTTGCCATGGCCGAGATTTGACCCCGCATTCTTGGACAGAGTAATCTAGCTCCCTAACATTACACCCGCACAGCTGGGTTGAAAGCGAGATGAAAGCGTAGGATAAGCAGCTCAAAGACTACTTGCATCTGTCATGTTCTGAATTGGCTATGCATAGGAAGTGTAGCAAATAGATAAAGTATTTGCGGAACTCTTGTCCTCACAATTTTGGTAGTGTCTGCAACCTCCACAGGGTCTAGAGGGGCTGCAAAGCACGGCCCGGAAGCAAATCCCTCTAATAATCTTGGCAAAGCATGCAAATTGAGGATACTTGGCACGTGGTACAAGTGATTCGAAAAGCGCCTACCACTATAAAAAATCAAAATAGTCATTGAAAACATATTTCGAAGCCACTATCTATGCACTTTGTGTGTTTTTGTTTTGCGTCGCAAGACGTTGGCGGCGCTGCCCAACTTTCGTGAAAGAAGCCTATGCGCAATTTAAAGAATGCTGTTGGTGGAGATGTTGGAATTAGAAGAAAGCGCAAATTAACGTCTTTCACCCTCCATTAGCATATCTGTATTTTCTATGTGCAATATGATACGTGCGTAAATGCACCCGCTTTGTTTTATTTCTCAATGTGGAGTGCAGGGGTTATAATAAATGTTTAAATGACCGTTAAAAACCATTTTTACTGACAAATACCTCAAAAAAGCTTTATTTACAGGAAAGAGATCATTTACCAAATGGGAAAGTTGTTTATAACCCAGAACCTATTTAAAAGAAAGAGTACTACCAAAAGTTGCTATCTTCAGAGACATCTAATAGTCTCCCTGAAGGAATCTTTCGACACGCTCGGTGTGTGCTCCTGCAACCATTGAAGTACTTTTTGCTCAGGTAAGGTATCACAGCCGTTGAACGATACGTTTTTCTTCCAGTACGTGTCGCGTTTGAATTGTGGCGCTGGCGAAGACTCTTGAGAGTTCCTTGGACTGCCAGAAGATCAAATCAGTCGATATTGTCGACCATAAACCCTGACTGCTCATTGGAGGGTCAAATTCTAAAGTTAAAGCTCAGCTACTTTGGTCATCTGATGAGAAGAGAGGAGTCGCTGGAGAAAGATTTGATGTTGGGAAAGGTTGAGGGTCACCGGAGAAGGGGTAGGCAGCGAACGCGATGGTTAGATGGCCTCCTCGAGGCACTGTAGATGAAGTTATGTGATGTTAGGAAGATAGTGAGAGACCGGAAAGCGTGGCGTGACATGGTCCATAGGGTCACGAAGAGTCGGACACGACTGAACTGAACTGAACTGAACTGAACGTGTCGCTGGAGGTCATAGTCACTGCTTTTCGGAAAACAAAGGAAGGTAGAGAGGTAAATTAAAAGCAGGCACGAAGAGTACCACTTCTAAGTAGGTTGATTCGTTCTACAGCCGCAGGCCAGCGCAATACCAGCAACACGAGAAGAGATCGAGAGCGGTCCGCTAGGAATATGGCGCATGCAGACAACATGCTCCGTCGTCCTCTTTCCTTGCATTCGGGTTCATCATCTTCTCTCCCAGTCTTTTTACCTGTGGTTTACCATGATCCTGTTCTAGCTTAGCCAATAAAACTTGAAATCCAATACCTGTAGGCCTCGTTCTACGACAAAGTCATCATGCTATCATAACCGCGTATAAGCCCCGTGCCGCTGAGATCCGAGTATTCTAAAAATTCGCATAAATACATCTAAGTGATGGGAGTTGCATGAAAAATATGATGCGCCCCTACGTGAATTAGGGATACCTTACATAGAAAGTTATCTTAAACGTTTTTAATTGAACTGAAAATTAATTTTGCGCATGCAAATCTGACTGGTGCTTATATGCACAGGAGAGAGGGTTTAGATAAAAATGCGGCTACCATGACAGTCTCCGAGAGTTTACAAAAATAGCGTTCGCAAAATTCACAGAGCTCTTTACATCTCAGTTTTAAAATGAACTCTAGGTATCCTGTTATTTTGTTTGTAGAAAACTGAAGCCAAAACGTTTCTTGGGTATCACTTGGAGACAAGTATGTAATGGGTGACTATTTTCTATGTACAGCACTCTTACCGTTTATTTCTCGAAATATGTTTGCACACTGCGCTAGAGGCAGTCTGGAATGATTCCCGACAATATATCTGCCCCACTCCTTTCAATTCTCTGGTGCTTACGGCAGGCCGCAATCTTTCCAGAGAGTCATCCCGTCACTTCCTTGCGTCTTCTTTTCTATCCAAGCTTTCGTGTGTTCGATTTGCTCGGACGTGAAGTAGTTCTTCCAGTCACTCACGATCAATTTCCGCACAAATTCAGAGCACTCGTGCATATTTTCTTGATCATTCCTGAAGTTAATTAAAATCTCCAGTGGCTGTGACGGTTCATTTGCAGCCTCAATAAGTCTTGTCAAGCTTTCTTCTAGCTTCCCCTCGAAGAAAACCTTCATATTTTGTAGACTGCAGGCATTTGTGACCATCCTGAGGAGATCGCCATCTCTACGCAGAGCGTCGCCATGTTCCTTGCCTACGAAGTCGCCAATTCTTAGCACCTGAGCTCTGACGTCTTCCTAGCTGTTCGTATGTGATAAACAGGACGTTGTCGGCACTTCGGCGCTGATACCAAGGTATGAGGTGGTCAAAGTAGTCGCCATATATTACCTGTATAAAACAACAGCGTATACGAAAAACCGACATCTCAATTTCATTTCCAAAATGTCAGGTAACATTTCTTTAAGTATCTTAAATTTTTGGAATTATACCTTTTCGCGCTCTCCGTTAATTTCCTCTCAAGCGAAAGATAGCAATACGAAGTTAGCCAGAATAGAGTCCAAAATACATCAGATATTATTTGATCTTCCACCTCCCAAATCGCACTTCAGCATTTGTCTATTAAGCTTTGGATGTATATATATTTGTACGACGAAGCACTTG